>NC_041214.2:126830408-126870706 GCF_002837175.3 Physeter macrocephalus
TCGGCAGGCGGACGCGCAACCACTGCGCCACCAGCGAAGCCCCATGATTACTATTTTTGATGTCATATTTTACATCTTTTTGTTTTGTGTATCCTATAACTACTTGTTGAGGATATAGATGATTTTACTACTTTTGTCTTTTAACCCTCCTACTAGCTTTATAAGTAGTTATTGAACTTCTCACTGTGTTCATCTGTTCATCTCCTGAGTTAATTGAGCATCTTTTTTATTTATTTATTTATTTTTGCGGTACACGGGCCTCTCACTGTTGTGGCCTCTCCCATTGCGGAGCACAGCCTCCAGACATGCAGGCTCAGCGGCCATGGCTCACGGGCCCAGCCGCTCTGCGGCATGTGGGATCTTCCCGGACTGGGGCACGAACCCGCGTCCCCTGCATTGGCAGGCGGACTCTCAACCACTGCGCCACCAGGGAAGCCCAATTGAGCATCTTTATAGTCATTACCTTGAATCATTATCTTGGGTATATTGCTTATCTTCACTTTGTTTAGTTCTTCTTATGGGGTTTTATCTTGTTCCTTCGTTTGGAACATATTCCTTTGCTGCCTCGTTTTGCCTAATTCTCTGTGTTTATTTGTATATATTAGGTAGGTTGGTTTCATTTCCCGATCTTGGAGAAGTGGCCTTATTTAGGAGATGTCTTATGGGGCCCAGCAGCACACTACCCCCTGGTCCCAGAGCTATATGCTCTAGCCACTATGTAGACTGCATAAGTCCTTATGTTATGTGGGGCCAACTACTGTGGGTGTGCTGGTCAGCTGGGCTGGTCCCCAGCCCGGTTGACTGGCAAGCCCTTCTTAGTATGGGGGCTACCAGCTGCTGGTCGTTGGGGGTTGGATCCAAGCATGGTTGACTGTGGACCTGGGTCTAGTGCTGGCCCACTGGTGAGCAGGATCAGTTCCTGGGGCAGCTTGTTGCAGATCCCAGGTGTCCTGGCACTGTAGCTGGCACACTGGTGTGTGGGTCTGGGTCCCAGCTCATCTGGTTGTGGGGCTTTGGGGATCCTGGGGCCAGTGCCATCTCATTGGTGGGTGGAGGTGGGTCCTGGAGCAGCTCACTGAATTGGTAAATAAAAGACCAACAATCAAAATCCTGGATCAGACAGCTTCACAGGTGAATTCTACCAAATATTTAAAGAAGAGTTAACACCTGTCCTTGTCAAACTCTTCCAGAAAATTGAAGAGAAAGGAGCTCTTCCAAACTAATTCTACCAGGCCAGGATCACCCTGATGCCAAAACCAGACAATGACAATACGAAAAAGGGAAAATTACAGACCAATATCACTGATGACCATAGATGAAAAAACCCTCAACTAAAAGTAAACCAAATTAAACAATACATTAAAAGAATCATACACCATGATCAGGTGAGATTTACACCCGGGAGGCAAAGATGGATCAATATCTACAAAGCTGTCAACATGATACAGATTAACTGACTGAAAAATAAAAATCACATGATCATCTCAACAGATGCAGAAAAAGCTTTTGACAGAATTCAACATATATTTATGATAAAAACTCTCAACTCTCAAAGTGAGTATAGAGGAAACATACTTGAGCATAATAAAGGCCATATATGACTGGTCCACAGATAACATTATATTCAAAGTTGAAAAGCTGAAAGCATTTTCTCTAGGGTTAGAAATAAGACAAGGGTGCCCACTCTTGCCACTTTTATGCAACATAGTATTAGAAGTTCTAGCCACAGCAATCAGACAAGAAAAAGTAAGAAAAAGGAATCCAAATTTGTAGATGACATGATAGTATATACAGAAATTCCTGAAGATACTAAAAAACTATTAGAACTAATAAATGAATTCAGTAAAGTTGTAGGACACATAATTAATATAAAGAAGTCTGATGCATTTATATACACTAACAACAAAGTATCAAAATGAGAAATTCTGAAAACAATCCCATTTACAATTTCATCAAAAAGAATAAATTACCTAGGACTAAATCTAACTAAGGAAGTAAAAGTCTTGTACTTGGGAAACTATAAGACATTGCTGAAAGACATTGAAGGTCACATAAACAAATGGAAGGATATATTGTGTTCATGAACTGGAAGAATTAATATTGTTACAATGACCATACTACCTAAGACAATCTACATATTGAATACAATTCCTATAAAAATTCTAATGGCATTTTCACAGAACTAGGAAAATTAATCATAAAATTTGTGTGAAACCACAAAAGGCCCAAATAGCCAAAGCAATCTTGAGAAAGAAGAATAAAGCTGGAGGTATCACACTTTCTGTTTTCAAACTATACTACAAAGCTACATTAATCCAAACAGTATGGAACTGGCACAAAAACAGACATGTAGATTGATGAAACACAAGAGAGAGCCCAGAAATGAATCCACATTAATATGGTCAATTAATTTACAACAAAGGAGGTAAGAATATACAATGGGGAAAAGATGGCCTCTTCAGTAAATGGTGTTGGGAAAACTGAACAGCTACATGCAAAAGAATCAAAGTGGACTTGGTCACACCATATACAAAAATAAATTCAAAATGGAGTTAAAGATTTAAATGTAAGACCTGAAACCATAAAACTCATTAAAAAAAACATAAGAAGTACACTCTTTGACATCAGTTTTAGCAATAATTTTTTTGGATATGTCTTCTCAGGCAAGGGAATCAAAAGCAAAAATAAACAAATGGGACTACATCAAAATAAAAAGCTCTTACATAGCGAAGAAAATTATCAACAAAATGAAAAGACAGCCTACTGAATGGGAGAAGATATTGCAAATGATAAATCTGATAAGGGGTTCATATACAAAATATACGAAGAATTCATACAACTCACCATTGAAAGAACAAAAAACCTGATTAAAATATGGGCAGAGGATCTGAACAGACATTTTTCTGAAGAAGATGTACAGATGGTCAACAGGCCATCTCAATATCACTGAACATCAGGAAAATGGAAATCAAAACCACAATGTGATGTCACTTCACCCCTGTCATAATGGCTATTATCAAAAGACAACAAATAACAAGTGTTGGTGAGGATGTGGAGAAAAGGGAACCTTCATGCATTTTGGTGGGAATGTAAACTGGTACAGCCACTATGGAAAACAGTATGGAGCTTTCTCAAAAAAATTAAAAATAGAACTATCATATGATCCAGTAATTCCATTCCTGGGTATTTTTCCAAAGAAAAGCAAAACAGTAATTGTAAAAGATATATGCACCCATTGCTCATTGCAGAATTATTTACAATAGCCAAGATATGAAAGCAATCTAAGTCTCCATAAACTGATGAATAGATACAGAAGATGTAACATGTGTGTGTGTGTATATATATATATATATATATATATTTGTGTGTGTATGTATATAATGGAATATTACTCAGCTATAGAAAAGAACAACATTTTGCCATTTGCAGCAATATGGATGGACTTGGAGGGCATTATACTAAGGAAAATAAGTCAGACAAAGACAAATGATATCACTTAAAGGTGGAATCTAAAAAACAACAAATGAACAGATGTAATAAATTAGAAACAGAGTCTTAGATGTAAAGAACAAACAGGTGATTGCCAGAAGGGAGGCTGAAATATACAGTGTAAGGAATATAATAAATAGTAATGTAATGTGTGCTGCCAGATGGTAACTATATTTACCACAGTAATCATTTTTGTAATGTACAGAACTATCAAATCACTATGTTGTACACCAGGAACTAGCATAGCATTGTAGGTCAATTATAATTGAAATAAAGAAATATACTCAGGAAAAGAGTTTGTATTTGTGGTTACCAGAGGTGGAGTGTTGGGAGAGAGGGAATTGGATGAAGGTGGTCAAAATATACAAACTTCCAGTTGTAAGATATATAAGTACCAAGGATGTAATGTACAACATAATTAATATAATTAATATTGCTAAATGTTATATATGAAAGTTGTTAAGAGAGTAAATCTTGATTTTTTCATGACAAGGAAAAAAATATGTTTTTCTGTTTTTTCTTACTTTGTGTCTCTATGAGACGATGGATGTTTCCTAAACTTACTGTGCTAATCATTTCATGATGTATGTAAGTCAAATTATTATGCTATACACCTTAAACTTATATATTACTGTATGTCAATTATATCTCAGTAAAACTGGAAGAAAAAATGACACTTTTGCTTAGTGTGGGTATAAATGAGTATTATTACATATTGTTAGCAAGTGTAAATTGGTATAACTTTCTAGAGGGTAGTTTAGCTGTTGTCAAAAATATTCAAAATATTAGGAAAATAAGGAAAATAATTAAGTATGATTCTATGCATAATTCTAAACATTTGGTAATAAAGATATTCATTAAAATGTTTTAATGACAGCAACAAAATAAAATTGGAAACACCATTAAAAGTATGTGATTTATTGGGTAAAGTATAGTACACAGAAGATGTATATATGCATGTAATAAATTATGTCATAGAAATTTTATTTTAGTGTAAAACCTGGTAATTGAGAAAAGTTGGTTACTAACAACATTTAAATTATCCATTACAAGACAACTTGGAATATATATGCTCCAAAATATTTACAGTACTTTTCTTTGTAATGAGATTAAAGGTGATTTGAATTTTCTTCTTTGGGTTTATTGATTCCAAATTTTTAAAAACAGTGTATCCTTATTAAGAATAAAATATACAAACACTATGATATGCCTTAGGCTTGTAGTTTATATTGTGGCTGAACCTTGCATAATCATATTGTCTGGATTCCAATCCTGTCTCTACTTTATAACTGTATGTCATATCAATCAAACAGCTTAATGTCTCATTTTGAGTTTTCTTATTATAAAATGAAGAAAATAAATTTACCCACCTCCTAAAGTTAGTTTGAAAATTAATTGAGATGAGGCAAAGCTGTAGTGCTATGCTGGGAATTTACTGATTTTGCTTTATATATGAGCCATTGTTGTGTATCATAATTATAGGTTGTATCATAATTATAAATTTCAAAGTTGTCCAGAAGAGATGACGAAACTGATTCTCTCTTCTGCTTGTATTTTCATATCCATTGTAAGAGCATTTATCAGGAGGTCAGTTACTGTTGTACATTTGTGCAAAGCACAAAGGCATAAGAGACGGGAGTGAATAGTGGCTAAAACAAGCCTTCATTTTATTTTACCAGCCATGTGCTGTCCCATTGAAGGGCTCCCAATACCTAGCAGAAGCACTATAATTTTTATTCTCATGTAAAATCCAGTGTCTTCCTACATTAATAACAACTAATAATCTTCATGTATTAAGTTTTATATCTTATGAGATTAATTTTGTCTTCCTTCCCATGAAGAAAAAGCAGTCCTTTCTTTTTTCTATCTGTAAGTATATCAGAACTCTTAAAACTCCACCAGTTTGTGAAATCCAATCAGGTCACCTACTTTAGTAATTTAAAAAAAGTTTCAACTTTGCCATTATTTTCAGTGGCCTAAATAATCTTCAGAATATTTCAGAGAAAATGCCGAATTTTACACTGTACCCATTTCAAATAACAGAATAATATATCAAGCTATACTCTGTTCTCTCTCATATTCTGTGCTATTGAAATATACCTGCTGTTTAAATTCCATAGCCTGGCACTCTGATATTAACCTTGAGCCCTAAACTCCACAGGATTTACCAAACATACAGACAATGTCCTATTAACTTACTCTTTGCCTTCCTTTCTCTGTATCTCGCAGATATGAGCATGTAAGTTTCCATGGTGGGGCACTTATGTATAATAGCTTGTGCCATCTAATTGAATGAGGGGTTTAAAGAACATTAAGCATTTAGAGGGAAATTGTACCAGAATATAATGCCCTTTCCTGGCTGTCAGCTAGCCTCTGGGTCCTAATCAATAGGCTGATCAACAGCTGTAGAACAGACAAGGGTGACAGAAAAACTGTGTACTCTAATGAGTAGAGAGACAGAAAGCTAGATCCTTTTCAAAGGGAAATAAAAATTACAAAACTGAGATAAAACTAATTGATTCAATGTTCTACAAACATTTTTGAAATGCCCACTGTGTGCATAGTTCTGGGCTATGTGTCAAGGAAAATGCAAAAATAAACAACATTCTTTTAATATTGGCAGATGCTGGAACAGACTCTTTTGGAATAGGGCTATCTGTGACCCACAGTCTGATGTTATTGCTTACATCATCATTACAGTACAGAAATCACATGTCCTTGAGTGCCACTAAATGTACTTTTCTTTTGACAAAAGAGCAGCATTAAGTCAGAATGTTTATGAATTAAAGATCGAAGAAAAAGCTGCTATGTAGGACAGGCAATGGAGGAGGGTAGCTATAAGGAATGAGCTGTTTTTCTCCTAACTGCATGTTGTCTCCTTAAAAAAAAGTCTACACCAATCTCTAGGGTGCAAGATAATTAATGATATTGTGACCAGTTTATTTATAATCCCCAATACATGAAATCTTTAACTCTAAACCCTGGCTAGTGACCAAAGCCTACTGGGTAGTTGTTCTGCTAGTAATGAAAGGGAGAAAGGAAGGAATGATGAAAAATATAAAATACCAACAGAGAAGGAGAGGACATTTTAGTTCTGTTCACAAATGGGGAGGAAAATGAAAAGACTTTTCATCTCCTTATATATATTTTTATAAAAACCAAGCCTACAGCATGTTTCAGTGGCAGATCAAATATTAATAGCAAATTGTAATAAGGGAGACTTAAAAGGGATTTATAAAGCTCTGGGGATTTGGAGAGGAGTGTTCAGTTCAGGGAATTCCACAGCTCGGGGGTATAACAGGTGAATGCTCTGGTGCCCATGGATGAGAGACCTGACAAAGGGGTTGATGAATTTGAGATTTATTATTAGAAAGTTAAGGACTGAGGGCACATATAAATGGAGCCCAGTTCTGATAGGAGTGAAAGGGAAGTTCCACAGAGGTAATGAAAAACTCTGAGCCAAATTTTAAAGTCAATGTACTGACTGATAACAAGTGAGTATAAATCTGCCATAACTGAAGTAATGTGATTGAATTTATTGCCATGAGTAAATGCATGGGTTGCTGCGGGTGGAACAATGGTGTGCTTTGTGAGTGTTGGACTTTGGAGAGTTTCCTTATTAACATAATCTAGAAGTCATAACAGTACACATTATAACAGTGAAAGCAGCGTGAGTGCTTTAAAAATGTTAGTGGATTAACTGCTTTAAATTTTTGAACTAGCTCAATGAAAGAGTTTTCCTATGATAAAAACTTAGTTAACTGTAAATGATTTGAAGAAACAGAGTAACATAGAAAGTATTATAAAGCAATAGCAATATCTTAATAAGTGCCATTTAAAGTGAAAATGTGGCATGTAACTGGAGACACACATTAACTGGTCACAGGAGAAGGTAAAGGGGAATATAAGATATCAGCATTCTATTATACAAGATAACTAATTGTTTCTTATAAGAAAAGGATTTCTCAGTTCAGAAGAAGGGCTATTCTTACAAATAGAAAACTGTGAAATATTCCCCTGAGAAATTAGGGCTAATACAATTTCTTCCATATAATCTGCTCTTCTGCCCCAAAACTTTTTGGGGACTGAAGTGTTTACTGCCAATGGATTTTAAAAGAGACCCACTTTACAGCAACAGCGTTCCAGCTCAAAATCGAAAGGCTTGCTGGAACCAACTTCAATCTTTTCTTCATTTTCCTTTGTTTCTTCTTTATGTCCTCTTTAATATTTTTTGACTTACCTGTTTGATCAAGAAGTTTAGAAATCTTTGAGGGCAGGAACATGTCTTTCTTTTGCTGTCTTCAGTGTCTAACACAAGTATTGCTCAAAGAAATTTTGTATTTTTAAAATACTTTTATTAAATAAGTTGATTCTAGCATTTATGCTGATGATTTAGGGATGCTTTTTTTTTAATTATTGGTAACATTCTGTGTTGTTGTTTTTTTAAAATTTTATTTATTTATTTATTTATTTATGGCTGTGTTGGGTCTTCATTTCTGTGCGAGGGCTTTCTCTAGTTGTGGCAAGTGGGGACCACTCCTCGTCGCGGTGTGCGGGCCTCTCACTATCGCGGCCTCTCTTGTTGCGGAGCACAGGCTCCAGACGCGCAGGCTCAGTAATTGTGGCTCACGGGCCCAGTTGCTCTGCAGCATGCGGGATCTTCCCAGACGAGGGCTCGAACCCACGTCCCCTGCATTGGCAGGCGGATTCTCAACCACTGCGCCACCAGGGAAGCCCTTAGGGATGCTTTTAAAAAATTTGAAATTGCCTCCTGTCTTAGTCCATTTGCACTGCTATAACAGAATACCATAAACTGGATAGCTTATAAACAAAAGAAATACATTTCTCACAGTTCTGGGCACTGGGAAGTTTAAGACCAAGGTGCTGGCAGATTTGGTGTCTGCTAAGAGTTCAAGTCCTGTTTTCTAGACAGCCATCTTCTTCCTGTGTCCTCACGTGGTAGAAGGGGAATTTATTTTAATTTTTCAATTATTCAACAAATATTGCTGACCATCTGATTTTTGCTTGGCACTGTTTAAGTGCTTGAGATACATCAGTACACTAAATTGGCAAAATCCCCTGCCTCTGTGTAGCTTACATTCTAGTGGGAAGTAGCAGAAAATAAACAACGCCAAAAGAATTGTACTGTATACTGTGTTATAAAGTGATGAGTGCTATGGAGAAAGGATCTAGAGAAGGGTTAGGAGGACTGGAAATTTGGCAGTGGTGCAGGGGAGTTAAAATTTTAAATAAGTTGTTAGGAGATAGGTGAAGACTGAGTAAAACTTTGAAGGAAGTGAAGTTAGCCATGTGTATTTCTGGGGGAGCAACCAATACAAGGAACTCAAAGCAACAATGTGTAAGGAGAAACAGTGAGGGGGAAATAGTACCAGCTTGTGGAAGAGTTTCTATGTCCTTGTAGATTACATTCTAGTCATATAATAAGTGCCTTATCTTTTATTCTGAGTGAAATGGGACATCTATGAAGAGCTTTAAATACAAGAATGACATGGTCCAACTTTATAGATCTAAATTTTTAAAGGACAACTCTAGCTGATGTGTTGGCCTTATAGTTTAGGGTGCACTGTTGAAGTAAATATGTACTGAAGTCTTGCGATACTCTACTCACTTCTGATAGGTGTAGACGGGAAAAGATGATGGTATAAGAATGAAACAAACAAGGTTAGAAGTAAAGAAGTAATAGGTCTTCTGCTCTTAAAAATTGACCTGTTAAGTTTTCTCATAAGAAACAGTGTAAAATATACAAAATACAAACAGTGAAATACAACAGAGGTATGATATTAAAGATTATATGTGTCCTTTACCCCCTGGACTTTACTTGGTAATTCTAAGTCATGGAGATTTTAAGAATGAAAGTGAACTTAGAGATCACCTAGTAATTTGACTTCTTGTTTACATCAGAGATCTGAAGCTCAGAATGGGGTTAATTGAGGAATTTCATTGACATAAGTCTATTACAAAAGTAAACAACTTTCCAAAATTTTAGTCTAAAAATTTTGGTAAATATTATTGTCATATAAGAATCATGAATAGATGGAGAAATATATGGCATGAAAACAAGGTTACAGAAACAGGTAGAAAGAAAGGAGATGCGAAGATGTACCATTCTATAGTATGTCTTTATCTCTTTTCTTTCTCTGTCAATCTCTGTTGTGTTTAGTACCAAAATATAGATATCTTCTAGTATTTGAAAGAAGACAATGGAGGAGAAATGTCAATGAAAAAGAACAAAAGTAAGAACTAAAACTCTATTTTTTAAATTGACTTCTTTTCAGATATCAGTTTTCAAGAAGGTTAATGAAGAGTTAGTTTGGTAAATCTAAATTTTTCCTCCCTCCCTCCCTCCTTCCCTTCCTCCCTCCTTCCTTTCCTTTCCTTCCTTCCTTTCCTTCCTTCTTCTTTCCTTTCTTCCTTTCTTCCTTCCTTCCTTCCTTCCTTCCTTCCTTCCTTCCTTCCTTCCTTCCTTCCTTCCTTCCTTTCTTTCTTTCTTTCTTCCTTCCTTCCTTCCTTTCTTTCTTTCTTTTCTTTCTTTCTTTCTTTCTTTTCTTCCTTTCTCTGTCATTGATAATTATTTTTTAAAAAAGGTAAAATCACTCTCATACAGATATAAAATAAACATAGGCTAAACATTTTATTGAACTAATTATTAATGAGTGAGTCAGGCAGACATTACAGTGGTTCAAAGAAGAATCCAAAGAACAGACACATTTATTAGTCAGGAATATTGAAATGAATAAGCAAATGACGCAGAAATGGCTTTTTCCAATATAAGGGAGGGAAATCAATTAAACCTTTGCCTAACAGAATTTATTTGCCTGTCTGTAGACAAGAAATATTTTGCATTGCTATCAGTTATTTACAACTTATAGAGTTGTAAAATACCTAAAGGTAATGAAAGGCACAGAACTCCCATATAATCAGACTCAGCAACCTGAAAGAGTGTCTTCTAAGCAATGCAGTTTTTTCTTTTTTATTGAAGTACATTATTTTCCTGTCTATCTGTCTATCTATCTATCTTTCTATCTTTCTATCATCTATCATCATATATCTATGCCTACTGACTTAATGTTATTTTTTAGGAAATCCCCATAGCAAATAGAGAAATTTAGCTGCTGGTACTCCCCTGTCTCCAATCTATATTGAAAAATAACTAATCAAAATGTGTGGCTGATATGATCTTTCTCATTTCTCACTCAAAAATCATCTAACATCCTGAGAGTTCAACTATAGGTCAGTACCATAAATATTGATTAAAATTGGAAAAAATATCCTAAACAATATAATATTTTTGTTCTTGCCATATAATCTGTTTCTTATACCTGTATTTCATTACTGGTTAGTATTTACTTAGTCTCATATTAGTTAAGTAAAAAAGTTATTTAAATTCCTACTGATACTGAAGCAATAACTTGTAAAGCCAGATTTTTTTTCCATGAGAGTTATTTTAAAAGTATTTTATCACAGGCACACTGTTTCTTATGCAGAAATGCAAAATAAAAATTAGTCTTGCCACTAATTTTTGAATAAATATAAAATTCTGCCAACAAAAAAAAATCTCTTGATAATTACTGGTAAATCATCTGTTCATATTTTCTTTCTTTGTGGTTCAGTCTTGAGGGGTTCTAAGTACTAGGAATTTGTCCATTTCTTCTAGATTTTACATTTTGTTGGCATATAACTGTTTGCCGTAATCTCTTATTATCCTTTGTATTTCTGTGGTGTTGTTTGTAACTTCTCCTTTTTCATTTCTGAAAAATGAGATTTAATTGATTTGGGTCCTCTCTTTTTTTGTGTGATCAGTGTGGTTAAACATTTATCAATATTGTTTATCTTTTCAATGAACCAACTCTTAGTTTCATTACTCTTTTCTATTTTATTTTAGTCTCAATTTCATTTGTTTCTTCTCTGATCTTTATGATTTATTTTCTTCTAGTTACATTGTTTTTGTTTTCTTCTTTTTTTCTACTTCCTTTAAATGGTAGTTTAGGTTGTTTGAGATTTTTCTTGTCTCCTAAGCTAGGCTTTTATTGCTATAAACTTCCCTCTTAAAATTGCTTTGCTACATGTCATAGATTTTTGGATCATTGTGTTTTCATTTTCATTTGTCTTCAGGTATTTTTAAATTTCCTCTTTGATTTCTTCAGTTACCCATTGGGTGTTTAGTTGCATTTTGTTTAGATTCCATGTGTTTGTGTTTTGGGTAGTATTTTTTTTTTAACAGATGATTTCTAGTCTCCTAAAATAGTGGTCAGAAAAGACACTTGATATTATATAAATTTTCTTAAATTCACTGAGACGTGTTTTATGTGCTAGCATGTCTTCTGTCCTGAAGAATGTTCCATGTGTACTTGAAAAGAATTTGTATTCTGCTGCTCTTGGATGGAATGTTCTATATACATATATTAAGTTCATTTGTTCTAACATGAACTTTAAGGCCAGTGTTTCCTTATTGATTTTTTGTCTGAATGATCTGTCTATTGATGTAAGTGGAGTGTTAAAGTCCCCTGCTATTATTGTGTTACTGTCAGTTTCTACCTTTGTGTCCGTTAATATTTGCTTTATGGATTTAGGTGCTCCTATGTTGGGTGCATATATATTTGCAATTGTTATATCTTCTTGGATTAATCCCTTGATCACTATGTAATGTTCTTCTTTGTCTCTTGTTACAGCCTTATTTTGCAGTCAATTTTGTATAAATTTGATACCCTGGCTTTCTTTTGATTTCCATTTGCATGAAATGCTGTTTTCCACCTCCTCAATTTCAGTCTGTGTGTGTGTTTAGATCTGAAGTTAGTCTCCTGTAGGCAGCATATAGATGGGTCTTGTTTTTTTATAGTTTTGTTTTTTGGTTTTGTTTGTTTTATTGGAGTATAGTTGCTTTACACTGTTGTGTTACTTTCTGCTGTACAGCAAAGTGAGTCAGTCATACATATACACATATTGCCTCTTTTTTGGATTTCCTTCCCATTTAGGTCACTACAGAGCACTGAGTAGAGTTCTCTGTGCTATACTGTAGATTCTCATTAGTTATCTATTTTATACATAATAGTGTATATATGTCAATCCCAATCTCCAAATTCATCCCACCTCTCTTCCCTCCTTGGTATCCATATGTTTCTCTATGTCTGTGTCTCTATTTCTGCTTTGCAAATAAGTTCATCTGAACTATTTCTCTAGATTCCACATATATGCATTAATATACAATATTTGTTTTTCTCTTTCTGACTTACTTCACTCTGTATGACAGTCTCTAGGTCCATCCACATCTCTGCAAATCACAGTTTCATTTCTTTTTATGGCTGATATTCCATTTTGTATATGTACCATATCTTCTTTATTCATTCCTCTGTTGATGGACATTTAGGTTGCTTCCATGTCCTGGCTATTGTACCTAGTGCTGCAATGAATATTGGGGTGCATGTATCGTTTTTTTGTGGTATGCGGGCCTCCCTCTGTTGTGGCCTCTCCCGTTGCGGAGCACAGGCTCCGGACGCGCAGGCTCAGCGGCCATGGCTCACGGGCCCAGCCGCTCCGCGGCATGTGGGATCCTCCCAGACCGGGGCGCGAACCTGGTTCCCCTGCATCGGCAGGCGGACGCGCAACCACTGTGCCACCAGGGAAGCCCGCATGTATCGTTTTGAATTATGGTTTTCTCTGGCTATATGCCCAAGAGTGGGATTGCTGGGTCATATGGTAGTTGTATTTCTAGATTTTTAAGGAACCTCAATACTATTCTTCACAGTGGCTGTATCAATTTACATTCCCACCAACAGTGTAAGAGGGTTCCCTTTTCTCCACACCCTCTCCAGCATTTATTGTTTGTAGATTTTTTGATGATGGCCATTCTGCAGTGTGAGGTGATACCTCATTGTAGTTTTGATTTGCATTTCTCTAACAATTTGTGATGTTGAGCATCTTTTCATGTGCCTCTTGACCATCTGTATGTCTTCTTTGGAGAAATGTCTGTTTAGGTCTTCTGCCCATTTTTTGATTGGATTGTTTGTTTTTTTTTTGATATTGAGCTGCATGAGCTGTTTGTATACTTTGGAGATTAGTCCCTTGTGAGTTGCTCCATTTGCAAATATTTTTTCCCATTCTGAGGGTTGTCTTTTCATCTTGTTTATGGTTTCCTTTGCTGTGCAAAAGTGTTAAAGTTTAATTAGGTCCCATTTTCTTATTTTAATTTTAATTTTAATTACTCTGGGAGGTGGGTCAAAAAAGATCTTGCTATGATTTATGTCAAAGAGTGTTCTGCCTATGTTTTTCTCTAAGAGTTTTATAGTGTCCAGCCTTACATTGAGGTCTTTAATCCATTTTGAGTTTATTTTTGTGTAAGGTCTCAGGGAGTGTTCTAATTTCATTCTTTCACATGTAGCTGTCCAGTTATCCCAGTACCACTTATTGAAGAGACTGTCTTTTCTCCATTGTATATTCTTGCCTACTTTGTCATAGACTAGATGACCATATGTGTGTGGGTTTATCTCTGGGCTTTCTATCCTGTTCCACTTTGATCTATATTTCTGTTTTGTACCAGTACCATACTGTCTGGATTACTGTAGCTTTGTAGTATAGTCTAAAGTCTGGGAGCCTGATTCCTCCAGCTCCATTTTTCTTTCTCAACATTGCTTTGGCTATTATGGGTCTTTTGTGTTTCCATACAAATTGTAAAGTTTTTTGTTCTAATTCTGTGAAAAATGCCATTGGTAATTTGATAGGGATTGTATTGAATCTGTAGATTGCTTTGGGGAGTATAGTCATTTTCACAATATTGATTCTTCCAATCCAAGAACATGGTATATCTCCCCATCTGTTTGTGTCGTCTTTTATTTCCTTCATCAGTATCTCATAGTTTTCTGTGTACAAGTCTTTTGCCTCTTTAGGTAGGTTTATTCTTAGGAATTTTTGTTGTTGTTGTTGCAGTGGTAAATGGGATTGCTTCCTTAATTTCTCTTTCTGATCTTTCATTGTTAGTGTATAGGAAACACAAGCCTTAAATGAAACATTAGGCCAGATAGACTTAATTGATATTTATAGGGCATTCCACCTGAAAGCAGCAGAATATCCTTTTTTCTCAAGTGCACATGGAACATTCCCCAGGATAGATCACATCTTGGGTCACAAATCAAGCTTTGGTAAGTTTAAGAAAATTGAAATTATATGAAGCATCTTGTCCAACCACAACGCTATGAGAAAAAAATCAATTATAGGAAAGAAAAACTGTAAAAAACACAAACACATGGAGGCTAAACAGTAGGCTACTAAATAACCAATGGATCACTGAAGAAATCGAAGAGGAAATCAAAAAATACCTAGAAACAAATGACAACGAATACACGATGATGTAAAACATATGGGATATAGCAAAAGCAGTTCTAAGAGGAAAGTTTATAGCAATACAATCCTACGTCAAGAAACAAGAAAAACCCCAAATAAACATACTAAACTTATACCTAAAGCAACTAGAGAAAGAAGAACAAAGAAAACCTAAAGTTAGTAGAAGGAAAGAAATCATAAAGATCAGAGCAGAAAGAAATGAAATAGAAATGAAGAAAATAACAGCAAAGATAAATGAAACTCAAAGATGGTTCTTTGAGAAGATAAACAAAATAGATAAACCTTTAACCAGACTCATCAAGAAAAAAAGGGAGAGGACTCAAATCAATAAAATTAGAAATGAAAAAGGAGAAGTAACAACTGACACAGCAGAAATATAAAGGATCATAAGAGACTATGACAAGCAACTCTATGCTGATAAAATGGACAACCTGGAAGAAATGGACAAATTCTTAGAAATGTAAAACCTTCCAAGACTGCACCAAGAAGAAATTGAAAATATGAACAAACTAATTACAAGTAATGAAATTGAAACTGTGATTTAAAATCTTCCAATAAACAAAAGTCCAGGACCAAATGGCTTCACAGGTGAATTCTATCAAACATTTAAGAAGAGCTAACACCTATCCTTTTCAAACTCTTCTAAACATTTGTAGAGGGAGTAACACTCCCTAACTCATTCTGTGAGGCAACTATCACCCTGATACCAAAACCAGACAGAGATATCCCCCCAAAATAAAACTACAGGCCAATATCACTGATGTACGGAGAAGCAAAATTCCTCAACAAAATGCTAGCAAACTGAATCCAACAGCACATTAAAAATTTTATACACCATCATCAAGTGGGATTTATCCCAGGGATGCAAGGATTTTTAAATATATGTAAATCAATCAGTGTGATACATCATATTAACAAATTGAAGAATAAAAACCATATGACCATCTCAGTAGATGCAGAAAAAGCTTTTGACAAAATTCAACACCCATTTATGATAAAAAACTCTCCAGGAAGTGGGCATAGATTGAACCTACCTCAACATAATGAAGGCCATATATGACAAACCCACAGCAAACATCATTCTCAATGGTGAGAAACTGAAAACATTTCCTCTAGGATCAGGAACAAGACAAGGATGTTCACTCTCACCACTATTATTCAACAGTTTTGGAAGTCCTAGCCATGTCAATTGGAGAAGAAAAAGAAATAAAAGGAATCCGAATTGGAAAACAATAAGTAAACTGTCACTGTTTGCAGATGACATGATACTATACATAGAAAATCCTAAAGATGCCACCAGAAAACTGCTATAGCTAATCCATGAATTTGGTAAAGTTGCAGGATACAAAATTAATACTCAGAAATCTCTTGTATTCCTTTACACTAACAATGAAAGGGTCTTGTTTTTGTATCCATTCAGCCACTCTATGTCTTTTGATTGGAGCATTTAATCTGTTGACATTTAAAGTAATTATCAATAGAGATGTACCTATTGCCATTTTAAAAATTGTTTTCACATTGGTTTTTTTTGTTGTTGTTTAGATTTTTTTTGTTTATTTTTTCTTCTTTACCACTGTGATTTGATGACTATCTTTAGTGTTATGTTTGGATTCCTTTATTTTTTATGTCTGTGTATCTATTACAGATTATTGGTTTGTGGTTGCCATGGGGATTATATATAGCTATATGTGTATGTATGTAAGTATGTAGATATGTAGGTGTGTATCTATATCTATCTATCTATATGTGTGTATATATGATTATTTTAAGTTGACAATCTCTTAATTTCAAATGCATTTTAACAACTCTGCATTTTTTGCGTTTTTACTCCCACCCATCCACATTTAGTATTTTGACATTATATTTTAGATCATTTTATTTTGTGTATCCCTTAACTACTTATTGTGCTTACAGGTGATTTTACTATTTTTATCTTTCAATCATACTACTAGCTTTATACATGGTTGATTTACTACCCTTACTGTATATTGGCCTTTACCAACGAGATTTGTCTTTTTGTAATTTTTACGTTTCCTCTAGTTGTGGCATTTTTCTCTTTTGCTTTGAGAAATCCCTTTACATTTCTTGTAAATCTGGTTTGGTGGTGCTAATTTCTTTTAGCTTTTGCTTGTCTATAAAACTTGATCTCTCCATCAAATCTGAGTGAAAGCCTTGCTGGGTAGAATATTCCTTTTTATGGGTTTTCCCTTTTCATCATTTTAAATATATCATGCTACTCCCTTCTCTCCTGCAGAGTTTCTGCTGAAAAGTCAGCTGATAGCCTTATGGGATTTCCCTTATATGTTACTTGTTGCTTTGCCCTTGCTGTTTTTAATATTCTCTCTTTATCCCTTTTTGACCATTTTAATTACAATGTGTCTTGGTGTCATCCTCTTTGGGCTAATCCTATTTGGGACTCTGTGCTCCCTGGACCTGGATGTTTATTTCCTTTCCCATGTCAGGGAACTTTTCAGCTATTATGGCTTCAAATATTTCTCTGCCCCTTTCTCTGTCTTTTCCTTCTGTGATGCCTAGAATGCGAATGTTAGTACACTTCATTTTGTCCCAAAGGTCTCTTAAACTGTCCTCATTTCTTTTTATTCTTTATTATTTTTTCTGTTTAGCTTCAGTGATTTCCACTGCTTTGTCTTCCAGCTTGCTGATCTGCTCTTAGGTATTATTAATCTAATATTGAGTCCTTCTAGTGCATTTTTTATTTCAGTTATTGTGTTCTTCAACTTTGGTTCTTTATATTTTTAACTTTATGCCATATATATATATACACACACACACACAACTTATGTTCTACTTCTTCTTTAATCATTCATCTTTTAATGGACATTTAAGTTGCTTCTATATTTTGGCTTTTTTTGACAAAAAAGCTTTTGTCCCATCAAAAGCTTTCTCATGGGATCTCTTCTGACTTGACCTCAAAGGTCTCCAAGGAAAATAAAATTATTCTCAATATTTTAGATAACTTTCTGCAACTGCATTCCATGGAAACATTTCATAAAAAATCCTGAGCTAGTATAACACGCTAGAAGGATATGTTCACTTAGTCATTTGCTTCAGTTGGTTTGAATTTTGTTAACTTGTTTTCCCTCTCTTCTCCCATCTTTCCTTTCTTCCCTCTTTTATCTCCAAATTTTCTCTTCCTACTCTCTCTTCAACCCAATTAATCAGGTTTTATCTCCATCATACCAATAATCTCTGTATGTTAAAGTCACCAGTGACCCCCAACTTGCTGAATCCAATGCTGAGTCTCAGGTCTCATCTTTTTTGACCTAGCAGCTGTTTTTCCTTGAAGTACTTTCTTCTCTTGGCTCCTTTGACAACTCACTTGCCTGGTATGCTTATTAATTTTCTGGCCACCAACTTTCTGGTTCTTTCTCATTCTCTAACATCTCAGTTTGAGGATGCCTTGATCTCGACTGGCTCTCAGTTATTTCTCTGACCTCATCTCATAATACTCTCTGTTATTTCTTCACTCAAGCTATACTGGTGGCCTTGTAGTTTCAAGAAATGGTGGACATACTGTTGCATCAAGACCTACACAATTTCTCTTATCTGCCTGGAATACTCTTTTTTCATATGTCCACAAGATACATTCTAGCACTTCCTTCTGGTCTTCACTCAGAGGTCACCTTCTCAACAAGGACTTCTCTGACCATCCTCTTTGTAGTACAACACATATACTCTCTTCCAACCACTGCAAATCACATTCTCTTTTCCAGCTTATTTTTTCCCTTTAGAACTTAATACTTTCTTGAATAATACACACACACACCCCTTACCTTATTTATTGTTTGTCTCCCCAACTAAAATATAAAATCCCATGAATTCTTATATTTGATCCACTACAGTATAACCAGCACCTGAAAAAAAGTTCATGACTCTAATTATTATATATTTGTTGAATAAATTAATGAATAATTTTCACATTCTCTGTCATTAATGTTTACTCTTTTTATTTGCTTTGTATATATTTATGCTATCTATTAAAATTTTTTGTGCTTTATCCCATTTATCTAGGCTTACAATTTGTCTTTTTTAGTTTTAGTCTTGTAGGCTGTACATTTCTATAGAATTAATTCCATGTATTTTCTGGGTCATTGATATATAAAATTAACTTTTGATTTTCTTACTTAATTAAAGTGCTTTAGCTGGGTGCAAAATTTCAAGATTCACAAAGTTTCCTCTCAAAACTAAACATTGCTTCTTTATCTTTTCCATTTAATCTTGCAGAGCAGAAACATGAGCTGGCTAGATTTGCTATTTGTATACAGCATTTTTTTTAGCAAGCTGTTTGAATAATAATTTTTTTACTTTATTTTTATAATTTTCAAAATTTAAATGAGATAAAATAGATTTATGTACTATTCTCCTTTCATCAATACTATCTGGGACAGTTTGATGGTACCATCCCCAACAGTCACAGTAATTTTCTTTAGATATATAACTCTAGATATTTTTTCTCTTTTCATGTTTTATTTGTTCCTTATAAACATCTTTGAGCTTTTATCTTCACTTTATATTTTATATCTGTTACATTTATCTTGTCATTTTTGTTATTTCATCTTTCAGGTACATAGTCTAAAAATTTTAATTTATTGATTTAGTAAGTCTGTTTTAATACTTATTGTTTGCTTTTAAGTCCAAAAGTATGGAGTTTAATTTAATACAGTTTAACATTTAGCTTCCTGGCAATTTTCCCTTCTATCACTCCAAATTATTTAGTTTTATTTATCTTTGATTATGCCCTGGGTATCTTTCATTTCGGCCTGTTTTCTTCCTGTGGATATCTGCGCATGTTTCATGGAAATCTCTACTTTTATTATTTTGAACACAAACAATAACCATTTTCAGGTTTTTTCTCTTATTCCAGAAATAAGTTATTTTCAGAGTGTTTTTTTCCTTTTCTTTTCTCTTTTTTTTTTTTTTTTTTTTGCGGTACGTGGGCATCTCACTGTCGTGGCCTCTCCTGTTGAGGAGCACAGGCTCCGGACACGACGCAGGCTCAGCAGCCATGGCTCACGGGCCTAGCCGCTCCGCGGCATGTGGGATCTTCCCGGACTGGGACACGAACCTGTGTCCCCTGCATCAGCAGGCGGACTCTCAACCACTGCACCACCAGGGAAGCCCTGTTTTTTCCTTTTCTGAGTCTACAAAATAATCTTCTTTTATCTAGTGTTTAAGTCATTTTATTCAGGACTCATTCCTTTTTTTCTTTTATATTCATACTTCAAGGATGAAAAAACTTATCTCTTTCTCCTAAGGCATTTTATTTTCTAAAGCTCTAAACTAAAGCACTATTTGAAAAATTACAGTCCTATAATTATAATAATTACATATTATATAATAATTACAATCCTTCTACTTCTATCAGTGATATACCTCCATGTACATCAGTTTATATAAATATCAATACAAGTAAACTGTACCTTCCAAAGTACCACCTTGTGCCTAATTCATCAGAATCCACATTTTCCTGGCTTTTTGTAGAATGGCAGTTAACTGATTTTGAGGGAAAGGGTATAGAGTCAGTCTTCTACAGTGAATGTGGTTCTCATCCATATAGAGAAGCTATTTTGCATCTTGAAACAGTCAGGAGAAAGGTAAACTTCTTTTTCTTCTTACCTTGTCTTTGAGGGTAGAATGGTTTCGGTATTTCAGAGGTATATAGCACATTAACTGAATTGTTAATACAAGTCTCATTATCTTTATTTTTATTATGTTGGCGTTTCAGATTTTGATGACTGGTTGATGTTAGTTTAAGATTTCAGTGCTGCTATGTATAACTAGTATCTTCCATGCTTTCCCTTTAATTTCTCTGGTGAGCTATGTGACACTAAACTGGGAGTCAATTAGATATCATTGTAACCATAAATCCTGGCTGAGAGAAGGGGCTCCCAGCTTGGGCCAGTTACCCTGTCTGGGAGCATTTGTCCAGTACCCAGTCTGGGTCCTCCCACCAGTGTCCAGGCCTGTCTGAAGAGGCAGATCTTAGCTGGCGGTGCCCTCAGGGCCAGGTCCCCAGAACCTTCCCAGCCATCATCACTGAGGGAGCCAGGTGTCCAGGACCTAACTGACCCTCAGGTTCCTCAGGCCACCCAAAAGTCGGGGGGCGGGGTTCTGGGTCCTGTAGACTATGACTCATGTGGACTGCCTCTGCCACTAGGTCGAGGCGGAGGGAGTAGGGGAGAGTTTCTCTGGAGCCCTGAAGGACACAGCTCTCAGCCTGTTCCCCAAATTCCCCAGCTCACCCGTCAGCCTAAGGCCAGAAGGCCTGGAGGGCCCCAGGGAGAAGGCCGAGATCCTGCCTCTTACTACACTCTCTCCACTGTGAGGACCACCATCTACCCCACTCGGGCCCTGTGCTAGCGGTCTCCAGGTAACGGTTATCGGTAATGGCTGTGTGCCGATGGCTGTGCTCCCACCCCACCCCATTACGGTACAAGACACTTGTTCAGATTTAGTAATGGAGATTCTTGAATATGATAAAGGTTGTGCTAAATCTACTATGTTCTCCTATAGGAAAATATTGATATAGAAGGAATATACAACTGGGATAAAATATTTAAACAAAAATATTGAAATATTTAAATCCTTATATGATAGATACTTAAAGCACCATCATGGAAAAAATAATACAGCTTCTCTAAACAGCAGTTTAAATAACTGTAAAAGAGAAAAATACTACTTCACAGGATGATAGTGAGATTGAAATGGAACAAGAAAATTTTAACTGCTTTTATTGAGGTATAATTAACATACAATAAACTGCACATAGTTAAAATGTACAATTTGATAAATTTGTATATAAGTATATACCTGTAAAATCATCACTATAATCATGAGGGTGAACATATACTACAGCCACCAAATTTTCCTTGTGCTCTTCTGTAGATTTTCCATTTTACCCCTCTTAGCTATATGTATCCCAGCTACAACTGATCTGCTTTCTATCACTATAGATTATTTTCTGTCACTAGGTTAGTTTGCATTTTCTAGCATTTTCCAGAAATAGAATCATACAGCACATACACATTTTTTGTCTGACTTTTAAAACTCAGCATAACTATTTTGAGATTCACTCGTATTGTAGTGTGTATAGCAGTTCATTTACTTTTATTGCTAAGTTGTATTCTGTTGTTTGGCTATACCATATTTTATTTACTCATACACCTGATGATGAACATTTGGGTTGTTTCCAGTTTTTGGTTATTACAAAAAGAGCAGCTAAGGACATTCGTATATAAATCTTGTATGAGAGTATGATTTCTTCTTTCCAGTAAAAGCAGAAAATATATTTAAATTTTTAAGAAATAAGACAATTTATATGAAAGTTTATTTTAGGGCATTATAAAATGCAACTTAAATGTATGTTATTGTTTAGAAATATACCTATTTTGTCTGGTCAATGTGGTATGGATAAAATAATCTATTCAATCTATTTAAATTATTAAATCAAAGCAAGCATACTATAGTACATGATTTGCAAAAACCTTGGACAAGACCTGAAAGACAAATAAAAAATGGATCAGTTAGGTGCTTCATTGAGAAGAACATTTTTACATAGTAACTGTCAACAAATTGTGAGTAAGTATATGGATATACATGCAGTGATTAAACTTACCTTTATGGTGTCACATATATGAAAGATCATTTTGCTTATCGTAAAAAGACATGGACTTCATTATCCTTAACTATTGCTCAGTCTCCTAAGACACTGCCTAAGGTGTATTATCTCAGCTAATCTGTATTTGAAACAGAAAAGTCAGTACTAGTCCATTTTCTCTTTAGCAGATAGAATTAAATTAATAGAAAAATACTGAACTTCTTAGAAAAATCAATAGTGAATAAAAACAGATTAAAATGTAAACATGAAATAAGGTGGAAAAGTTTATGGAGTCACATTGAGAGTGGTCTTGAGTCCATGTATATGGTTATGTCTATGTGTATGAGTCTATGTATATGGTTACTGTTTTGCTTAGTTACTTGTGTTCTCCTTAAGTTAGGTCCCAGTGGATAAGAGATTAGAAACATGATTATGTTATGACTGTCAAAAAGGAAATCACCAAGTAAGAGATAAGAGGGAAAGAGAAAGACAGTGGAGGGACCATCAAATCACTAGCAGGATGGGCTAATTGAGTCTAGCAGAATTAGCTCTGGATTCCTAAGCAGCTTTCCTGCTTTAATATGATTATTTGAAGTAAAGATAATGACATTTTAAGAGTTTGTTAAACATCATTTTAAAAGGATAGAGTAATTTGGTCCTTACTTTTAATAATTCATGTTATAAAATTTCAAATATTCTGAATGAATAAAAGGCTTATACTATCTAAAAAATTGACATTTTGCTGTTTATTTTGTGGTGATATTAGGTAAAAGAGATTACTCTAACATCTTAGAACACGTAACATAGTAGAAAAATCCAATGAGATGAGTAAGAAGGAACAGAAAAACAGCAATAATAAAGAAACAGAAAGAAATTATCAAGCCCAACTTCACATTTCAGAGATAAATTGAATACTGAAGTGTTGGGTTGACTTTCTCAAGGCCATTCAGTATATTAATAGCAAAATTTTGATACACTGACAAAAAGATTTGTTCCCCTTCATTTATTCATTCATAATTTGGTACCATCACTACCTTAACATCATCTGATTGGTCAGCAGATATTTTGTCCTATCCAAAATAATTGTAAGACACATGGTCCTGTCCAAAACCATTTAGCATGGACCAAATATGCTCATGGATATTTTGAACAGGACCAAATATCAAGGACTTTTTGGTGTGGACCAAATGTCTTATGGACCAAATGTCTTATAGACGTTTTGGACAGGACCAAATGTCCTGCAAGGCATCTGACCAGATTCTCAGGGAAAGCCTGTAGTACCTTTTAGAAGAACACCTTTAGACTTACTGTCTGTTTTTTATTTACTCAAGTGTATATACTTTTAATGTTCAAAGTTTCCATTCAGAAATTTTGACAACTTCACCTTTTCTAATAACCCATTGTTTGCTATAGATAAGAAGCTTGCTAACCAAGGCTCTTAGCCCAGCCTGGCATCAGTAGTGATGGTATTCTGACCTCAATCCAAAATCATTGATGGAAGACTTAACTCCTATGAGGCTCAATGCCTGCTTATGGTCCTGGCTGCACACACAGGATCTTATTTGGATGAGTTCTGGCTCTGCTCCCCTGAGCTTGTGAGTGACATAAGAGGTAGAATGAATGGTAGTAGAAAGTAAGGGCCTAGGTATGGGACTGATCTCAGCTTTACTGCTGATTATTATCCTTAGTTACTATGTGATTCTGGGTATTGTTTTGTCTTCTAAGTTTATCTATACTATAGATTTCTCATATGTAGAATAGGGATTATCATACCCCTTCCCAGTGTTGCCTTGATGATAGTCTATGATCTTGTAAATTGTCTGGTAGAAGAGGCACAACAGAGAGAATTCTTCATAAATAATAATTCCCTTTCCTTTCTGCTTCAGCTTAATTTCTGTTCTCCCACTGAATTTCTACACTGAGCAAAATCAGTGAGTTCTCTCCCCAGGCTCTGACTCTTCTGGTGATTTGAAAGTCCCTATGTTTCTTTAGATGGGCTTGGTCATTATCATTAGTGTACTCTTCATTTCAATTAAAAAAATAAACAATTGTTTTAAAAGACTACCATTCTTAACACACAACATGATGACATAGTTAAATTATTCAATTTCATTTTTAATATAATAGTACATGACTTTCTGGCAACTACTGATGTTTTAGTGGTCTAGGAGTGAAAGAGCCTATCTGACTGAAAAGTGTGATTAAGACAGACTTTTCTGCTTTAAAAATGTTAACTTTGATATAGCAAATTTTCCTTTTTAAAATGTTGGAATTTTTTTTTCAATAATTCAAGTCTTATTCAGGATTATATGTAATGTTTGATAATATAATTTCTTTTAAATTGTAAGTTTATGTGCATTAAAAATGGTACTGTTTGGTTACATTTTATATTATTATAGTTAGTATTAATATATTTCTTATGGTTATTCATGTTTTACATTATGTGAGTATTATTAGCAATAGAAATAGTAGAATAGGATTATATTACCACATTATCTTAATGGCGTGGGCAACTTATTTGATAAACATTGAATAATATGTAGTGCCTTTCATTGATTTGTGTTCCATTTCATGCAGCATCATTAGAATTCATGATATTTGATTGTGAAGAGTTTCCCCTTGATATATTTTGCCAATGGAAAAATATTCTAGCCCATAAACATCAATACATTAATAAGAAATTGATGAAGTAGAGGTTTCTCCGTTGTCATTTGACTATACTAAGACAAAATATGCACCTTTTTTTTTTACAAACTATTGAAGCATCATGTTAAACTGCAGCTATTTTAAACCCAAGGTATAAAATTTCTCCAAGCGTTTTAGCTATTCATTTACAATGACAAAATATTGCAACTCTAGCCTAATAATTTTACCGTATATATATTGCAGTAGCAATTTAGTTTGTTAATAAACTTGAACCAAGATTAATGTCCCAAATATATGATCTGGAATGGAAACCCCTGAAAGTTACTAAAGCACTCTCTAGCCTTGAGCAGATAATGTACCCTCTCTCTGGAGTCTTCAAATTTGATCCTACATTGTAATAATTAACCATTTATGTAGTTGCTATTACTGTGTTCAGCTACCAAAGAAACAGGTTATCCTGTAAATAGGGAAATTACACATATGAAGTGCAACAAAGAGAGAAAGAGAGACTTAAGGTATTGGCTCACAGGATTGTGGAGGCTTGGAAAGTCCAAACTGCAGGATCAGCTACTAGTCTGGAGACCCAGGGAGGAGTTGATGCTGCAGCTTGAGTCTGAAGACATTTGGAGGCAGAATTTCCTCTTTCACGGGGGACCTCATGCTGTTTTATATTAATGTCTCTGATTAATTGGATGAGACTCAACTACATTATGGAGGATAACCTGCTTTACTCAAAAATCTACTGATTTAAATGTTAATCTCATCTTAAAAATACCTCCTTAGCAACATCCAACAACAGTTTGACCAAATACCTGGGTACTGTGAACTAGCCAAGTTGTCATATACAATTAACCATCACAGAGGTTAAGCAAGAGTGCAACATTGAATAAATGCCCAGAGTGAGTAAATTTGGCTCAATCCCACGAGGTAGCTCTAAACACAGCCTAGGACACATTTTAAGAGTTATCCCAATCAGGGGAAAAAGAGCTGGTGAACATATATATATATATATATATATATATATATATATATATTCTTCCTCCTTCAATTATTAGTCACTGCACCTGAGGGGATTTAATTTTCTGGTACTTGTGTGAGCAGATAAAGAAATCCCAGTAGCCTAAGGGCATTCCTCTAACAAAGAGGTCTAGGCCTTGGCTCTTGGAATGACAGCACATCTGGAGCCAGTGTGTCCCCAAAAGGTAAAGAGATCCAATGATCACCAACATTTGCATACTCATAAGAGATTGGGGAAAACACATGAGGTTTAAGATACAATCTGGATCTAAATCATGAAGGTTTTGGGGGATATATCAAAGAATATGAATTTAATATAAAGGTAGGATAGTGCTAGGCTTATCAGTGTCATTCTTTCTAAGGAATTATCATTTGATAATTGGAGTCTCTAACTAAGGAGTTCTGAGATTAGGCATGTAATCTGGTTTAGGATTTATGTTTCAGGCTTGGGGACCCTTGAAAGATTTGCACAGGGGCAGAAAATGATCATATTTATAATTTACAAAGAGCACAGCTGGAGTAGCTTGAAAGAAGGCAAACCTGGAAGGAAAGATACTACTTTAGGACATTAAAACAGCAGTGTGCTTATGTGGGAGGGAGGTTCAGGATATATTTACTTGGCAAGTTTGACAAAAGTGTCTAAAGTGAGAAGAGGAAGAGAAGGATTAGTCAATGATAATTTCCAAGTCACTGGCATGGGAGATGGAAGTGATAGTGATGTCAGACTCTGAAATATAAAACCTGGGAGCAGAATTTGGTGGGGAAAATAATGAAAGAGGTTTGAAGCATCAGTGGGATATCAAGGAAGAGATGGCTATGAATCAGTGTGTTAGTCTGGACTGCTATGGCAAAATACCACAGATGAGGTGGTTTTTATACAGCAGAAATTGATTTCTTACAATTCTGGAAATGGAAGCAAGGTCAGGTTGCAAACTTCTTGTTTTCTCCTTACTTGGTATCCCTGTTTCCAGGTTGCAGACTTCTTGTTTTGTTCTCACTTGGTAGAAGGGGCAAGGGAGCTTACTTGGGGCTCTTCATAAGGGCACTGATCTCATTCATGAGGGCTCTGATCTCATGACCTAATCACCTTCCAAAGGTTGGTATCATCACATTGGGCATTAAGGTGTCAACATGTACTTTGGAGGGAAACAAACATTCAGATCATAGCAGTTAGAAAGAAAGTATCTGAATAGAAGATTCTAGACTGAGGGTAAAGTTTTTTGAGTTAGTAGTATAGATCAGATACCTCTGAGGTGACAGAGACCGTATGGCCTACACAGCCAGAAGTATTTCCTGACTCCTTTCCTAGAAAGTTTGCAAACTCTTGGTGTAGATGGATAGTGGTTGAATCTTTGCATGTGGATAAATTGCCTAGGGAGTGTGTGTGATGAAAATAGAAATGGCTGAGCACAAATATTTAAAGACAAGGAAGAAAGGAGAAGAAGTTGTTGACTAAGAACCAAAGACTTAGTGTAAGGACGAAAAAGCAATCGTTCAAAATCTATATCTCTGTATTAGCCCATCTATATTTTACCCAGTCACCAATAAGTTGAAAGAAGGAGAGAGAAGCAGGCAAAATGCTTTTTCTCCTTTTCTTTCCTCTTTGGTCTCTCTTTTCTCTCTTCTACAACATGCTTTCAAGAAAGAAGGTACTTGGTGGAAGAAAAAACAAAAATCATTCTGGAATAGTTCTAACCCTCTCAGAAGAAGTATAAAGAAATAAAAGCCCTTCTGAGACCTGGAGCCCATTCAGGGTCACAGCCAACTGTAGGTCTTGCATGTACATATCAATCACACACTCTGTTTTGCTTCGACATTTCTTTTAACCTCCACAATTTCCCTTTTGTTTACTTCATATGGGCTTTTCCTCAGAATAAAAACAAAGAGCACAGCACTTTGCCTAGGAAATAATATCCTGTTTCCTTTGCTGAGAGCTGTATACTTGCAACAGTAATATAAGTGTGCTGCCCAGACTAGGTTCTCACCAGACTTGTCACTTGTTGAAAGGGAGCCCTCTATTTGACTAGAAGAGACAGGGGCCAAATGAGCCTGATTCTTTCCTATGCCAGCCAGCAATGCAATTACAGAACTGGGGCTAAGAAAGGACAAAGCAGTCACTCACCTGCACACAAGGGCTGTGTCCTTGAAATAGTTGATTCTACTTGGGGCCCTGCCTTGGCCTGTTAACCAGACAGGACAGCATAGGATTTCATAAATGACTGTAATTCATTGGTGTTTTGTTGAGGCCTCTGAACACAGTTGTTGAAAGAGGTGGTTCTTTTTCTTTGTGTATCCTGATAAAGTCTCATGGTTTCCATAATCTTTGGAATTCATAATCTTTAGGTGATGCACTTTGTCAAAACAACAGGAAAGTGATGATTTGCAAACCTCTATTTCTCCACTGATGAGTTTTAAAATGCTGTCGTTTACTTCAACTGTTGAAAATGGAACTTTCCCCATATTTAAGCAGTGGTGTTCTCTTTTCATGCTGAAAAGCAATGAATTGTCACAAATGGACATCTTGCTATGAATAAAGATGACAAATGAGTAAGTGACTTAGAAATATGCTTGACAAGTGGGAAACGGTTTGAATATAGAGTTTATACACTCTTCTACCGTCAATTTGGGAGACCAAAGAAACCTGGCTGCAATGGTGGCCAACAGGTACATAAGCAGAAGCTCCCACGGTGTTTTCATGCTCCTCGAATTGCCAACAGAACCTTTTCAGTGTGCTCCTGTTTGGGAGATTGTGATTCAATTCTCTGTTAGCTTGGGCATGATTTGATCCTGCTCCAAGGCGGCACAGCCTCAGCAACCCTCTGCCATCAGAATCCTGCTCATAAGAAACAGTTGGAGACCATTCTTGAGCAAATGTCTTCTTAGTACTGAAGTTAAGTGTCCTGTGTGGGTCTCACCAATATGCTATTCCAAGAGACACTCACTGGCACCTGAAAACTGATTCTGAGATCTGGGAAGTAAAATAGAAGTTAGAGAGGAAGACTCCAAGGCCCCCTGTGCTCCTAAAGACCCTGTGTTCTCTCAGGGAAGCCTTGATGGTAAACTTTCTAATTCTTTTTCCTTATCTTTAAAGGTTGCTTAATGAATTAAGTAATACGGTGTAGAATTCCCGACACAGTGTAAAACTCAGTAGTGCCTGTTATTACCATAAAACAGATTGCTAATATTTACAGCACATAAAAAGTACTAGTTTTACTACATGGTTAATGTGGATGTGCTTGTTGCCCTATACTTGATTCGTCCTTTGATTTCATCATCTGCATCCTTATTAGATCAGTATTCAGAAAATGGTTTCTTGTGTAATTCTCACTCATGTACAATACAGACATACTATTCATTTTTCTCCATCTATCCTTGCATATTTCCTTATCAAAGTTTTATCTATACATAAATTTAGAAAGGAAATGGAAGTCACTATAAATTCATATGCCCAAGCATAGCAATAATTTGTAATTGCCACATCAGTTAAGTGCAGATCAGGACAGCACCAACCATCACTCATGAAAGGCTTTCACACAGATCACAGATCATGGGTTCTGAGTTTTCCCCATGTGTTTCCATAAATCTTTTTTTTCTTTTTTCACTTAAGAGGATACTTAGAAGTATAAGAGTACAGGAATGATGTTATCAAAGGCTAAAGTTATAACCCCTATATTTTAGGAAAAAAAGCAGTTATTTGTGAATTTCTGCCACATTTCACAGCTGGTGGTGGCACGTGAGGGCGTGGCTGCCGAGATAACAAGAACCTGGATAAGGCAAATGAGAAAGAAAAGGGCTCAGCGCAGTGATGGCAGAAGTGTGTGCAATCTGGGTAACAGTTTTCCACGTATACTTTGTTTTTCCTCTGTCTGGGAACTAGCACAGGAAGTCTAAAAGAGGAAAACAAACCCAGATCTTCCCTACTTATTTTTAGTTCACTGGTGCTTGCACCAGTGTTACTTTCCCACTGTAACAGAAGTACTTTGTTGGCGGCTTGTTCTGTCATTTTTCACTCATTCATTCATTTATTCATTTATCAATCAAAATTTTTCTAATGTCTGATTGGGAGAAGAGCTACAAAATTAACTGCTTCAGAAAATATTAGGACAGATCTTGTACCCCAAGAGTTTACAATTTTAGTATGTTTTACAAGAACTTGTCCATCCACCTTATTCTAAACCAATGATTCTCAATGGTGATGTTTGGGGGAAGAGCTGGCTCTAGGGGACACCTGGCAATTTCTGGAGATATTTATATTGACTGGGGGACTGGGTGCTCCAGGCACACACTGCGTAGATGGCAGGAATACTAAATATTGTACAATGCACAAGAAAAACCCAACAAAGTATAATATGGCCCCAAATGAGAAAGCCTGTACTAAACTCTTGCTTTGAACAGAATTTATCCTTTACTTAGAACAATTCTTTACATATAATAAAGGTATCTGCTATTTTGTTCAGCAACTAACAGAGGTTCTTAACACATTGTATAGCATTTAATGAATATTTTCAAAAGGATTAATATATATTAAATGGATTAAATTTAATGATTTAGAATGAAGAACAATGGCTTTGAGAGTAGAACTGGGTTTGAACCTTGGCTCCAAAATTAAATGTTTGTGTAGCCTTAATCAAGTTACTTAACATTTCAAAGTCTTAACTTTATACTAATATAGGACATAAATGCTCACTACTTAAAATAAAATGAAATATCATGTCTGTAAAGCCTCTGGCACGTATTAGTTCCTTATAAGATGTCCTTTCTCTTCTATGTCTGGACAAATTTGCCGACAGTGAATGGATAGCTTTTTAAATTGATAATCCTACATTAGTTATTCTATAAAATATTAGTTATTGGGTGTGTGTTTGGTTTTCTTTGGAATTTCATCTTTTGTGAAATCAAGGTGATTCTGGCTATTGTTTCTTTTTTCTTTCTATTGTTGTTACAGCCTTACAGTAAAAGGATTGAGAATATACTTAAGTCTATATAGGCTGGTACCTGTTCTTTGTGTGCAAAAATGTAAGCACTAAATGCTCCAGATGGTACCACAGATGCAGAAAGGTTAAGAGATGTAATCAATTGTCATACCAGGGAGGCACTCAATGTGATTTCGAGTTTATTGTGAGTCCCCACTGACTGAATTATAATGTCATGTTCTGTGACGGGATAGTAATAGATTAGATGCTTGCTCCTCTCTGCTCCTCTGGATAAATAAAGGGGAAATTCCATAGTGAACTGCCTCTCAGTGGCTAGGACTGCCATGGTTGTCTAATAATGCACACTCACACTTTTCTTCAACTCACAGTTCAAGTATTCTAGCTCATGCCTCTGTATCTGCTCTGTGAGCTGAGCAAATGAACCGTAACAGTAAAACAATATTCCAGGAAACTATCGTGGGAGAGATTGAGGAGAGAGAGAACTTTTCAGTTCTGAAGGAGTAAGCTCAAAGGTCACCCTTGGAGCAGGAAAGCTGTACTTAGGGAGGTGGTCACTTGGTAATAGGGATTCTTTGTTACATAAATTTGGGAATCCATAATTTGGGGAAGGTTATTTTTTAACAATTAGAAAAGAGTAGCGTGTATTATATACGAAGGCTAATAGCCTTAAACCACCTAAAAACTTTTGAAAATCAGTGTCAATCAAGTTTAGGTCATGTAATTTCCTTCTTGATGGCTCTACTTTCGACAATTTAATTTAGTATGTACATCCATCACAAGATGGTGGCTCAACCATTCAGTGGTGTTAGAAAATGTAAAAACAAATTGAAAATTAGAAAAGTTTTAAGATCAGAAAAATTCGAAAGAGGAGAAAATGTGAAAAAGTTTTGGAAGAGAGAGGCCATGTTATTATTCTTATATGAGGTAATTCCATTTTAAAATGGGTTTTATAAAGTGTTTTCACTTGATAACACACGGTGGCAAATGAAGGTTAAAATTCCGGATTAGAACTATTGTCAGTTTTCAGTATGGCTCTCATGTGCTTTCAGAGCAATTGCTCTCAGCTAGGATGCTCAAATTTGATGAATTCCTGCTAGTTTTCAATGTAACCTAACATTAAGTGATATTATAGTTAAAAAATAAATTGCTTACATACCAGTGTCTTAGCTGATATTGTTTGTTGGTAATCTGTTAAATCTTCCCGGATAAATTAAAGAAAATGTGTAAGTTGCTTGAAAGATTATTTATAATTGTTACATTAAGAGGTAAGTATAATTTTTTTAAACCACAATTCCCTTAGAACGCCATTGTTATTAAAATTTTTAAAGGCCTTGAAGTGAAAAAACATAAGGACTTAATTGTCTTCCTTAGTTTTCTTGAGTTTATGGAATATATTTTCACCTTTTAGTCATAGTTCTGTTTTTAAATAACTCTGTTCTGCTCCATGAGAGATATTTCAGTTCTAAATGTATGCAACCAAATTATCTCTTAACCCTCATTTTCAAACTGCAGTTCAATCAGTATACTCCAGATGGCACACAATGATGATAAAATTATGCATATGTTACATTGAGGGATTGAATATGCAAACAGAAGGAGCTGGTTAACTAAGGCTTTCAAATTGCCTTTAGGACTTTACCATTCTCCAACATAATGACAAAAAAAAAAAATACATAGATAGTGTTTTGCTTGGTTTTAGGATTTGACATTTTTTAATGTGGTAAGTGAAATGCAATTATAATCCATAATAGTCCACATGAAAATTTTGCCAATGTTAATATAAAAGCAAATGTTTTCCTACATAAGGGATGCATTTTTACCTTAGTTTATTGCTAATATTTCTCAGATTATACCATTCTCATGAGAAAATATGTGGGGGATAAAAGAATCAAAATTGATACATTTCACAGATTAATAGGATTTGTTTTGTTCTAAACATATGATTGGGGAAACAGGTAATCACTTTTGTTTACATCATCTTAAAAAACCATGATAATATTGGGAGAAATAAATATATAGAAAAAATGAAGCAAACAAAAATCGTTCAGCTTTGATTACCAAATGCTTATCAACTATCCCAGTACTAAATACTTCCTTTGTAACTCTGTAGTTCTATAGTGTAAAAGCTAATCAGCAGCTCCTTATTTTGGGATATAAGCAGAGTTAAAGAAGTGATATATTTGTCAATTTATTATTACACTGTCATCCTCAGAAATTCTACTCATTTCCAATGGCAACAGTTCTTAGTTTTAGTAAAAAGTACGTCCATATATTTTAGGTAATTGTTAATAAAGTTTTTAAGATTAAAAAAATTGATGATGGCTCAGGAGTAAAGCCTTCTATATGAGGGTTAGCACACTTTTATTAGTGTTAGCTATAAGAGTAAAAATAGGATCATGTATTACCCTCTTATATATACATTTTTCTACCTCTCAACATCCACCCAAAAGTTATTATTATTATTATTTTTTTTTTTTTGTGGTATGCGGGCCTCCCTCTGTTGTGGCCTCTCCCGTTGCGGAGCACAGGCTCCGGACGCGCAGGCCCAGCGGCCATGGCTCACGGGCCCAGCCGCTCCGCGGCATGTGGGATCCTCCCAGACCGGGGCGCGAACCCGGTTCCTCTGCATCGGCAGGCGGACGCGCAACCACTGCGCCACCAGGGAAGCCCCAAAAGTTATTATTTTAAAGTGTTTAGTCCTACTGCCTTAAGATAGATTTGTGTGAATTGGTGACACTTTTTTTTTCAGTGACCTAAATTGGGGAAGTCCTTTATTCATAGGGGAAACTAGGTGTGTTTTTTCCCTGTAGTTTCATGCACTGATTTTGATGAACATTTCATGCTAAAGGAGTTTCCAAAGTAGAACAATTCAGAATCCATGAATAGCAAACCATTACTCTCCATTTAAAGCACACAAATCATGTTGCTCTACAGAACACTTCTCTGTCATTTTAGATTTTTTTTTTTTTTTTTTTTTGGTGGTGGTTGTTTCGAATGAACTGGGCTGAAATATTAAGCTCTCTTTGCTTCATATGCTCTCTCTTGCTCTGCTGGGTATATTTAGGGTTCTGTGTGAAATGGGCAAAAAGCAATTCTGTTGTTCATAAAGAATAACTTGTAAGCTGGTGTGGATGCCTGTACATTCTTTATTTTGTGAAGAGAATTTGCTATTTGCCAGGCTTTGAATCTCTGGCAACTGGCTTGCTGAAACTCAACTTAAATGTACTGTCGTGCATAAACAATCAAATGTAAAACATAATAAAAGTCTCCTCTTCTGACTGTGCCTCTCACTCCAGCACATTGGCTTGATACACTGTTCTGTGCATATGGAATTGTATCTGTCAGAAGCTAATTTAAGTGTCATGTAAAAACAAAAAGTTAACAGAAGTTTAACATGATAAAATATTGCTTTTAATATTAAAAATGGACTTCTAACATTTGAGAAAATGTAGATGTTATGGTGCCTTCAGAGTGAGGTAGCCAGGTGCCCCTGTGCTGAGCTGGGGTAATTGTTTTCTAACATGAACTATCATGTTACAAAAGTAAATACATGTTTGGATTCTCATGTTCTGTTTGCCTGATGGAGAAAAACTTTATATAGTTCTAACAAAAAAAACTTTTTATTCATCCAAATTTTGTGCACTACAGCTTCGTCCTCTTGCTTTTAAGATACCATATTTAACATTCATTAAACAAATATTGTGTATTTTATTCTAAGTAGGTTACAAATATTGCATGGGGCATACTTATGCAAAAAGATTCATTGTTTATCTAAAATTCAAGTATAATTGGATGTTTTATAATTTCCTTTATTAAGATTTAGATCAGATTTGTAATATCTAATGATTCTTATTTCAAGACATTTCTACATGAATTAACATTTTATATAATCAGTATATATTTTTGATCTTTATTGGATACTATTTGAAAAAGAGTGATAGCTCTGAACACTAGAATTCTGAAAGTTCTTCTATTTACTTCCTTATCTACCTTCCTTCCCTGCCTCCCTCCCTTCTTTCCTCCCTTCCTTCCTTCCTTCCTTCTTGTCTTTCTTTCTTTCTGTAATGTCTTTTCTTAGAAATATGAAACAAAATAAAATATTTCTGGCAAGAGGTTAAATTTATTCTGAAAATTACATTAAAATTTTGTTGACCATCACAAGACAAAGATTAATTACATTTCTTATACAACAAGGCTCCAACATCAAGCCTCCTACTGTATTTGATGCTCAGCAGCAACAAAAGCAACAAGAACAATAACAACAATGACATAATAGCAATATTTTCCATATACTGGAAGAAAAAACTGACCATAATTGATTTGCTGAGAGAATGTATAAGAGCCACCAATGTGACATCCTAATAAATATTTAAGCATATTTTTGACTGTTAAGGAATTCTTGCTTAGTCGGTGAATATAGAGCCTAATATAGAGTCTACATGTGACTCCACAGTAGAAATAAAACTCTGACAGATTTATCTGGTGATTTACATTGATAGCATAATTCGGAAGTACAAAAAGGAAGCATATACTACTCTGGGGACTTCTGCCATTCTGCATGACTGAAGAAGATAATGGGCAAAAGGTTAAAAGCAATTATTTTCTTCATGCAAGAGATTCTTTAAATGGATTTGGGTTACTCAAGAGAGTTGCCAGATAAAATACAGGACACCCAGTTAAATTTGCATTTCAGCTGAAACAAATAAGTTTTATTCTAAGTAGGTTACAAATATTGCATGGGGCATACTTATGCAGAAAGATTCATTGTTTATCTAAAATTCAAGTATAATTGGATGTTTTATATTTTCCTTTATTAAACCTGGCAGGCCTAGTGTGTGGACATCCTTGAGTGGTAGGGGAAGGAGGAGTGGATGAGCTCCAGACTGGTCCTCAGACTCACTTGCGTAACTTCTGTTCCTTGTTCCACACTCTGACATGAAAGAAGTAGAGTTGGGGCCACGAGCCATCAGATCTAGGGAGAATAGGCTGAGCATCCTTGTGTCTAGGAGCAACCATATAAAAAACTTTGGGAGATAAGGGTCAACAAGATGCAGCATCAACACCTGACTTATTAAATCACCAAGACCATTGAAATAATACACAGGTTCCACCCTCAAAGAATAGTCTTGTGCAAGTCAGATGTGCACCTATCTAAGGAGGTTATATGGGTTGGATTATGAATAAAAAAGTGGAGAGACTTAAACAAGTGGGGACTCTAACCCAGTCACTTTTTGGCAATACTTCCTATTCTCTTCTGGTTCCCTTGAAGATATTTTTTCCCCAGGGGAGTTGTGGGGTGGGAAGGGGTGGAAGTGTCCAATTTGGCATGTTTCCATTTCTCTTGGAGACTATAGCCCAGTACAAATTTTATCACCAATCTTTGTGCTAAGTTACAGTGTACTCAAATCAAGTTAATTTTATACTATATAGTCAGTATTTTGACGGCCAGGTATAAATTAAGGTGCCTTGTAAATCCTTTAAACCAGTACTCCCCTATCTCCCTTTTCAAAGGGGAAGGCAAGGAATAGAAAGGTTAAGATATACCCAAGGTCACAACTCCAGAAAATGAAGGAGCTGGGATTAGAATCCAGCTGTAATAAGAAGACTTTTATTTCTGTGTAGCTACATAAGAAAAATGTACAGCCTGAACTATATAGTGTCTGAACGTTATTTTGGCCACTATTTTGTCACTCTTTAAAGTAACCCAAATATGGGTCCTAGAATTTAAACTAGGACAAAGTTCTGGGAAAACATTCTGATTTAGATGCTAATTATGTATACTATAAGCTATCATAATTCATATTCTACTTATTTGTTACTCTATTTAAACAATGCAGGTGGTAATGCTGACTACCCCAGTGAGATATTATAGGCATAACAATGAAGGCAAAAAACATACCCCCAAATAATGCAAAGCTCCTTTTGTATGTATGAACTATATGAGGAGCTATATGAAGATGAAATACCAACAATAGCTCTCTGATAGACATAAATGTAGATGTTTCTATCCATTCACCCACTCTGCAGATAATTACCAGGAAAAATGTGGCTTTTATCCTTAGTGGAGGGCATATAAATTCAAAACAGGCAGATGTGACTTCTTTTCTAAAGAAAATTACTGAATTCATACATTTTTTAGCAACAGAGAAGTTAGATGAAGTTACTTTAAAAATTAGTTAAAATGCAAACCCTGGCCTGCCTTACAATCAGTTTTTCAGAGAAGTATGAACAGGACTTTAGAATTTAAAGATTGTAATTTGAATGAATATTAATGCTCAAGTGTGTGAAGCGCAGAGGTAACTGACCTCGGACCTCACACAGTGTACAAAGTAGCTGCTTAGCTGGGAAAACCAATTTTTCACCTTTTTTTTTTGTCAGAAATAGGAGACACTCCACTATAGGCTGGATTTTGTTCCTTGTAGAGGTCAAATCAGTGTCTGCTTGAAAAATTCATGATCCAGAAAAGGTAATTTTTAATGAATATTTATGAGCGGTGTCCTTTCTTATCAGAGCTGTGCAAGATTTCTGAAGCTTGCCACTGAGACTGGCTTGTGATTTTTAGCAAAAAACCTCTGAATCCAAACGAGGAAAATGGACTTGATATACTGTCATCTGACTCATTTTGGCTTCTTCTGTTATGCATCATCATTGCATATAAAACAACATTGTTCGATGCTGTTCATATCACCACTGTTGCAGTATTCTTTACCTTCCTTTTAGGATCCAAACACCAACATAAAAAACATTAAAAGGACATTGTACTCTTTCTATATCTTTTAACCTTTTTTTTATTTTTATTTTTTTATTTTTTTATTTTTTTTTATTTTTTTTTTTAACATCTTTATTGGAGTATAACTGTTTTACAATAGTGTGTTAGTTTCTCCTTTACAACAAAGTGAATCAGTTATACATATACATATGTTCCCATATCCCTTCCCTCTTGCGTCTCCCTCCCTCCCACCCCCCCTGTACTCTTTCTATATCTTTTAACCTTTTTTTTTTTTAATTTTTTTTAATTTTTTTATTTTTTTTTATTATTTTTTTTTAACATCTTTATTGGAGTATAACTGTTTTACAATAGTGTGTTAGTTTCTCCTTTACAACAAAGTGAATCAGTTATACATATACATATGTTCCCATATCCCTTCCCTCTTGCGTCTCCCTCCCTCCCACCCTCCCTATCCCACACCTCTCATGGTCACAAAGCACAGAGGTGATCTCCCTGTGCTATGAGGCATCTTCCCACTAGCTATCTAATTTACATTTGGTAGTGCATATATGGGGTCAGGTTTTTAAATTTAGATATAAGAAAGTTCAATATTCTATAAATAAGAATATCTTAAGTACTCATGAACATAACAAGAAGTATAATGTAGTGTCCAATTAATTGATTAGTAGTAAGGTCCTCTGTTCCCTTAAGAAACTATAATATAGTTAATTAAAGGAGATAACCAGAAAATACAAGTTAATGGTTCCTGAAATACATTGTCAATGGTTTCTGCCTACTGGCTTTAAGAACAACTGTTTATATCTAATATTCAACAAAATATTTTGCATCAAAATAATTATCTTACTTGTAACAAAAGCAGCTGGAGAAGATGATCATAGCAATTATGCAGACAGCCATAGAAATGAGCAAAGCCAGCCATCGAATGCTGCCATCGAAAAATGGACCTGATAATGGAAGTAAACAATGAAAAAGACATATTACCTTTCGATCACATCTTAAAAGGAAAAAATAACTTGTAGTGTTGAACTCTAGAAAGCTTGCTTATTGTTAAAACCAGAGAAAATATTTCACTGAGAATCATGATTGCACTTTTCTCTGCTAACCTACCTATAACAACAGGGGGCAGTGTAGGTTGTAAATACTGGTTACATAAGTTGGTCCGACAACATTCTATTGTCCGGCGTAGCTGGGCTTTTGGTGAATCCTAAAGGAAGAAAATTAGAAATAATCTGATACACGAAACTGATAATTAATTTTTAAAATATTCATAAAATACAGTTTCTAATTCAGTGAGTGAAAAGGACCTGCTAAGTTTGTGTGAAAGTGATTATTGAAAAATTTAAATCTATCGTGAAATAGTGTTGTAAAGACTCTAAAATGTTTTTTCTTAAGAAGAATGTATGTATGTGCATGGTGTGTTAGAACACTAGACTATAACTTAATTACAGATAAACAAAAGTTTATATATATTTTTCACCCAAAATTTGGCATATCTTAAGATATGACTATTCATTTGTTTTTAGTAAAAAAGTATTTAAAATCATGAGATCTTTTCCTAAAAAACGTATTATTTCATTATGATTGTCTGGTAACATCATCATCTTCTACACTAAAGGGTTGTTCTACAAGGGCCAGGACTGAAGTTTGTTCGCCATTGTACTCACAAATCCTGGCATATGCACTCATTCATTTGGTCAATCTTTATTTACTGAAAGCCTACCAAGTGTCCCACAGTGTTTGGGGTACTGGAAATAGAAACATGTACCAGACAGTAAATATACAAGGTGAGTTAACAACAACAACAACAAAAAACCCATGAATTCAGATTCATATGTTTTCCAGAACATATCTTCAGAAAAAGAACATGGATGTAATACAGGGTGATTGGATGTGGATGTGATGGCAAATTTAGATTAGTGGTAGTATTAACTAATGGGTAGCAATGAAGCAGGAATCAGTAAGGGTCAGTGAGTCAAATACTAGCTACTCTTGTACCTCTTGATTTCTAAGCGTCTCCCTCTCTAGGATATCTCTTAGGACTTTCCTGATTCTTATCTTTCTCTTACTTCCAATAATCTGAATATCCACTGAGTGTAAAATGATTTTTAAACTTACGTTTCTATATGAGTAAACACTCTCAATTGGTCTCTTGGACTGATTATAAAATTGGTCCAAGAAATATAAAATTAGAAATCATTTATAAAACAAAGTTTCTGATTTTTTATTTAATTTTTCTTTTTGTTTGTTTAAAAATAGATTAGTTTATTGGTAGAACCAAACATCCATATGATATCCCAAGTACCCTGATACTTCATAGGAAATTCTTACTGGAAGGGACAATGTTACTGTATTGGTGAATACTAATGACCTCATATGCATATTTTTTTGTGTGTGTGTGGTATGCGGGCCTCCCTCTGTTGTGGCCTCCCCCGTTGCGGAGCACAGGCTCCGGACGCGCAGGCTCAGCGGCCATGGCTCACGGGCCCAGCCGCTCCGCGGCATGTGGCAT
>NC_041214.2:126870734-126871450 GCF_002837175.3 Physeter macrocephalus
CATATTTTTATTGAAACTCTATCTTACTATTATTTCTTGGTCATTTGCCTCATTCATGGACCATATTAGAATTACCCTTCAAGAGGACATACAAGAGTCAGGTGATAAGTGGACTCCTGGCTCAGTTGTGTTCAGGAACCTCTCAGGAGCCCTTTCCTCAATTCTAAGTTTGGAATGGACATTTTTGGTGGTTGGCAAAACCCCAGCATAAGTCTCTTTGCTTATACTGTAAGAGCTGACATAGTAGGGAAAGCCAAGTGAAAGTCTTTCAAACTGAATCCACAGCCAATATAGTAAATAAAGAAACAGTAATTATTAGTGACGCTTTTAAAGAACTAAGCAATGTAGATATAATGATTCCCATCCTACCTCTTTTTAAGTTACTAGTCTGGTCACTACCAAAAGGAGATACTGAATGATGACAGTGAATTTTGAAAATTCAAACAAACAAGTGTTTGTTCCTTTTGCAGCTGCTATGCTTCATGCCATATCTTAGCTAGAGTATATTAACATGGATTCAGGTACTTGGGATGTGGCCATTGATTTGATAAATGATTTTTTTCTATTCTCATGAGTAAGGAGAACCAGAAGTGGTTCACTTTCATATGTGGCAGAGAAGGGGATATATCTGCAATGTTGTTTTTTTTTGTTTGTTTGTTTGTTTGTTTTGGCAGTACGTGGGCCTCTCACTGTTGTGGCCTCTCCCGTTGCGGAGC
>NC_041214.2:126871526-126934251 GCF_002837175.3 Physeter macrocephalus
CGGGCCCAGCTGCTCTGCGGCATGTGGGATCTTCCCGGACCGGGGCACGAACCCGCGTCCCCTGCATCGGCAGGCAGACCCTCCACCACTGCGCCACCAGGGACGCCCTATATCTGCAATCTTGCCACAGGTCCATGTGTACTCTCCTTCATCCTGTCATACTGTAGTTTAGACCATCAGAACATTCTGAAGACATCACAATAGTTTGCTCTATTGATTATATAATGTAATCAACCAGTTGAGCAAGTATTTGCAAGTATGTTGAAGGCATATTAAAAACATAGACACTCCATAAAGTGGGTGAAAAAAAGCCTACAAAGATTCAGGGACCCATCACATTAGTGCTCTGTGACATGCTAGAGGGATTCCCTCCAAAGCAAAGAACAAATTTTTGCATCTTATACCTCCCACCACTAAGAAGGAAGCAAACATCTTGTAGGTCTCTTTGGGTTTGAGAACAGCAGAGTCTACAGTTAGAATTTCTCTAATCCATTTACTGAGTAGTATGGAAAGCTGTTAGGTTTGAGACAGATTCAGAAAAGAGCCCTGCAGCAGGTCTGGGCTATGGTACAAGTAGTACCTCTGCTTGGGCTAAAAATGGACTGCTTTTGCATGAGAGCTCAAATAAGGGATGGCCTTAAAGGCTGCCTATATGATAGGTTCTCTCAATGAGCAGAGCTTTGTTCAGTGCACCTGATAATACACTGCAAATGGAAAGAGAATCTGCTTGACATAAAATATATACTAAGTCATGGGCCATGGTGAATGGCTTAGTTTGTTGTTCAGGAACCTGAAAGAAGAAAGGTAGGGAACATCAAGTTCTGAGGCAGAGGCATGTAGATAGACCTATGGAGTGTGTTAACATTTTTGTATGGTATGTTAACTCTCACCAGAGATTATCCATCATAGAAGAGGCACTAAATAATCAGTACGCAAAAATGACTCAACCAGTTGATGTCTGGCAGGCTCTGACATTGGCCAATCCAATTCTGACACAATGGGTACATGATTAGAGTAACCATGGTGATAGGGATGCAAGCTATGCATAGTCCTGACAGCATGGGCTTCACATACCAAGATGAATCTGACATTGCTAATATCTGATCTCCTAGCGAAAGAGAAAAGGACTGAGCCACTATGGCACCATGCCTTGAGACCAGCCACTTGGTAGCCAATTAATTACATTTAAACCCTTGCTCCCTAGAAAGAGCAGTGATTTGTTTTGCCTGGAATCAACACATGCTTCATTATGGATTTATAATTCTTGTAGCCTATGCCTAATTTCATTGGCATGTGACATGTGTAATCACACAGGACCCAAGCTCAGAAGGGCCCCATGCTTGGTTTAATGTTATTCTGTTGCCATCTTATAATTCTTAACAATTTTTGAACAAGGGACCCCATCTTTTCATTTTGCATGGGCAAATTATGTAGCTGGTCCTGCTGCAGTCTGGGCCCATCTATCTGCAGGTTTACAAATTGTTTAATCCATTAACAAAAATTCAGCATAATGTCAGGAAAGATCAAGCAACTTGAACAAGCACTTCACAGCCATGAAGTGGCATCCACTGGTCCTACCACACACCATACCAACCAGGTGCTGCTGGTTTGGCAGAACAATGTAGGGCTGTGGAAGTATAGCTAAGTTGCCAGTTTAACGATGATATCTGGAGAGGATGGGGCGCCAATCTTCAGGGCACTGTATACAAAACTGTGTCCTCAAAAAGGAGGACGTTGGGTCCAGGAACCAAGGGATGTAAGTAAGAATGGTCTCATTTACCACCACTCCCAGTAACCCCCTTGGGGAATTTGTGCTTTTCATTTCTGCAATGCTAGGCTCTGTGAATACAGAGACTTTTAGTCTCAGAAGTAGAATGCTTCTGCCAGGGGGACACAATGCAATTACCATTTCGAAGCTGTGTCTGCTTAAAATGGGTCATTTCAGACTCCTGTAGCAAGAAACCAACAGGCAAGGAAAGAAATCACTGTCCTCACAGGGATAATTGACCTTGACCTGAGGAGGAGTTAGAACTGCCATTACATCATGGGATAAGGGAAGGATATATATGGTATATGGCTCCCAAGTGATCTACAAGGAGTCTATTGGTACTCCTTACTCAATTTTGACAGTAAATGAAAAGTGCCTCAGCTACGACCAGAGAAAGGCACGGTAACTAGAGTCCTTGGGAATGGGATACCCACCTTGACCTGTAGAAGGGCTAGCAGGGGCCTGTGGCCCTGAGATTAGCTGTGGCAATGGGACCATAGTTTTTCCACAAAACTTCCTTACATAAATTCCACAGGAAAAGATACTATCCAGAATCCTGGAGCGATAATGCAAACTGCTAAAATGAAACAAAGGGTTCAAAGGAGCCCTAGGGCGGAGAGCAGGGAATGATATGGTTCACTGCTCAGATCTTCTAATTCAGCACCAAGGCATGCATTGCTCAGCTGCCATTGGGTTTTGCCAACTGATAGCTCACAGCAGGTCCCTCACCAGTCCACATTCAATGTTCATCAAATATGGAAGTTCAAAGCCCAACTCCCTTGATTCAATTAAGGACAATTGGCCTCTAAAGGGCCATCTTGGTTTCAGAGCTTGCCAAGTTTGATGCATCTCTTGCAATTGCAGAGAAAATTCAATTCCTGCCTCTGTCCAATTCTCTTTCCCTTATTTCCTCGCAGGTATTGTGCTGAGAACACTCCCCAGTATACCTCCTGCAGACTTCTCTCCATATCAAAGTTTTTTTTGGGAGAAAACCTAACATAAGACCTTAGTAGAGGTTGCACCCACAATAGTATCTATGTTAAGAACACCTGGATCTTTGCTTAGTTCAAAACAGATCGTTGGACTTTATGCTAAGATATATTCACTGCCATGAAAGTTACTGTAATTTAACTGGGAATTTGAAGTTTATATATATATATATATGTAATATATGTATAACTATTTCATGTTTATCTAGCAAATATATGTAAATGTATATTATATATATAATGCTATATGCATACACAATGCATACTGAAAAACTATACTGATTTTTATATATTTGATGTTATATATATAAAGATACATGCTTTATATATATATAATAAATATATTATGCTAGATGAATATTAAATAATTCAAGATATGCATGCCAACAAAGAAAAACAGAAAGAAACAGAGAGGTTGAAATTCAGAGAAATGAGAAACTGAGGAAGACAACAAGAGGGTGATCAGAGACAGAAGACAGAGTCCTTAAATTCTAGAGATTAAGTAAATTCCACAAAGATAAGAATCTTTGGTCCATTTATGTACCCCAAGCATCGAGAACAGTACCTGTCATATAATAGGTACACAATAAATATTTGTTAAGGGAACCAAATTTAGGTTAAAACTAAAGGTTTGAGAAGCTAATGGCACAATGACTAAATATGTGTCACATTTAGGAGGAAACATAGAGACATTCGTCCAATCATGTCATAACACTGTACTTTGCACCTACTATGTTACTGGCATTTGCTCAGTGCTGGTGACAACAAATTTAATAAGACATGACTCCTGCCCCCAGTGGGATCATGATGGGTGAGAAGATCATGCTAATGTTATTTAGGGAGGCCAGCTGACTTCACAAACATGTCTTGAGTCAAAGCCTGTGCTTCGCTGGAGATTGTTTTGCATTCATGTCTGATCACTAGTTTTGAAGTTTCCAAAACAATTGTCTGTTAATTCATTTAAGGCTAATGTTGTACCAGCAGGGACTGATTCACATTCATACAGTGCACAAAGGACCAATGTACGAATCAGGCTTATCCCATATTAATCTATGAGAATCTTTTCAGTTCCAAGAATATCTGCCCATACTACTCTTGTGGATGCCCTCCTCAGTGTCAGGATGCTTTGGAACTGCTAAATGAATAAATTTGGAATTAAAACAAAATGGAGGTGAGTATTAGGAAGGAATTTCTTAACCGTATAGAATAAAGTCTAGTGGAACATTCATGATCATTTAAAAAAATACCTTTTAAATCATCTAAATGTTCATTTCTCCTACTCCAGTGTGCTTCTCCTACTTTGTGGGAAAGATAAATACAAACACCATCTTGCTGTCCCAACTTACCTGTTTTTCTGAGCATCATTTTGACCACTTAATTCCCTAATTATCAATCACAATCCAATCCTGCAGTCCTTTGGCTATTTATAGATCTGATTTTTGTGTAGAATTCCCTGATCACCCTAATAGGGCTTGGGTTTCTACTGTCTTCTCAGTCATGTTTTTAACAGCATTCCATTCAGTTACTTCTCCAGATGTGTTCCTGTATAAATCCTCTAGAACTTGTAAAAATGATCATTATTGAGTTCCTGAAAAAAATCCTGGTGTGATGGCTTGAGTTATGCATCATCTAATGTGTGATTTGGAAATTTATGAACTGATATTTACATATCAAAATTATGAAGAAACACTATCTCATATAGGGCAGAGATCATGTGAGCATTCTGCACAGTGCAGACTTGATAAATATCAAAAGATTACATCCACATTAAAATAGCATTTGCTTGTATCCTGGGTCTGTACAGATAGGTGTGTTTTGTTCTTGCAGATGAGAGGTTGACTCATGATTATGAACTTTGACATCTCTCTGGCTGATTGAAAATAAATTGTGCATGCCAAATCAGTCTTTTTGTAGATCTGAAATTTAACAATTTCTTGTCACTTGCTATAGCCAAGGAAGATTTGTTGTTGTTTTGGGCACTGTTTATCTAGTGACCCCTGATGTTACTAATAACTACTTGCCAGTAAACCAGCTAACCTCCCAGAGACTTTTGCAACTGGGGAAAGGGAAGTAATAGGATAAACAAAAAAAGCATACTTTATTTTTCATTAGAGGTTAATCACTATACTGCATATTTAGATTATGGTTTTCTTTATTAAGCAGTGGATGTAAAAAAAAATAATGTTTAGATCCCATAGATAATTCAGATCTCGGTAAGGAGCTAAAGGAGAAAAGAGTTGATTACCTACTTAGACTTCTGAACAACACATGAGTAAGCAGCTGGGCTTTTGTTGCAATTGAAAGATGCTGGAAAAAATGTTTTTAGAGTGCAAAACTCTATATTAGACACAGAATTAGAAAAATTAGACATAGACATAGAATTAGAAAAACTATCATATTTAGCTCTTTTAGATATTGTAAAAAATAAATCCCCAAAACCCAGTTCAGTACATTCACAGTCTATAGGAAATAATCACATAAGTTATAAGTTTCTCAGTATGTAAGAAATTTGATATTTATTTTATTTAGTTTTCACTTAACTTACTAATCTTTTTTCCCTGATGGAAATTTATCTGCCTCTAGTTACTTAAATCACTTATGCTTTTGTTTAATAGAATAAAGGATAAAAAAAGGAGGCCATATTTCCCACAAGTTCATGGCCACCTAGGAATAATTTACCCATATATTGTCACTTAATGATGATGACTTTCAGTTTATTTACTGATATCTTGAGTGTGTTAATTCGGTTTTACATAAGCAAGTCATACATAATAAGTTTGCTTACGAAGGGATAACAGTCCACTGTCTTCAACATGGCATCTATCAGAAGAAAAATCTGGACAAATTTGAGGATTTTTGAAAGCTGTACTAATTCCAAGGTGACTAATCTGACATTTAAAAAAAAAATTGGGGGTAAATATTAGCTTTAAAAGAACAAGCTTTACAAGTCTTTGAGACATTCATTATGTCATTGTTTTAGCACACAACAAATAAAACAAAACTGTGGGATCTGATTTCAAATAGGGAAATGAAAATTACCAATCCAATTTCATATGTGATAAATGATAAATATGGCATATTTCTACATACGTTGATAAAATGTAAAATGTGAAAATATTTCCAATACATTCACAGCTCTTTATCTCCCATTTTATTATTATTGTAAAATGAAAATAATCAAACTTCAGGAGAATACAAATACTATGTATATTGTGATAATAAATAGCTTTTTCAAAGTTTAGATATTTTAATAAAGGCAGACAGGTTTCTGCATTTTGTATTAGAAAAGTAAGCATATTTTAGACAGTTTGCAACCTCAAGAGAAAATATCTATCTGGAAAATAATCTTTAAAATATTGATTACGCATTTCTTGTGTTTTAAAATTCCCAAAGGTAATAATTTCTACAACTTCAATATTATGAAACTAACCTACTGAAAATCCCTAAAGTATTGTATATTTCATTTTTTGACAACATATGAATTCCAGGTGTAGAGGTGTGTGTATATGTATGGGTGGGTGTGTATGTATGTATTCATATGTGTATGTGTTTATACAAATACAGACCCATATTCTCATGTAACATAAGAAAACTCCTTGCTACTTCTTTTCGGTTCTTCAATACTTCCAAGTATTTCTTTCCATTCTATTCCCTTTTTTATTGTATTTAAATTTGTTTCTTTTCACTTTTTTCTCTCATTTAACCTGATAAAAAGTAGAAATAGAAACCGAACCATTGTAAAATGTTAAAATTTAAGAAAACCTTGGAAAATGTAAAGCAAATATTAAAAATAATGTTCTCTCTCACCCTGTTGGGAAAGGCTGAGAAAAATTGAGGGAGAAGTGAAACATCAATTCTCAAAAGAGTTACTTTTCTCAAAGTGCTGAAAGTCAATTCAACATTATTTATTTAGCTTCTACCCCTGCCCTTGGGGACACTGTGATATGAAATCAAGAACTCTCCCCAAAGGTAACATGTAATTCATTTTGATTTAAAACTGGCAGCCTAGAGCGTATACTCAAGGTTGCATTTGCACTTTATATATAAATACTTTTCTACAGTCTGAGTTTTAACCTATACCAGCACTTGAGTCTTAGAACTCTTTGGTGTTGTTTTCCTAGATCACTGTATTAAAAAATGAAACTTTGAAAATGGTAGTGATTAAAAGGTTATCTACATGAGAATCTGTTGATTCTTTGTAATGTAGGAAGAAGAATTTTAACTTTGAGAAAGGGTAGATTTTGTATGTATGGATATTTAATTATGTTTTTCTCTCTTTTTGAAACTTAAAATGTATTCTTTTTTTAACTGAATGACGTTTTATTTTATTTTGGTTTTAAATATTTTGCTGTCAATATAATAATAAAGAGAATATTTAATTCATTTATTCATTAAATAAATATTTAGAGAACACCTATATTTTTTCAAGCATTGTACTCAGTGCAGGATTTGCCATGTAAGAACGAAGCCTCAAATATAGGGAAACATAAAAGGGAAGGAAACTAGAAAAAGTTATGAAGAATTATTTTAATATACCCAAGGAAATAGAATCGTGGTTAAATATTTGTTGGCAAATGAGGAAAGTTGATTTTGCCTGAGTGAAAGAAAACAAGGATGATTGGATTTTTTCCTAGATACATAACTGAACCTTAGATCTTCCTTTAAACCAAATGAATGTATCCATCAGTGAAGGAAAAATGGGAGCAATGGAATTATGTTTTCTTTATCCTTTCCTATCAAAGGAGACAGGAAAGAAAAGAAAGACAGAAAATTTTCTCTGTCTTCTTCTAGCAAAACCATTAAGAGAGTATTAGGGAAGGAGGATACAAAGGATTAGGATTAATTGTATTTGAATAAAGACTCAGATTAAAAACAGCTGTAAACACAAATTAAAATAGCATAAAAAAGCAAAGTATGTTTTTTATGCACATCTAGCACCTTTGGAAAGCAGCACCTTTTCTGCAGTAGGTTTAAAAAAACAATGGGGAAGAGCTGGAGGTATGGGTGGAGCGGTGCATAAGACTTAAGGCCAACATCCAAAAGTAGAAGAGAAGTTGAAATACAGGGCTCCCACACACACTAACAAGTGCAGATTCCACAGTTTTAAGGGCGGTGAGAAATTTGAAATGTTCAAGGGGAAATTCAGGGGAAAATAATCCTTTCTAATTCTGTAAAATACTTTGTGATGTTTGTCTTCCCTTACATCTCAATGGTTCTATCATAATCTCGGGAAACTTCAACCATCTCGAAGGAAGATTTTAGGATAAGATTGAGATCATGCCGAGTATCATTCAAATGGGGACTTGACAAGAGATAAGCAGATGTTCAAGGTTCCAAAAAATGGGGTGGGCTATGGAAACATGAAGGCAGCTAGAGAGCCTTTAGAAGTCAGGCAGGAGTTCCAGCCTTAGGACTGGTAAACCACATATGGATTAGGGAGGGACTGCTGCTTGGTAGGGGGAGCACAGGCCCAGGAATTCCAAGTTTAGGATGAAACTATTTCCGCATTTTCTCCCCACAACTCTCCTCAGTCTCATTCCCAGTGGCAAGGCTAGGGTCTGTCTCAAGACTTGGTTAAGAGGAATCAAGCACCATGAAGGTGAGAGAGTGAAATGCAGTAATGCATAGTATGTTCCCTGGAATCAGATCACTTGGACTTGAGTGCCACTCCACTTCCTACTTGTGTAACCTAGGTCAAGATTCTCAACTCTCTAGGACTCAGTTTTCTAACACAGGATGGAAATAATAATGTTACCTACCCCCAGGGCTTTTGTGAGAATTAAATGAACCCATTTAATTCATTTTAAGACACAGCACTGTGCCTGGCTCATAGTACGCACTTAAGTGATAATCATTTCATGTAGGAAAGCAAAGCGTGGCAGGAGGCAAGGATTGAGAACAAATGGAGTAACTCCTGTGTTATTTTTGTACCCTTCAGGCATTGTTGAGTTTTGACATAAAGAATAATAGCTTAAGTTTTGCACAGTGTCAGACACAAGCAACACAAGATAGAGCATCTGCTCTTTTCATTGACAGAAACTTCCTTGCACTTCATCAAATTAGGTCACACCTATAAAGAGGAACCAGTGACTCAAATATTGGTATATCCTTAGTAACAAGATGTGTAAATCTTAAGAATATCACTAGAAGTTCTTAAGTCTTTTTAAAATGTGCCATTGGAGATGCTTATAGTTGGCATCCACTCTAGGCTCTAAACATTTAAGTGACACATAAGGCAACCTGGGCTAGAAGGGTTTGGGGCATGTTAATTGTTGGAAAGTGGCTAAATGCTCTGTTCTGAAGTAGGTAAATGGAGTTTATGACTACTGAGGCTTTAGCTTTTTTTAATCCACATTACTGGAAATTTTCAGTCATATTCTTGAACTCTTCAAACAGAACTTTTTATTTAGAGGCATTTTACATTCATACATGAGTAGCATTAAAAGATACCTTTGGGGTCAGAGAGGTATAACTAACAGAAGGGGTATTCATGTTTTGTATTTAAGAGGTTTGAGGAAGTAAAATGAGTAATAAAATCAATGGTTATAACTATTAATCTAATCAAGTACAAATATGACTTAAAAATAAATAAGATGATTATATTATAAATAAATGATTGGAGGAAAACAGACTTTGGAAAAATATAAAATAGAACTAAACACAAGAGCAGTGATAAAAGAGAACCTAAGTATTTTAAATTTGGCAATATATATAAGTCCATGCCATTCTCTCACTTCATCCCAGCTTACCCTTCCCCCTCCCTGTGTCCTCAAGTCCATTCTCTGTGTCTGCGTCTTTATTCCTGTCCTGCCCCTAGGTTCTTCAGAACCATTTTTTATTTTTATTTTTAGATTCCATATATATGTGTTATAGCATTGTTTTTTCTTTCTGACTTGCTTCACTCTTTATGACAGACTCTAGATCCATGCACCTCACTACAAATAACTCAATTTTGTTTGTTTTTATGGCTGAGTAATATTCCATTGTATATATGTGCCACATCTTCTTTATCCATTCATTTGTCGATGGACACTTAGGTTGCTTCCATGTCCTGGCTATTGTAAATAGAGCTGCAGTGGATATTGTGGTACATGACTCTTTTTGAATTATGGTTTTCTCAAGGTATATGCCCGGTAGTGGGATTGCTGGGTCATATGGTAGTGGGAAGCAGCCGCATAGCACTGGGAGATCAGCTCGGTGCTTTGTGACCACCTAGAGGGGTGGGATAGGGAAGGTGGGAGGGAGACGCAAGAGGGAGGAGATATGGGGATGTGTGTAAATGTATAGCTGTTTCACTTTGTTATACAGCAAAAACTAACACACCATTGTGAAGCAGTTATACTCCAATAAAGATGTTTAAAAAAAAAAAAGAGAACCTAACTTATTATCAACCAATGTCTATAATATAGCAGAAAACAAAATCCTAGTTCAAACATAGTTTTTGTCATGGAAATATGTTGTACTTACATTTAGAGGAAAAATAATTGGTTTTAGGATTATCTTCAAGGAAGGACTGTGATGGTGGCAACAGGGTGGACCATATGACCAACTCCCTGCAGAGGATGTGTGAGCCAAGTTTGAGCAAGGAGATAGGTGGTGTTTGGGGACTCCTTGTGGGAAAGTGTCATCTAGATTCCTCTGAGGCGGGCATCGAATGCAAACCTGGGTGGAATAAAAAATATACAAAAGGATTTGACCTATCTAAACAGTATGCGTGGAATCATGCATATTTAAGGATTGCTGGTGGAATACAGGACTTTTAGTTTCCTTTCTGCTTATTGGTCATTGCAATGAGGTTTTTGGACTCACAGTGTTGCCTCCTCAACTTATCAATATTATTACAATAAATGAATATTCAGTTTATGAGTTCACATCCTTGGTAGTACTTATAAATTGAAATAGGATTGCAGTCTCCTTTTGCTGTAAGCAAACTGCTTTTCTTTTCAATCAACAGAGAAATGGGAAAACTCCCAGAGTAGAAGGTAGAAAGGAAATTATCAACAAAATGTTTATGCCATTTCCAATGCTTGAAACTTTTAAATTAAGACTTATGTTCTCTCTCCATGATCTTCGTTGAGGTCTACTCCAAGCCCATTGTATGAACTAGTCTGAAGGAAGAACATATACAGACACACCCCTATATGAGCATGTCTTGCTGTGCATTTATAACGGGAGGTGGAGATATGCTCCTATCAGTGGTCACACGTAACTAATTTTGTTGTTATCCAGAGCTAATAATAAGTAATTTCATGCATGTGAAGTTGAGAGAACAGGAATCATTATGTCAGAGAACGGAAGCTTGGACTATGGTTCCTAACCAAGCATATGGATGCTGGGATACAGTAGCATACATGCCACCTACATGGAATTTCCTGATGTGTGTCACCTCCTCACACTGTTCTTAAGAAAGCAATAATATTGGGTTGCTGCTGTTCAGTCAGTATAAGGACCAACTTGCAAAGGAATAAGAGCACCTCTCACTTACTCCTGAAGAATCTCCTACAAAAATCTTGAAGAATCATGAAAGAAACTCTGGGCCAGAAAGTGGGGCAGTTTGAGTCTCCAACTATTCTAAACTTCAAATCAGGTATCCAACTCCCCTTTTGACTATTTTCCTCCATCTTCCACTGAACCTGAAAAGCACTCCCACTTGCTCTGCTGGCAATGTTATACCCAGCTGATAAAAGTGAGGTGCACTACTCAATTTATCTTGGCCCAATTATGTTGGAAGGCAGCTAAAGGCAAAAGTGAGTCCTGTATACTGAACAGCATTGGAGCCCCTGTAATCTAGAGGGGGAAACATTCAAAGGACAATGGAAAGCTCAATTTACAGAAATAGACTGAAAATTGCTGCCACATGGCCCAGGCAATGCTATGTGCAACCATCACAGATCAGGTTCCTCAATTTGAGGAAAAAAAAAATTCCATAACATCAGACATTGATGGTTTCTGTGCCACCATCCCTGAGTACAGAGAAGAGTGACCCAGGCACCAACAGCTGTCTTGATTAACCTGGTCCCAGTTTATGAGTTTTAAACTTTTTCTCTCTCCTGATCAATTCTACACATATTAAAAAATACTGTCTTTAAAATGCTCAACCTGAAACAGTCAGTTCTACTATCAATTCATAATTGATTCTTGCTCATAAGCATCCTGGCTATACATCCTAGAATAAAATTCCTTAGACTTTTTCTCAGCTAGGTCAGTATTGTGCTTTAATCTTTGTCAAACTCTTGGCTTCTGAACTAAGTTATTTTCATCACAGATATTGGGAGAGGTTAGTTACGTTATATTAACACCTCCTGGCCATGCATCTTATCCCTCTACCCCTAATAAGAATGTCTGGGTCTTATATGCCTCTCGGAACTATATCAAAGCTTTTTAAGATGCCCTTAGTCAAATAGGTCAACTATTATTTGAGCTTTCTCAATTAATGCCTTCCTGGGATGCCTTGTTTTGGAAAAGGCTTTTGCCATTTTGACAGAATTTAGCTTTGATATTCAAGCCAATTTGCCCTCCTCCAGCTTTCTCAGCTACAAGGCACTTGAACTTTCACTCACATTTTTCTGCTAAGCTTCTGCTGATGGACCTCTCTAGATACCATTCAGTCAGCAGACTGAAATATAACCTCGCTCCAGGTCAAATGCCTTTAAGCTGGAAACCATTTCCAAGAGGGATGAAAATCTTAGATATTTCAAGTCTGTCTATTTGGCAGTGTTGAGATAAGAACAATGAGCCTTGTTTTTGTTTTTGTTTTTGTTTTCTTTTTCTCTTTTCTGTTCTATAGCAGCCTGAGAGGAAGAAGAATTCAAATGTTCAGTAATTCTTATTTCTGCACAAACTGAACCATAGAGTGGAAAACAGAATGGGACAAATTGAGTAACCACTGTAATAATGGAGCTGTAATAATTTCCCATGTTAGTGAAATTTTGGACTATAATCTCTTCAAATATTTTCTCGGGTCCTTTCTCTCTCTCTTCTCCATCCAGGACCACTGTAATGTGAATGTGGGTGCATTTAATGTTGTCTCAGAGGTCTCTCAGACTGTCTTCATTTCTTTTCATTCCTTTTTCTTTAATCTGTTCATGGCAGTGATTTCCACCATTGTGTCTTCCAGGTCACTTACCTGTTCTTCTGCCTCAGTTATTCTGCTATTGATTCCCTGTAGTGTATTTTTCATTTCAGTTATTGTATTGTTCATCTCTGTGGGTTTGTTCTTTAGTTCTTCTAGTTCTTTGTTAAACATTTCTTGCATGTTCTTGATCATATCTAAAAGGTTGTGCAAGCTTCCTGATGGGAGGGACTGGTGGTGGGTAAAGCTGGGTGTTGCTCTGGTGGGCAGAGCTCAGTAAAACTTTAATCCGATTGTCTGCTGATGGGTGGGGCTGAGTTCCCTTCCTGTTGGTTTTTTGGCTTGAGGCAACCCAACACTGGAGTCTACAGGCTCTTTGGTGGGGCTAATGGTAGACTCCAGGAGGGCTCACACCAATGAGTACTTCCCAGAACTTCTGCTCCAGTGTCCTTGTTCCTGCGGTGACACAGCCACCCCCCGCTTCTGCAGGAGACCCTCCAACACTAGCACGTAGGTCTGGTTCAGTCTCCTATGGTGTCATTGCTCCTTCCCCATGCGTCCTGGTGTACACACTACTTTGTGTGTGCCCTCCATGAGTGGGGTCTCTGTTTCCCCCAGTCCTGTCGAAGTCCTGGAATCAAATCCTGCTAGCCTTGAAAGTCTGATTCTCTAGGGATTCCTCCTCCTGCTGCCAGAGCCCCAGGTTGGGAAGCCTGACGTGGGGCTCAGAACCTTCACTCCAGTGGGTGGACTTCCATGGTATAAGTGTTCTCCATTTTGTGAGTCACCCACCCAGTGGTTATGGGATTTAATTTTATCATGATTGCACCCCTCGTCCCATCTCATTTCAGCTTCTCCTTTGTCTTTGGATGTGGGGTATCTTTTTTGGTGAGTTCCAGTGGCTTCCTGTTGGTGATTGTTAAGCAGTTAGTTGTGATTCCGGTGCTCTCACAAAAGGGAGTCATGTGTCTCTTTTTTTTTCAAGATAAATGTCTGTCTTAAAACATTATATTAAATGAGTTAAAATGGGAAGCCAAAGTATGCTTTAAATTACTTTAAACTGGGACTTTTACTTTTGATTTTGTTCATACTCCACTTGCTCTCTAGTTTTGTTAAGCAATTACTTAAGTAATTTGTATTTCTGCTTTCTAGATACTTTCCGAGTATGACATTTATCCCTAGGCATGACAAGAACTAAGTTTTCTTTCCCATTTTAGAATATTAAATATTTTACTTTCCCTTGAGACTAAAGCATACTTTGTACTTCCAAATGTTCTTCATCAGTGGTAATAAGATTTATATCAACTCTCTCCCAAGGTTTTGACTGCCTTCCTGTCATTCCTTATTCTGGAGTTCCACCTACTGTACCAGTTACATTTTCCCTAATTTCTGCTGGTCAGCTCCATAATCAGTCAACTCATGATGAAGAAAACTGAGTGAAGTAATGTGCTGAACATGATCACAACACTATTTTTTGTGTGTGGCTGAATTAGTTCTGTTACAGGCTAAGACAGAGGGATAAAAATATAGCACCTCAGACAAGCTAGATCTTTACTTTCTTCTCACCTGTCTAAAGTAGAAATTAAGGTTCCTTCTGTTTCATTAGTCTGCCTTCCCTAGGGGGTTGTAGTCTATCAAAAGTGAGGCTGGATCACCACCATGATAACATTTTAACCTTCTAGAGAAGGAAATAGAAACTAAAGGGAACGAGATCTCCTTTTATGGTAGGGATATGTGCAACTTCATATTTCTTTGGAGAGAACTTGGTCACATGGCCAAGGCATTTGGGAATTGTAGTCTGTAGCTGGGAGGCCTGTGCCCTGCTAAAATCTCGGCATGAGTTCTGGCTCTTAAAGGAAGAAGGGGAAACTAGGAACTATCACAGTCTTAAATTTCAGGCTGGTGATGTTTATACTACACTTTAATGCCTCCCTCCTTCCTAATCTTTTATTTTCCTTCTCTTTTGGTTAAGGCTGTTTATTCATTCATTTGTACCTCTTTCAGAGAACATGGAAGGCATGTGACAGTAGAGCATATTTGAATTTTAAATGATGTTACTTTAAGCATTAAATTGAAAGTTAATTTTCAAAAATGTGCTTCACCCTAAATGATTAAAGACTATATCTATGGTTTTAGGGAAGTATACAGTGTGTGCTATTAAATATCTTTTTAATTGACCAAATGATTACTCTGTAAATACCACATGAATAGAGCTGAGTATAGTATTTTGAACATCAAGAACCTTTCCTCAAGTAATTTACTAACCATCTGAGGATACCCAATGAAAAAATGGGTTTGTATCAAAATCCAGCAGGACAATGATACAAGAGCCGTCATAGGACAGAAGAGATGAGGGTTTTTTGTTTTGTTTTTGTTTTTGGCTACCTAGTATGCATTTCATGGAATCCCTTTCATCACACATATTTTCAAAAGATTTCTTTCTTCAATTAGTGTTCATACCTCATATAGTTTATGAAATATTCCTTTATAAACATATAATTATCATATTAGGAAATAAAAATGCTACCTTCTATTCAGAGCTGTTCATCTAAGTAATATTATATAAATTTTCTTATTGATTTTATTGATCATGAAAGTGGTATAATTATAAAGTTTGTAATGTCATAATATATTTTCTCTTCTTTAATGAGACAGAAAGAGTGACTCTCAAAGTTTAGTGTTCCTAATTATGTTGGAAGTTTGCTGAAAATGTATATTTAAAGACTCTACAGAGAGATTCTGAAGCTGTAGGCCTTGTATAAAGGCCAGGAACCATCATTTTCCATGAACATCCTTACTGATTATGTTGCTGTTCTTCTTTTCATGTTGAAGAACACTTAGTTTAAAGAACACACAATGGGAAGTTTATATGAATAGATAGCACTGTTGATAGGGTTTCTTTTCATAGTTTAAATTTTTGGGTATAGACAATTTTCTTGTGAAATTGTTTCTGCCACTGTGATTGCCTCTTGTAAGAGAAGGGAATTCTTCCCATTTGCCATATTAAGACAAAAATCAATGTATTTAAAATGCTTACATCTTAATAAAAGTGTAGGATGTAAGAAAATGTAAGAGGTGTGATTGATATGGTCTCTTTATATCTTTACCAATTTTTTTTTTTTTTTTAGATGTTGGGGGTAGGAGTTTATTAATTAATTAATTTATTTTTTTCTGTGTTGGGTCTTCGTTTCTATGTGAGGGCTTTCTCTAGTTGTGGCAAGTGGGGGCCGCTCTTCATCGTGATGCACGGGCCTCTCACTATCGCGGCCTCTCTTGTTGCGGAGCACAGGATCCAGACGCGCAGGCTTAGTAGTTGTGGCTCACGGGCCTAGTTGCTCCGCGGCATGTGGGATCTTCCCAGACCAGGGCTCGAACCCGTGTCCCTTGCATTAGCAGGCAGATTCTCAACCACTGCACCACCAGGGAAGCCCTCTTTACCAATTTTTGATGAGGAAAAAATGTTGAGATGGGGCAAACAAGTATTTATATCTATTAGCAATATTGGTAGCATTAGTTATCTCTTCTTTCCTAATTTTGTGTTTTGCCTCATTGCTTCTGGAGTATAACTTCTGCTTGAGATTAAGGCAAAAAAAAGCAAGAATGGAAGAAATAAAAAGGGAGGAAGGAAGGGAATAAAGAGAATAAATAAAATAAGAAAGAATGACCTTGAAAAACAATAGTGATTTATCTTGAGAAATCATATGAAATTAGAACCTATAGTCCAGTTAAGTATGTGCAAATGATAAGTAAAAGCTCCCCCTTTTAGCCCCCTCTCTTGTGTTCAACTCCGGCTGTGATCACTGGAAAACACTAGCGCCCAGTTTTTTTTTACTGTTAACACAGTTTGGAAAGTATCTAAAGTATTACGGTTGAAATTGAAGTACTACCCTCTCATTTGTTTAAAAAGTATAATTTTTCAAATTTGAAAGATTGTATTCAGGAACACGGTCACTGTTCTTGGCTCTCAAGACCTGCCACTGCATTTTCCCAAAGCACAGTTGGTCTAATTTTAACCTTTAATATCATTGAGTAGATAATCATCTCATAACCACGAATACCATGCTGATTTCTTGCCAACTCTTCCCACCTTTAACACTACCATCATTAATGTTTATTGTTTTGAGCCTCCTGCATCACAGTACTTAGTTAATTTCAAGCATAACAGAATATTTTGGGATTTTATATTCAGGATTCCGTTGATTTCTTGTCTTGCCAGTTTTAATCAGATTTGGGAAAAGGGAAGATTATATCTAGGCTATCTACTAATCTACTGGTTAAAAATGTTATAAGCACAGTCATTAGAAAGAACTTCATTTGAATAATGTATCTAAGCCTTGAAGTGATCAATTATGCACACGGGGCATTAACGTAATATTTAGTTTAAACGTCAGAAAGAAGGTGTGCTGTAATTAACAGATATAGCACATATCTCACATGACTATTTAATTACAAAGGGTATTTACTTAAGTATATAATCAGGTCTTTATTTCACATCTCTATGTGATTCACATACTACTTTTTGGTCAAACTTCCACATCAAAATACCTAATACTAGTCTGAAATACATGGGATCTTGGCATGGGTTTCTATGCTCTGCTTTAGTGATAAACCAAATAGTCAGATGCACTATTTCAAACTTTATTCTTTAAAGGCAGTCTTTTGAAATTCTAATACCTACATTGCTATTTTGTGGTACAACAGTGACAACCAGTGGCCGCTGGATTTCACTTTAGGCTGACAATTTATTGCAGCATCATATAGATTAACAAGGACCTGTATCTAGCTTTAATAAGTAGCATGCAAAATAACTTGCTTCTTGCTCATCTCCATCTTTTTTACTAAAAATAGGTGGATATCCATCACGTGTCTATTTGGGAAATCTTTTGTTTTATTAACTAAGTATCTGAAATGTAGATTAAGATGGTTTTACTCAGAGGTTACTGCAAATGCTAACATAATTGGAGGTGATTGAAAGATTCTTAATGGGTTCGTTTCATGTGATATGTAATCCACATTATTAATTTTTTTTACCTGCAAGGGAAAGAAAATAACTGCTAGGTATAGTGAAAAACAGGTCAAAGCACTCCATGGGCAAACAGCTGGGGACTGTATAATCATTCACTACCTGAACATCCCAGACTGGTCTCATATTCCCTTCCTAAAAGGTCCATTATTTCTTTCAAATGGAGAGCTTAATGGAGTAAAGCTTTGCTAGATGAAATGAGCTGAATAATGTGGAGTTCAACTTCAGATTATGGACATTGGAGACTCCAAGCAGTTAAAACTAATGATTTAATCCCTGTATTTATTTTAAATTTCTTTGGACAGATCTATTTATATATTCTTGAAGCTCTCCTTGAGACACAGCAATCTGGAAATAAGGAAATACCCTTTTTTTCTCTCTCTCTCTTTCTCTAATGTCTATGACATTCTTACTCTGTCTCAAACTATCTTTTCTTCTTCTCGCTCTCTCTCTGTTTTTAGCATAGCTTCAAACCTTCATTTCCTCCTCACCGGCACTGCTCTAAGAGTGCTTATGGAAAATTTGCTTGTAATCATAACTTGAACCCATCTGGGGATGAGATTGGCTACAAGCTTAGTCTTTCCACTTAACATATTTATGATTAGCATGCACAGAAGGAGCAGAATGAGGATGAATGTTTTTGGAACAGTACAGATAAATCCTCATAAATGTAGTACAACAGCTCTGGAAACGCACAGTGCGGAAATGTAATGAAGCTGAACTCTGTGGAGAGTTTGGTATTCTCAGTACCATGCCTCTCCTAATGAACTCATTTAGATTAGAAAATGGATTTAATATTTTATTGGAATTAACCTGAGCCAGTAAAGAGGATTACAATTTCTTTCCATAAATATAGTGATATTACAGGGTGAGGTAGCATGTTGCATGAATATTAAGCACTTTATGAACATTGTCATGAAGCCAAAAGGTGTAAGGTGATTATATTTTAATATAGTGTTACTGTTCTTACAATAATTAAATTTGAATAGCAGTAAAGGGATATTTTAAAAAGATTTAAATCAGAATTTTGTTGCATTTTCATGTGAGTAAAATTAAACTCAGGGTAGAACATTTAGGTAACCAGCCTCAGCAGAAACTGTATTTTCCCAAGTGGGAAATAAACAACAAACAAACTTGGAAAGAAAAAGGGCAACTAAGGTTCTGAGTTTGACTAAAGAGAAAGATTATCTCCTTATTAATCTGAAGAAAGTTTATTTACTCATTGTTGACTACTTTGATAGATACGCTAGCCAAAAAGTAGAGCTCTACTGTATTATTGGCTGTTTTTTTTTTTTCCTTTCTGTCATCTTTTGTTTTCAGTCCAAACTCGTTTATGTCCTTTTTGGATGATGAGTGCATGTTATTCATATAAAATTCACATAAGATGCATATACAGTTTATAAAGGAAGAAATTAATGAGAAATCAAAGGACACAGACTCTTTCCCTCCCTTAATGCCTTCTAGCCCTAAGCTACTTCTACCATTAATTTTTGTAAATCTAGCAGATGTATTTTAGGCAAGGGAACTAATATCACACTTTTGTAATCTTAAAGAAAAAAGTAACATGAATCTTATCCAGCCTTAAACAAAGGGCTAGCTTTGGCCCTAGAGTGCCATTTCTACCCATTTTGTAAAGTCAGCTGCTGTGCATATGTGCACCTGAGCATTTGCTGATTTTACAGGATAAGGCGCAGTGAGCATTGTGTGCTGGAGACTGAGGTTAGGTCTTAAGGCTGTGCAGAAACCTGATGAAAGCTGAACATGAGCTGTAAAGTTGTTCAGGCATCTACAAAGTTAGTTTAAGAAAAGCTTCCCAACCCTCCTTTGTTCCAGCTACACTAACAAAACTTTTTTGCTTCAGTTGGGGAAAGGCATATAAGAGACTCTGTGTGTGGGTTTCAGATTTCTTCAACCCATATACACAAAGTATTTCATAACTGATGCTCTTTTAAGCTTCAGCCACACTAGGGCTTTGAGATGATGCTCTTAAATTGGAGTTAAAGAAAATCATCTGCTTACTGAGTATGTGGGGGAGTGGGGGTGGAAGGGAAGTGGAAGGACAGGCCCCAAACAAGAGACGTCAACATCAGTGCTGAGCATCTGGTGAAACTCTGGGGCGGTACGACATTGCAGGAGGAAGACCTTTTAGAGAGAAGTGTCCTGCTGGAGTACTGATGAAGGAAAGCTTGCCAGGACCCACCAATGGGAACAGGAGGAGGAGAAAACAGAGAGGAGAGGCCTTGGGAGAGGTCTGAGGAGGAGAAATTGCCAGGAGCTTGGAATTTGCTGGTTTTACAAAGATTCAGGATGATCCCTTTTTACTCCACTTTATATTCACTTCTGTGGTTTTCTTACTAATTATCATCTTCTGGTAGCCTCTCTCATTTTATGTCTCTTATTTTATTATTTGATAGAGTAAAATACTGAATACAAGATTTTCACCATAATTAGCCCAGGTATACATCTCCCTGGGGGTGAATGGGGTTAGGGTAGTTGGGGGTAGAATGGGAAGTTATTAGCAATGCTACAGGAATAAACTAAGAAAGATATTCAAAAAACCTTTAATGTTTTACATTCTCTAAAAGGGTCTGGCAGCAAGATATAGTAGGCTTTTATACCAGGCAGATTAGTTTGGAAAAGGATTTTCTAAATTTCCTTATCGACTTCTCCTTTAACATATTAAAGGCTAGCCTGGCTGACTTAGTTCAGAGAGCTGTGTTGGTGTGAAGAGAATATACTGTGTCTACAATTTTCTATTTTCTGGTAAGAGGATAAGATACAAGAGAAATAAATTATGTGCCAGCAATTTCCATACCCCTGAGAATGGCCAGTGAGAAGAAAGAGGAAATAAAGAGAGTTAAGAAGCTAGAAGAGTATTCCCGTTTTCTCTTCAGGCTTATGTCCAAATAGGGGACACTACATTAAATAAGTACTCCTACATTCAGGAGGAGTTGATTTGCAGACTTTCTTCTCCTAGCCTATGAGTGGGATTCCATAAAGTAAATTTGACAGCTAATGGTAAACAGACCGTGCAGTAAGTGATAGAGGGGTAAGTAGCTACTAGATAACAAAGGACATTGCAGTAGAACTAGAGGAGAGATAACAATGCCTGAAGACTCTGCCCCATCTTTTTTATGCCATGTTCATTTGAATCACTCCCCTTCCCTTACACACCCTGTAGTGGGTTTAGTGGAAACTCTCCCCCCAAAAAGATACATCCAATTCCTAACCCTTGATACTTGTGAGTAGAGCCTTATTTAGACATAGTCTTCACAGATGTAATTAAGATAAGGATCTTGAAATGCAATAATCCTGATTTAAGATGGGCCTTGAATCCAATGACTGGGGACTTCCCTGGTGGTGCAGTGGTTAAGAATCCACCTACCAATGCAGGGGACATGGATTCGATCCCTCATCTGGGAAGATCCCACATGCCACGGAGCAACTTAGGCTGTGCGCCACAACTACTGAGCCTGTGCTCTAGATCCCGCAAGCCACAACTACTGAGCCTGCATGCCCTAGAGCCCATGCTGCACAACAAGAGAAGCCACCACGAGAAGCCCATGCACCACAACAAAGAGTAGCCCCCACTTGCAGCAGCTAGAGAAAGCCCACGCACAGCAACGAAGACCCAATGCAGCCAAAAATAAATAAAATTTTTAAAAAATCCAATGACTGAAGTTTTTATGTAAGTAAGGAGGGAGGGATTTGAGATACATAGATGCAGAGAGAGACACAGAGAAGAAGGCCATGTGAAGAGGGTGGCAGAGATTGAAGTTATCCTGCCATAAACCAAGGAACACCAGGGCAATACTTTGAAATCAGTTTATTTATCTAAAATTTTCATCTTTTAAACCTTTGGAGGGGTGTTAAATTCTAAAGAACATAGAATAATAGAGTCAGCATCCACGTATCCACCGTCTTTCACCCAGACTCCAGTTGTCAACTAGACCAATCTTGTTTCACACAATCCTTGTAACATGCAAAGCCGGTTCTTAATTTCCTTATTTGTGTGCTTCTACCTCCTCATTCTTATCTCCAGGACAGTAGTGCCTGGGAATTTACTAGTCCCTGGGTGGCCCTTGAATAATTATTGACATATGTGGGGCATGCAGACATAGCTTCTATGCATTGGGTCTGTAAATCTCAAAGGTTTGATCTGTACTCCTTACTTCCACCGCAGGACCATGTTAAAACTACCTCTGCAGGACATTCCGTGAAATACCACCTTTTCACCCCTACTCATCTGCTCTCTATGGGTGGCAGTGGGTGTACCAACTTAACAAAATGGCCCCATGAATCCTTGTCTCCAGGTCTGTTTTTGGGGAACTTGACCTAAAACCCTCACCCACTAAGACACTCTGTTATATTGAAATAATCCGTGACATTATAACATCTCATCTGTATTTCAATATATATCTCTAAAAGTTAAGGCTCCTAAAAAATGAATTATCATTATCACACCTAAATATGCCAATAAAATTCTTTAATTCATAAAATAGCAGTGTTCTAATTTATAATTGTCTCACAAATATAATTGATTCACTTGATATCCAGATTTTTCACAGTACATTTGATTTGAAGTATCTTGTTAATTTCTTTTACTATAAAGATTTCCTCTCCATCGTTCTCTTTTCCTTTGACACTTGCATGTTAGAAACTGTGTCATTTTTCTTCAGTTACCCACAGTCCAGATTTAGCTGACTGAGTCTTCATGGTATCTTTTAGTGTATTTGTCTAGCCACTGATATTATGTTCATTGGTAGTTGAATCTAAGAGCTTGATCAAATTCAGGTGTGATGTATTAGTTAAATCTCCTTCCTTGGTAGGGATATGTCCTCTTATTAGGAGGGATGCAGTTTTTTTTCTCTTTCTGTAATTTAGTGGCCATTAATAATTAATGTCTTTATTCATTAATATTTCAGGGACAGCAAAAGGGTGATACTTTGATTTTTTAAATTTTAAAAAAATTTATTACCTGGATTACTTTTGGAAAGGCAAATACTCATCCTCTATTTGGTTACTGTTTGGTAAGATTCACATAGAAAAGGCAGGATAAATATTTATTTTGTTCCTTTCACCATTTTTAGTGTACTTCAGTGGTGACCGAATAGGGTTTTTTTGTTTGTTTTTTAGTACAATTATTAATTATTTATTTTAAATACACTTAATGTGTTTCCTCCATTATTTCTTTGGGCAATGGAGCCCAGTCAAATTGACTTGTGACTCCTTTTGGTATGACTGGAGTAATCTTTGATGTATTCCTTGCTAAGAGTTATAAGCTCCCAGGCTCATCTTGTATGTATTCAGGTCCATACCTGGAATGCACATTTTTCCAAGGAGCCCTTTTAACTTAGTTATATGCGATTGTGAGTCATTAATTTTAGGCCTTATCAGTGAGTGCAGGTAGGATTACTCTTTAAAGGTAAAATATATCATGAGTTCAACTAATTCTTTCAATTACAATTCAAAACTACTGAATTTATATTTAACCAATTCTAACATTTTAATTTAAATCTCTTTTCTGCCACACAGAGAATATCAATTCCCAACATTAATAGCAATGATAGAATGAGGATATCACATAATTGCTCATCTGCTTCCCACAAAATGCCCAAAAGGCTCCATGACAATCAGTTTTCACCAACAGTATGTTTATGGAAATCAGTGTAAAAAAATTTTTTTTTTGAGTTAAATGACTATGTTAAAAACTCTTGGAATAGCTACTCTCTGGGTGGTTATGCCACCAACAATCACACAGTTTTAGTTGTTTATTGTTATTTGTTTGTCATATTCTTATTTTTTAGGATTTCTTTTTTAAGTATATAAAAATAGGGGTATTCAAAGATCTTTAGCTCCTATCCCTTTGCCCTTGATCCTGTACCCTCACCCTACACTCTACATATAGGTAAGCATTTTTTTTTTAATTCTGATTTTTCATTTTATTTATTTTTTTGTCAAACATAAACATATATATTTACATCCTCTTCTTTCTTAGTTAAACTGTGGTATAATATACTCACTTTTCCTACCTTTTTTTTCTTCAACTAATGGTAAATCTAAGAGATTACACTACAGTAATATATAGAAATAGACTCATTTACTTTTACAGTAATAGAGTGTCCCACTTTGTGGAGCATACCATAGCTTATGAAAGAAGTCCTACAATGATGGATGTTTGGGTTATTTTCACTTCTTTGCTAATATAAAACAGTCCTTCAATAAATAATCCTGTACATATTTTGTTTCCTATTGTTGCTAGTGTATCTTTGGGATACATTCCTAGAGATGGGATTGTTGAGTCAAAGTTCAAACGTATCTATAATTTCAGTAGATATTATTAAATTTTTCTTCATAACAATTGTATCACTTTAGGCAGGTATATTTTTGTCTACTTAAGAAAAATCTATTTTAGGGTCATTATTTTAGGTGAAACAAGATTTTATATTTTGCTTTACTTTAAACAAATGACTCAAGCCTATTTATGTGTTGATAAGATCAATGTATTTAGCTTTAGCCCTGACTTATGTTATATGAATGAGCTTTGTCAGTTTCTGACCAATGAACTAAATAAAACATACAGTGCCTTTAGGACAGAATAAAAAGTTCCCACGAATATTTTATGAGTTATAATCATCTCTGGAGTGTACACTTTTTAGAATTTTTTATTTGAAAAGCAAAAGAATTTAAGCAAATATTCTCTATGCTAAAGCTGGTGGGACTTAGGGTCATAGTACTTTCGCAATGTCATACTGAGTATAAATCTACTTGCTTCTGTACTGCATGAAAGAGAGAAAGATGCTATAGGGTGATTCACGGTTGATGAGAAGAAATTAGTGAACTGCCTCTAAGTGCTATCAACCTACTGTAGGTTAGAGCTCTTCTTCCATCTGTTTCTCATATTTTCTGTTTCAAATTCTGCATGTAACAATGTCAAGAGCAGCAGTGGGCGATTTCACCTGGTTTCTGTAATTCATTGTGAGGCTAATTTTATGATTCATATTGTGGCCTGAAAGGATCCATATTAGATGAATCTCTAGGCTCAGATTATCCTTTGTCATCAGATACATTTGCTGCCTGATATGTATGACTTACTGCTTGCTGAATGAAATATTTGTTACAACTGGGGCTTCTTATTTTGACTTGGCATTTGGAACATGAGATTAGTTCTGTTCTGCAGTTGTGCTTTGTGCCATTGAAAACTTTCTTTGGATTCAGTGTTCTAAAACAGTTGTTATTTTCATTGTATTCTACAAAATTTGAAAAGAAAAATAGACTTTGTGCTGTTTGTAGTATTTTCAGCAAGTTTGATAATAGTATATGCAGGCAGGTGTATAGTTTTTATAAACTGGATGTTTTCAATCCACTTTCCTCCCCATCATTTCATTGTGTTATCTCATATTTTAGGAAAACCAATATGTGCATTTTGAGTAAAAAAAAAAAGATGCAAAAATAAAATAGTTTTTTGTGTAAGAAACACATATGATAAGTTGGGTTCAACTGCCATCTACTAATTTTTAAAATTGTTTCTAGGGCAGGGTCATGATTAAAAGTGACAGAAAAAACAAGCAAACGTGTTTGTTTGGAATTTCTCTGCCCAAGATAACTTTACTTGCTACTGGGTAAAGATTCTTATACGAATGGGTTTTTTGGATACCCCTAATGATAGAATGCCCTCTATGTAGACAAAATGACCTCATGAATATGTTAAAAATTTATAGAGGTTAATGTTAAGAATTGATGGGGACTGAGAAAGGAAGGGAAAGGAGTAATTGATGGGTAGTCCACAAGCCCACCTGAACAGTTGATAGATGAATTTGAATATCTCAGGAGAGGAGAGAGAGAGAGAGAGAGAGAGAGAGAGAGAGAGAAATCAGCAGTGAGGGCAACCATGTATATATTTGTAGTTCCTGACATTTAGGTGAGATGACAGGCAGGGGTTGAGGGTAGTGCTCAATGGTTGACATGAGCTAATTCACAAATGTTTTGCTGGAGCCATAAAGGGACAAAAATACTAAGTTTCTGTTGTTTTTTCCTACTTATTATTGATACTACTTCAAATTAGAATTAGAATCACAGTGCAGCATAGGATCTCGGCCAAGAAAGGAATCTTTGAAGTGATCTATGTTCCCTGGTAAAGTGGACAATTCTTCAGAGACATGGTACTATCATCTGGGATCTTCGAGAATATTATCAAGAAGGGAAAGCACAGTGGTTTTAAATATAGCCTTTTTTTTTTTTTTTCTGGAAGCTTTAATTGGTGGACACTTTTTCTTATGTTGAGATGCTATGTACTTCTCTGTACCTTCCCAACATATATTCTAGTCCTGCTATCTAGAGAACTTCAGTGTAAGGTCAGATTCCTTTTGGAAGACAGGAAAATCTTTCAAATATCTGAACTTAAATATCAAGTAAGTCCTAGATGTTTTTCCCCCTCATTCTCCTTGCAGGTCAGACATTTCTTAGGACAAACTTTACCTCTATCAAACTTTTAAAATACGACATTCCAAAGATACAATACTTAATATGTTGAATGATAAACGCAGCATTTGGTTAATCTGCTCTATGTTTATGTTTAAACACCTTATTTTCATTAATAATTTATTATTTAAGCACTGAATCATATTGTTAATTCCTTTCATAATTTTAGTCAGCACAAACTTTTAGGCATTTTCATATAAACTACTTTTTGTCAAGCTATTCTAAGCATATAATTATAAAATTGATTCTTTGAGCTCACTTGCAGGATATTTATTTTGGTTAAATTGATTTGTGTTAGTTTGGGCCCATCATTTACCTGACATTATTATTTTTGAACCTTGATAATGTCCTTAGTTACATTAGCTAATCCTCTTAGATTTGGGTCATCTGAAAATTTAATCAGCATAATTTTTCTTTTTATATCTAAGGCATTAGTAAAAATGTTGACCGGCTCACAGTCAAGGTCAGAGTACAAAACTGTGCTGTTATAAGCATCTTTCTAGTTAATATTGATCCATGGTTCAGTGCTTTTGTGTATTCATTCAACAAATATCTATTGAGTTTTTATTATACATCAGAGACTAATCAAGCTGCTGGAGATTTGACAATAAAAACATACTAAGTGTTGTCTTCATAGAGTGCACAGCGTTGCTGATGGCCTATATGGCACCTTTGTGCAAATTATTAGAAAAGCACCCTGTCAGGTGAATTCAGACTTTTTTTTAATTAAAGAAAACATACCTCTTTCTTGGGGAAATAGGCAAGTGCCAGGTGAGTGGTTTGTTAAGAGGAACTGGCTGGACTTCAGCTCCCAAGGAGATCTGCAGCTGTCAACTTTATGCAATGTACAAACTGTGAAACTTTCCATGGTGACCCTTGCACAGTCTGATATATTCAAATATTTCATGCCCTTATTAATTTTTACTCATTAATCAATGTTCATATTTATTGCACTTGCTTATCATGCTCTGGGAAGAGGGCTATGTTAACAAATGAAGAATGATTAATCTACCTTATAAGAATTATAAGAACAAGGAATGGAGGAAACTCAACCAAGGCATGTTCTTTCACAAAATTTAAATTACTTTCCAAGAGAATAATTACCATTACTATTGGAAATTTTAGAAGGGACATTATCTGTCCACCAAAGATTTGTGTGCTCCTCTTTCTAGAACATAGAATTGTAGCTCTGAGGTAGCTGACAGACAGGGACTGTGTTTCCCAGAGCCTTTGCTCTTTTTCTCCTGGGCCACATGCTAGCACTCAGTAATGAATAGCAACAGAATCAATCCATTCCAGTTTTGGGCCAAGGAGCTTCAGATGTGGTTGTGTCTTCCTCACTCTCTTTACCCAGCCACACCTGAAAGGAAAATATATGATGCCTTCCTGTAGTAGTTGTCAACATTTTTGGTCTCAAGATCCTATTACATCTTTAAACAGTATTGAAGATTTCAAGAGCTTTTATATTTATGGATTATACCCATCACTATTTACTGTATTAGAAATAAAAATTGAGAAATTTTAAAGAAGTATTTATTTTAATAAATTTACCATAAAACAAACACCTGTTACATAAACAATCAAGTTTACAAAAAGTAACTCTATTTTCCAAAATTAAGAAATAGTGATAAAAGTGGCATTGTTTCACATTTTGGAATCTCTTTTATGTCTTTCTTAATTGTTCATTCAAGTGGCTGTGATATCACATATCATATAGTTAGAGAAAATGCAACTGCTCACTTGTAGCATAAGAATAAAAAAGTCAAATAACATTTTAGTATTATTATAAAATTAGTTTTACCACATGGATCCACTGAAAGGGTCTTAGAGATTTTTCAGGGTTCCTAGATGACTGCTGTTCTCTGGGAAGATGTAGCTTCCAAGTAGAAAGAGTTGGGGGTTCCTGAATCACCATATGAAAATCTGTATTCTACAAGGAACACCAGTGTTGGACCATTACATGAAAGATAAACTACATTATATTAAAACACTAAGATTTTGGAGTTTATATATTATAGAAGCTAGAACTGCCCTATCTAGAAGAGAAATCCATAGAAAATACTAATTTTGATGTAGGAAATTTTCCTTTTTAATAATACGTATCCAGGAATGGGTCTTTTTTATTTCTAACAAACATGCCTAGCCAAGATCCATCAAATGAAAACCAACATACTATACCCACAGGAAGCCCAAGAAATAATGGGATTTATTTGGTTGGGGAAAAAAATAACAGGAAAATTAAGGACATTGAATCTATTCCAAAAATGAGATGGCCATGGGAGCTTACTATTTCTTTCTAAGTTTATGAAAGCTGATCTAGGTAGTAGCTGTATGTGGGGGGTGGGGGGTGATGGTAGAATGACCAGAGAAGTGGTTGAAATTGCAGTACATTGATTTGGGATTAAGCAGTGGAAATGATGACATGATCATTTACTCAAGTCCTGAGTAAAGGTTCTCAATGAATTGGGAAATTGGACACATGGCCCCCATCTCCTTACAGAATATTTTTATGGTTTTATCAAGATTCCTCCACTTGTATGCCCCTCAGCTCTCTGTCTCACCACCAATATCTGCATTAGACAGTTGGGTCCATTCTCATTCTGTCCTTTGTTCTTGTTTATCATTCACTACAAGAAGCAGAGAATTACCAGGTAAAACTTCATGCCAAGTCTCCTATTCCAAGCACTGAAAACCACTGAGGAAAAAAAAAAAAAGAAAGAAAAGAAAACCAAATAGGAAGGGGAGAGAGAGCAGCATTTCTTAAAAGTAAGCAGGAAGAGAGTCAAGAGATGGTAGTTCTATTTTTAGTTTTTTTAAGGAAACTCCATACTGCATACTGTTCTCCATAGTGGCTGTACCAGTTTACATTCCCACCAACAGGGCAAGAGGGTTCCCTTTCCCCCACACCCTCTCCAGCATTTATTGTTTGTAGATTTTTTGATGATGGCCATTCTGACCGGTGTGAGGTGATACCTCATTGTAGTTTTGATTTGCATTTCTCTAATAATTAGTGATGTTGAGCATCTTTTCATGTGTTTGTTGGCCACCTGTATGTCTTCTTTGAAGAAGAAGAAATGTCTATTTAGGTCTTCTAATAGAAGACCATTTCTAATAGAAATGTCTATTTAGATCTTTCACACATTTTTTGATTAGGTTGTTTGTTTTTTGGGCTGCATGTGCTGTTTGTATATTTTGGAGATTAATCCTTGGTCAGTTGCTTTGTTTGCAAATATTTTCTACCATTCCAAAGATTGTCTTTTTGTCTTGTTTATCGTTTCCTTTGCTGTGCAAAAGATTTTAAGTTTCATTAAGTCCCATTTGTTTATTTTTGTTTGTATTCTCATTACTCTAGGAGGTGGGTCGAATGAGATTTTGCTGCGATTTATGTTGAAGAGTGTTTTCCTATAAGAGTTTTATAGTGTCTGGCCTTACATTTACGTCTTTAATCCATTTTGAGTTTACTTTTGTGTATGGTATTAGGGAGTGTTCTAATTTCATGCTTTTACATGTCTAGTTATGTAACTAGACATATGATAACTAGCTGTCTAGTTATCCCAGCACCAGTTATTGAAGAGGCTGTCTTTGCTTCATTATGTATTCTGGCCTCCTTTGTCATAGTTTTGGTGACCATAGGTGTGTGGGTTTATCTCTGGGCTTTCTATCCTGTTCCATTGATCTATATTTCTGTTTTTGTGCCAGTACCATATCCAGCAATCCCAATATTGGGCATATACCCAGAGAAAACCATAATTCAAAAAGATACACGCACCAAATGTTCTCTTCAGCACTATTTACAATAGCCAGGACATGGAAACAACTTAAATGTCCACCAATAAAGGAATAGATAAAGAAGATGTGGTACATATATACAATGGAATATTATTCAGCTATAAAAAGGAAAGAAATTGGATCATTTGAAGAGACATGTATGGACCTAGAGTCTGTCATACAGACTAAAGTAAGTCAGAAAGAGAAAAACAAATATCATATATTAACGCATATATTTGGAATCTGAAAAATTGGTATAGACGATCTTATTTACAAAGCAGAAATAGAGACACAGATGTAGAGAACAAACGTATGGATACCAAGGGGGAAAGGGGGGGTGGGATGAATTGAGAGATTGGGATTGACATATATACACTATTGATACTGTGTCTAAAATAGATAACTAATGAGAACCTACTGTATAGCACAGGGAACTCTCTTCAGTGCTCTGTGGTGACCTAAATGGGAGGAAAATCCAAAAAAGCAAGGATATATGCATACATATAGCTAATTTACTTTGCTGTATAGTAGAAACTGACACAACATTGTAAAGCAACTATACTCCAATAAAAATTAAAAAAAAAAAAAGAAAGTCAAAAGGTGCATTTGAAGTCCCTGGTGTTCAAAGGACAGAGGGACAGAGGAAGTGTTTGAGGAAGAGAATAACAAGAAAGACCTAGGTTCAATAAATCAAAATAGGCTCTCTTTTCCCATCTTCATGTTCTATTTCAATCTGCACTCGCTTGGGGATAAATAAGCCATTTTCGGTTCTCTGTACTTAATTTTGTGCTCAGTGGAGTATGTTGAGCTCTACACGAGGTCTAGAAAATATTCTTTAGAAAGATGAGTAAAGATGTACTTTGAAGAAACCTTCTTGAGACTGGTTAATACTTTAAAAAACAACATTGAGTTTGTGTATACATAATCATGTACAATGATGATAAACTCAGAATTACAGTGCCTATTAGGTAAAAAATTATTGTTATAACCCTCCCCAGGGAGGACATGAGAAGGGAAGATGACCCCTAATTTATTTATTTTTGGAATGTATCAACTGTGAAGGGGAAAGAACTTGTCATTTGGAGTCCTTTCTAGACCTGTGTTGCAACGATTTCTTGAACTCTTTCAGTGTAAGAATTGGAGGAGTGTCTGTAAACTATGGTGTAAGCTTGACTGACTAATCTATTGTTAAGGGAAAATAACTTTCTTTTCTAATAGCTAGGCTTAACATTATGAAAGTCTTCTTTTCCTCTCATTTCTTATTAAGAAAAATTAATCAGTAATTATTGAGCAACACATTATAGTGCTATGGTAAAAAAATATACTGTTAGAGACTACAATTCTTGGCTTTAAGAATTTAGAAAGAAGAAAAATTTTGGCACACTTGACAATTCTAAGAGTGATAAATTATTTTTGGATATTCATTATGCAATATGAGAAAAATTACTGAGTTTGCAATGATTTTAGGGTATCTATAGTTATCATTAGATATTACAAAATTTCTCTCTAGGATTTGACTTATGACTTAAAAAATTGGAAAAACAAAATTACTGATTAAAAAACCTGTACAGTTTCCCTTTCATTCCTTTAAGTCACTTCTCTCCGAGTATGCAGTGCATGCACTATTACTTATAAAAGTTAAGAAGCATGCTTACATACTCCACTGAACACAAAATTAAGTACAAAGAACAGAAAATGCCTTATTTATCCCCAAGCAAGTGGAGATTGAAATAGAACATGAAGATGGGAAAAGAGAGCCTATTTTGATTTATTGATCCTAGGTCTTTCTTGTTATTCTCTTCCTCAAACACTTCCTCTGTCCTTTGAACACCAAGGACTTAAAATGCATCTCTTGACCTTCTGTCTGCTTACTTTTAAGAAGTGCTCCTCTCTCATTCTCTTTCTCTCTGTGTCTGTCTCTGTCTCTCTTTTTCCTGTTTAGTTTTCCTTTGTTTCTCAGTGGTTCTCAGTGCTTGGGATAGGAGACTTGTCATGAGGTTTTACATGGTAATTCTGTGCTTATTGTGGTGAACGACAAAAACGAGAACAAAGGAGAGAATGAGAATGGACCCAGTCATCTAATGCAAATATTGGTGGTGAGACAGAGAAAATTGAGGGGCATACAAGTGGAGGAGTCTTGATAGAAGCACAAAAATATTCTATAAGGAGATGGGGGCCATGTGTCCAATTTCCCAATTCATTGTTATGGGACTTGAGTTGCTGATCCAGTGACGTCAGGAATATAGACAGAGTCCTCCTTCTACTTCCAATTAGGCAAGACTCTTGGTGGCTGAGACTGGAGAGCCCACAGATATACACACTAAATGGACACACTAAGTCAGTTCCAACAAACTCTTGGTTAGTGCAAATTCCTACAGATTATAGAAATAGATTGACCAAGAATTATGGTGTATGCTATTGTGAGTTTTATCTTTTGTGTCCATGCTTTCATATACACCTGACTGATATCTTGAGGAATTTTGTTCATGAGCCGGGTGACATGCCATTTACAAAGAGAAACTTTCCTCTATTTGCCTTTGAACTGCAGGCATGCAGGTGTCAGCTGCTAATAATTATCTGATTTGGGCCTAGTAATCTCTTTTAATATTGTTTCTACTGTAGAGAAGCTTCCAAATAATGAGCAGTTAAAGAGATAGTCAAGATTGGTTGGCATATGCTTTAAAAATGCTTGAGATTAATATTATGATGATTTGAAAATACTGTGGCTTTTCTTTCAGAGCAAAGGAGTAATTTAATTTTATAAATAATAATAATGCTCTTTCTTGTGCATGTAGTGAAAACTTGCTTTGGTTAAAAGTTACTTAATTCAGATGCACAAACAAAACCTATAATTATGAGACCAAGTCCAGCAATTACTCTGAGCCTTTTATCTATTTTGGCAGCTCCATGGAAAAAGAAGAAATTCAACTTTAGCAACTCAAGGGGAATCTAGTACTTTTTCAATCACTGGAGTTTTCCTGGGGATAAATCTGAACCTAGTTTTAAAGACCAAATGGTTCAACGCTATTCATTATTCCACTGTTCTGCTTCTGAAATCAGATGTGCTGTTTCACTTTCGACTGTGAAGTTTTTCCAGTGTCTGAGCTCATTACCATACATCGGTTTAAGCAGACTCTCATTTTCTTACATTCTGCTTCTCTTCCTTCCTTTTGGTTCTTCTGCATGATTTCCCTGTCCTCCCTGTCTGTCTGCTTTGTGTTTCCTTGCTCATCTTACAGCAAGCTTGCCTACTCGCAGCTTGGGAGGCATTTAAATAGCTTGTTGTTTGCAGCCCACTGCACTGTAGAGCTACAAATGGAAAGAAGAAAAGGGCTTGTGGACATTTCCCATTGTCCTTAAATATCCAGGGAGCTACTCTGCGATGAATTAACTGAAGACTGTAAGAAACATAAGGACGAACAGATATGGTCTCCTTTTCTAATCCATGTTATATGGTTTCTGTGATGGATTTTTTCTGTGATTCCTCTAGTCCCCTTTTTGCTCAGTTTTGCAAAACAGGCTGAAACACATTTTATTTTCCTACTGTGAAACAGCTTGCACAAAAATTGCAGCCTATATCATTTGTCTAGTCTCACACTAAAACACTATAATTAAATATATATAATAATTTAATTACGGTTCATGCAAATCTGCTTCTCTCCTGTTTATTCTATTTTCAAGGAAAGATCATTAAAATGCCCAGAAATCTTAGTTCTTTTTTCTTTCTGAATTTTCTCTTAGATATGCAGTAGAGTATTTATTGCTGCATTGTTTTGAATATTCGGAATGCTTCAACAGTATCACTTTCAGTCTTAAAAATTGGTCATAGGAACACACGTCTTATAAATCCTCATCTCTCTTCTTTTAATCCTAAGAGTGAACTAACTGAAGTGAGGTGAGCATTTCCTAACAGCACTTTTAAGATGTTTTAAGCCTGTCTGCCTTTGCCTGCCTAGTAAAAGAATGCAAGAATGTATTCTGTGTAAAAGAATACAAGAGCCCCTTTTTTCTTTTTCCCACTCCCACTCATACAGTTTTTCAGATAGCCGTAATCAAAATTCTGCAGCTTCCTCTCTCATGTTATGTTCTTTACATGACATCTAGAGGCCAAAATTGATGTGAGCCATAATTAATCTTTCCACGTGGCTATGCAGTCTCTTGGTATATCAGGGATAAGAATCACACAGTCTGCATACTTAAACTTACAGAACATCCTAGCACCAATCTATATTCTCAGCTGTGCACAGTTTGATCCCCATCCTACGGATATGAAAGATATAGGAAAGGAAAGCAGCCTTATGAAGAAAGAAAAGACTTAAAAGAATAAAACTCCTTTCTTATGACTTTGCATTTTGTATGCAATAAACTCTGCTGTTAATTTTCACATAAATTTTGAAATAATCTAATTAACATTCCTGACATTTACCTAGGACAGTTAAAATCCGGCTGGTAATCAATAATGTAAAGTGGCTGATTAAATTTTCTTTTCTTTTCCATCAAAAATTTTAAGGGCAAAATTCATTTTATTGTCCCTTATTTGTTCTCAGAACACTCTCTGACTCCAGCTTTAATCTGCAAATTCACAGAAAGCTCAGAAAACTATTTAAATCATATGAAGGATAATTGATGCTATCACCACTTGACTACAAAACAGTTCTATGCATTTTTTTCAACAGTTCTCACAAAATAAATATCAGAACCATTGAATCACCATAGTTGTAATTAAGGCAATATTCCAAGTATTCTAAATACTTTGAATATCAGAAAATTTAAATACCATCCTTTTATAATTGAATCATGGGGATGAAGATGTTTAAATTTCTTATATATTGTGATGATGCAATAAGAATGAATGTTTGTGTCCCCTCCAAATTCATGTGTTGAAACCCTAACTCCCCATATGATAGTATTAGGAGTTGGGGTCTTTGGGAGGTCATGAGGATGGAGCCCTCATGAATGGGATTAATGTCCTTCTAAGAGGATCCCAGAGAGCTCTCTCACTCTCTTTTCACCATGTGAAATCACAAAGAGAAGTTGGCAGTTCGTAATCTGAGAGGGTTCTCACCAGAACCTTACCATGCCAGCAACCTGATCGTGGACTCCCAGCCTTCAAAACTCTGAGAAATAAATTTCTGCTATTTATAAACCTCCTATTCTATAGTACTTTGTTATAGGAGCCTCAACTAAGACAGATGATAACCTTAACTAAGCCTATTAAAAGTATATGTTTCATACACACGTATACACATACATATATATATATGTATACACACACAGTTGATTAAGTCTTCCATAGATTTTTACTGTTAAACATACATATTTGGCCTAAAATCATATCATTCCAACTCATTTAAATGATGGAATAAATACTATTTTGTGTGTATTTCTGTGTGCGCACATATGTGTATATGTGTATGTGGTGAACTTGATCAATTTCTCTCCTTGGGCAATGCTCTGTTTTGAGGCTGTCTATATTGCTACATGTACATGTGGCTCACTGCATTCTACTGCTGCCTTATGGTCCATATCCATCACATTTTACTGACCAGTACCCTGGTGATGGATACCTAGGATGCCTGTGTTTTCTATTACCATTAAAATATGCTAAGATAAGTTTTCTATAAATATCATCATACTGATTTGTGCAAGTATTTTCTGGAATATATACTAAGACTGAGATTTCTGTGTCATAGGAAACACACATACATAATTTTGCTAAATATTGCCAGATGGCTTTCCAGAATAGCTATTGCAGTATACACTGCTAGCAGGGCACGAAAATTCCTGTCTACCCACATTCTTGCCAATAATTGGAATGTTCCCATGTTCTGATTTTAAACATTCTGATGAATATAAAGTTATATCTCATTGTTAAAATTGCAATCATTTGATGAAGAGTAAGCTTGAACATCTCTACATATACTTGCCATATGTTTAGATTCCTCTGTGAATTGCCTTTTCAAATCTTTAGTTCGTTTTTCTATCAAGGTTTCTGTCTTTTTCTTGGAGATTTGCAGTTACTTGTTCCAAAAGTTCCTGGACCCAATTGCAAATTGTAAGTGGAGGCTTCCCCACACCAACAAGAAATTCTCAGATGCCAGTAGGGTATCCAAGTATTCAACTCAATTCTGATACAGTCTATCTAGAGATAGAAACAGATTCTGCAGGTTCAGTCCTACAGGTCAGCTCTCCACTTAAGACACCAGTGACAAGCCCAGGTTGTTACATATGCTTCTGACCAACCAGCTACAGATCGGAGATTCCCACAACCCCCTCCAACTCAGGATGCCAATTGCAAGTCCAAGTTGTTATCTGTACTTCTGACCAACTGGTGGTAAATCAGAGCTTCCCACTATTACCTGAAAACTGTGTTTGCCTCTAGGTGAGGGTTGAGCCAAAGGATACAACTAATCCAAAGAACAGGAGCAGGAAGAATTTATTACTTGCAGCAAGTAGGAAGAACACCAGGAATCTTTCCCAAAGCAATGTCTCTCTGAACAGAAAATTGGGGAAGCTTTAAGCTAAGCATACATGCATATTCATGAAGAGGCTTGGACAATGTATGCATATTCATGAGGGGGCTTGAGCAGAGAATTCCACATAGAAATGGGGTAAAGATTGACAGAGTCCAAGCTTTAGCTGACTGAAATTATGAGAGTCAGAAAAGGTCAACATCATCATTCCACAGGTTCCAGTCTGGGGTCAGCATGTAGTTACCAATCTCCAGGGGTCTTAGTTCCTGCAGAACTCAGATATGTATTACATTGTTATGTATATCCCTTGAGGAGGAACTATTGTTTCTTAACTGCTTTTCCTTTGATCCTGCGTTCCTTTGTTCCCTGAAGATCATGAGTTACTGAGACCTGTTCAAGGGCAAACACTGTGGCCAGGCTTAGATCATAAAATGTTTTATCCCAAAGATGGCTTCTCCTATGTCAAGAAAGCCATGCCTGTTTCTCTTTCTCCAGGGACCCCCTACCCTATCTGCTTACACCACCAATCTCTCTTCAGATTCAGTTAATTTGCTAGAATGGCTCATAGAACTCAGGAAGACCCATTTACTCACTAGATTACTGATTTATTATAAAAGATGTCAATGGTATCAATACCTATCAACAGACAGATGAAGAGATACATAGAGTGAAGTCCTGAGCAAAGGGACTTCTGTCCTTGTGGAGCAAGGGGCTGGTGGCACAGTGGCACACAGGTCCATTCTTGTTCCCCGGTATGGAAGCTCTCTGAAAAGTAATAAAAATCGGTCCTTTAGGCTCTTTATGGAGGCTTCACAGTCATGATTGATTGAACCATTGGCCTTTGGTGATTGATTCAATCTCCAGCCCTTTTCCCCTTCCCAGAATTCAGGGGGTGGGACTGAAAGTTCTAACCCTCTAATCACATGGTTCTCCTGGCAACTGGCCCCCATCCTTGGGTGGGACCCAAAAGTCACCTCCTCTGAAGCCTTTACGGGAATTGAGGACAAGAGACCAAATATTATCCCATTGCTCTTATCACTCAGGAAATTCCAAGGGTTTTGGGAGCTGTGAACCAGGAACTGTGGATGGGAAATATATATATTTGGCCTTCTAAATGACCAAATATATATTTTTCTATAAATCACAATGCACTCTTATGTATTCTTTTAAAATCATTTATCAGCTTTAGATGTTGCAAATATATTCTTCCAATCTGCCCTGTCTATTAAATTGTCCTTAATTTTGATGAGATCAAATCCATTTGTTTTTAGTTTATGATTTTTTGCTTTTTAGATTTTTAAAATATTTATTTCCATACAGCTAGATCACAAATATCTTCTTCAATTGATAATTTAACTTTATATTTCCCTTTCTATAATTGGGCCTTTAATCTGGTCTCTAATTGGGTCTTTTATCTATTGTGTAAAGTAGAAATCCAGATTAAATTTTCTCTATATAGTGAGACAATTTTCCATATAATATCATGAAAAATATCTGTCCTTTCCCCCCACCTTGTCGAGATATAATTGACATATAGCATTATATAAATATAACATGATGATTTGATATACATATATATGTAAACAAAGAATGTTGCCCACCATTCCAGTTCTACAAGGATCAAATCATTAGCTGCCGCAATCACTTATCTACAAGTACATCTCTAAAGGAATTCAAGATGAGCATTCTGGGTGTTGGATATACAGGCCCCTAGATAGTTAAGATGTATATCTAAGGAAGATTTTCAAAGATCCCAGATTCTTGCATCTTCCCATACATAGATAAGCACTAAAATCTTTAACTTATGATATCTGGGGGTTTTTTGTTTGTTTTATTTATTTGTTTGTTTGTGATTAGCAGTAATCCTTTACCAAGATGTATGCTTGACTACATGTATTTCCCAGCCAAAAAAAGTCATATATATATATATACATATATATATGTATATACATATATATACATGTATATATATATGTATATATATATATATATACACTAGCTCCTCTGCCACCTCTTTGGAGCAGTTCCTCAGTTATTTGAGAGGCTGTCTCCTGGGCTATAATCTGCTGTAAGACACTGAATAAAACTCCACTCACAGCTCTAATGTGCATTATTTTAGTTGACTTATATTGCAAAATGATTACCAGAATAAGGTTAGTTAACACATTCATCACCTCACATTACTCTGTGTGTGTCTGTGTGTGTGTGTGTGTGTGTGTGTGTGTGTGGTGAGAATATTTAAGATCTACTCTCTTAGCAACTTCCAAATATATAATACAATACTGTTAACTATTGTCACCATGCTGTGTATTAGATCCCCAGAAGTTATTTATCTTATAACTGGGAATTTGTGCCCTTAGACCAATCCCCAGCTGCTGGCAACGACCATTCTATGCTCTGTTTCTATGAGTTTGTTTGTGTGTTTGTTTATTCCACATATAAGTGATATCATGCAATATTTGTCTTTCTCTGTCTGACTTATTTCCCTTAGCAAAATGGCTTCAAAGTCAGTCCACGTTGTTGCAGATGACAGAATTTCCTTCTTTTTTATGGCTAAATAATATTCCATTTTATCTTCTGATAGACATTTATGTTGTTTCCATCTCTTGGCTATTGTGAATAATGCTGCAATAAATATGGGAATGCATATGTCTCTCTGAGACAGTGATTTTATTTCCTTCAGATATATACCCAGAAGTGGGATTGCTGGATCATATGTAGTTCTACTTTTAGTTTCATAAGAAACCTCCATACTGCTTTCCATAGTGGTTGCACTAATTTACATTCCCACCAACAGTATACAAGGGTTTCCTTTTCTCTAAACCCTCTCCATCTATTGTTATTTCTTGGTTTTTGATAATAGCCAGTTTAACAGGTATGAGGTGATATTTCATTGTGGTTTTCATTTATATTTCTCTGATGATTAGTGATGTTGAATACCTTTTTATGTTCTTGTTGGCCATTTGCATGTCTTCTTTAGAAAATATCTATTCAGACCCCCTGCCCATTTTCTAATCAGATTATTTGCTTTTTGCTATTAAGTTGTATGAGTTCCTTATATATTTTGGATATCAACCACTTAAGTGATAGATGGTTTGCAAATATTTTTCCCTATTTTGTCAGTTGCCTCTTCATTCTGTTGATAGTTTCTTTTGTTGTGCAGAAGCTTTTAAATTTGATATAGTCCCACTGGTTGATTTTTACTTTTGTTGCTTGTGCTTTTGTTATTATGTGCAAATAATCATTGCCATGAGCAATGTCAAGTAGCTTTTTCCCTATATTTTCCTCTGGCAGTTTTACAGTTTCAGGTTTTATAGTTAAGTCTTTAATCTATTTCAAGTTATTTTTATGAATGGTGTAAGATAGGGGTCCAATTTCATTATTTTGCATTTGGATATCCAGTTTTCCCAAAATCATTTATTAAAGACTCCCTTTTCCTCATTGGGTTTTCTTGACTCTTTTACCAAATATTAGTTGATTGCATATGTGTGGGTTTATTTCTGGGTTTTTTATTCTATTCTGTTGGTCTATGTGTCTGTTTTTAATGCCAGTATCATACTGTTTTGATTACTATAGCTTTATAATATAGCTTAAAAACTGAATGTGGGATATCTCCAGCTTTGTTCCTCTTTCTCAGGATTGCTTTGGCTATTTGGGGTCTGTTGCGGTTCCATACAAATTTTAGTATTTTTTTTCCTATTTCTGTGAAAAATTTCAATGAAGTTTTAATAGGGGTTTCATTGAATCTATAGATGGCTTTGGGTAGTATGGACATTTTAACAATATTAATTCTTTTGATTGTGGTGGCATCTTATTGTGTATCAGATACCCATATATACATCCTCTTTTTATCCCATTTATTTATTTACCTATTCCTCACTCGTACTGTATCATGCTTGGCCTAAGCTTCTTTCCTGTGTATGCTGACTGGTTGGATAAGTCACATATCTTTGTTCTTTATCAAAATTACCTAATGTACAATATATGTGAACACTTATATTCAATATGAATATTAGAATTAGTTTATTGAGTTTTAAAGACATATTTCAACTTGAATTAGAGTATTATTGAATTTGTAGGTTTGGAGAGAAAGTTAAATGCTTCTGTATATGCATAGAATATTTTTTCACATATTTAAATCCCCTTTTGTGTCTTTTAAGAGAACATATAGGGGTTTCCCTGGTGGCGCAGTGGTTGAGAGTCTGCCTGCTGATGCAGGGGATGTGGGTTTGTGGCCCGGTCCGGGAGGATCCCACATGCCATGGAGTGGCTAGGCCCATGAGCCATGGCCGCTGAGCCTGCGTGTCTGGAGCCTGTGCTCCACAATGGGAGAGGCCACAACAGTGAGAGGCCTGTGTACCGCAAAAAAAAAAAAAAAAAAAAAAAAAAGAGAACATATATATTTTCTCCAGAAAGTTCGTATGTATTTTTTGACTGAACTGATTCTTAAATATGTAATCATTTTGTTAATAATGAGACTGATGCCTTATTTTCTATTATATTTTCTACTTGGCTATTGCTCATAAGAAAAATTGATTTTTAAGTAGATTGATTTTAAGTAGATTATGTATCCAGATAGCTTGCTGAACTCTCCTAATAGTTCTAATACTTTTTTGTATCTGTTGGATTTTTTTTTTTTTTAATGCTTATTGCATCATCTTGTGCTAGATTCATTGGTCTGAAGAGATATGCTGGATTTTTGTCTTTTGCCCTTTCAGACCAACTTCTCATGATTCTTCACCTTCCTATGTGCCCTGAGAGGTTGAATCCACTAGCTGGTTTTTTGCCCTCCGGCTTGTGATTGGATTCAGTTAATTAGAGTTGCTGGCAGGAGATCAGAGGGTAACAGTCAAGTGATTTTAAGGTATTGATTCCCCTGGTTCCCTCTCAACCTTGCCAGTAATCTAGTAGTGGTTGAATTTCTCTACTGATGATCACAACTCCTGTTAACAGTTCTCTTTCCTATAGTTATAATTCTTTTTCTTGTTCTGGTAAACATTTATTTTTCTGTTCAGGCGCTTAGGGGTGGTAACACCTTCCATTTTTTGCCAGACCCGAGGTACTGTCCCAACATTTGTTAGTTTCCATTAGCCCTGTTCACAAAATAGGAGGGAAAGAATCAGCACTGGATAATGTGTCAATTTCAGAGGGAACCTGTACCAATTCCATACATGCTAGATAAACTTTACCTCTTCTTTTTGACCCTAATCCAATGCTTGAGGATCTCTAGGCATCCTAGTGTGAGGTGGGTGGGAAGTAGAAAAACAAGGTATGGCGAAAAGGAAGACAGCCTTAACACTCTACCCAGTCCTGACTTCTGTGTTGAAAGCAGTAAAGGGACGAATGGGAGAGAAGCTTTAAATTGGCTGGAAATTAATAAATGGTAAATTAATTATGATAAATTAATTTTAATTAATTTAAAAAATGTAAAATTGATAAAAATTAAACTTTATCATTTAATTTATACTGTTGTTATGAATGAATGTGATAAATTAAAAAAAAGTCTTTGTATCCAGGAAAAGTGAGTCTTGTCTGAAATTTCATAGGTAGGCAGAGAAGAACAAAGAATGAATATGCAGATAGTAATTAAAAGGACAGCTGAAAGAATACATTTTTGTTTGTTTTCCTTGCATACCATTAAGTTAAACTCATCTGGGCTCAAACAGTGTTTCCACAACAAAAGACAAAATGGACACATAGAGAAGGGTAGGAGCGGCAGAGACACCCCTCACCTAGCACCCCACCTCAATTGGGAGAAACCCCAAAAATACAGAACTCTCCCTCAAAAAGTGAAGGGATTGTACCCCACGTCAGGCGCCCTGACCCTGGGGGCTGGCATTGGAGACAAGCTCCCCAAGCCTCTGGTTTTGAAAATCAACAGGGCTTAAAATCAGGAGAATCATAGAACTGTAGGGAATAGAAAACTTGCTCTTAAAGCGCTCATGAGCAAACATACTTGCTCATGCGTAGGTCCAGTGCAAAAGCAACAAATTGAAAAACACCTAGACCATAAGTGAAGGACACCTACTTACTAATTTTAAAGCAGTTTCCAGAGAGGCAAAAATCTGTAGGGACTCTCTCTGGGGACAGGAGAGCTGGTGGACACCATGTTTGCAAACTCATCCTAACTCGCTGGTGATGGGGCTGACAGGTACCGTTTTTGGTGCCCTCTCTGTAGCCTGATAGCACTGGAGGGTGGAGTAACAGGGCTGGGCGAGTGCTCTGCCTTCTTGTCTACCCTGCGTAGCACCCAAGCTGCAACCAGGCCAGGATAGCTCCCCAAGCTCCATCCTCCTAGTGTAACAGCTGAGTCACAACTAGGCCAGGCAAGCACCCCGAGCCTCACCCAACTTGCACAGAGACTGAACTATAGCTGGGTTGGGTGAGCACCATTAGCCCTATCCCCCCCCCCAACCCCCCCCACCCACATACACAGAAGCCATTGAGAGCACACAGCCCACATGAAGGATGCTCATAGAGTGCCTGGCTCTGGTGGCCAAGGGAGGTTGCACTACTGGGCCACAAGGAACAGTTTCTACACTAGACCACTCCTTCCAGGCATTTTGCCTAACACATATGGATAAACACAGACAGACAGGTAAAATGAGGAGACAGAGGAATATGTTCCAACACAAAAAAACAAGGCAAATCAGAAGAAGACCATAATGAAACAAAGATAAGCAACCTACCTGATAAAGAGTTCAAAAGTTATGGTCATAAAAATCCTCACTGCTCTTGAGAGAGGAATGGATGAGCACAGTGAGAACTTCAACAAAGAGAAAATATAAGAAGGTACCAAACAGAAGTTATAACTGAACTAAAAAATGCACGATAGGGGTTTCACAGCAGAATGGATGAAACAGAAGCATAAATCAGCAAGTTGAGAGACAAATCAATTAGAAAACACCCAGACAAATCAGCAAAATGAAAAAAAAAAAGAATTAAAAGAAGTGAGAAAAACATAAGGGACCTCTGGGACAACATCAGGTAGAATAACATTTGCATTATAGGGGTCCCAGAAAGATGAGAGAGAGAGAGAAAGGGGCAGAAAAATTATTTTAAGAAATAATGGCTTAAAACTTCTTTAATCTGAAGAAGGATCAAACATCCAGATCCAGGAAGCCCATCAAGTCCCAAATAAGATGAACCCAAAGAGAAACACAGCAAGACACATTAAAATTAAAATGGTAGAAGTTAAGGATAAAAAGAGAAACTTAAAAGCAGCAATAGAAAAAACAATTATGTACAAGGGAAGCCCCATAGGGTCATCAGCAGATTTTTTAGCAGAAACTTCACAGGCCAGATGGGAGCAGCATAACATATTCAAAGTGCTAAAAGGAAAAAACTGCCAACCTAGAATTCTCTACCTGGAAAAGTTAGCATTCAGAATTGAAGAAGAGATTAAAATTTTTCCAGATAAGCAAAAGCTAAAGGAGTTCATCAGCACTAAACTGGCCTTACAAGAAATGTTAAGGGAAATTCTCTAAGCTAAAAAGAAAAAGCACTGATTGATAATAAGAAAACATATGAAAGTAATAATCTAACTGGAAAACATAAATAAATAATACAGGTAGTGGATCAATAACATAAAGTTAAGTATAAATGGTAAAAGAGAAGGTAGTAAAATTAATCAAAAAAACAATAATTAGTTAAGGGATACATGGTGTGGGGAGGGATAAAAATATAAAGCTTTGGAATGTGTTCAAAATTAAGTTACTATCAACTTACAAGAGACAGTAATGTACACAGGAGGGTATATGCAAACCTCATGGTAACCACAAAGAAAGTATGGAAAATAATAAAAGAAAATGAGAAAAGAATCTAAACATAACACTTAAAAACAGTCAAATCACAAAAAAAGAGACAGAAGAAGAGAGGAACAGAGAGGAACAACAAAAACAGCCAGGAAATAATTTAAATAATGGCAATAAGTATGTAAGTACATATTTGTGTTTTCTCTCTTTTTTCTTGGTTAGTCTAGCTAAAGTTTTGTCAATTTTGTTAATATTTTCAAATAACAAACTGTTAGTTTTGTTGATCTTTTCTATTGTCATTTTAGTTTCTGTTTTATTCATTTCTGCTCTAATCTTATTATTTCCTTGATTTTGTAAACTTCGGGCTTAGTTTGTTCTTCCTTTACTCATTCCTTTACATGCCAAATCAGGTTGTTTATTTGTGATCTTTCTTTTTTCTAAACATAGGTATTTATTGCTATAAACTTTTGAGTCCAGCCACATGGCTGCTGCAGGGCCTGCAGTGTAGTCCATGGTTGTCTGGCCTGTTATTGGGGCTAAGGTGGATGTGGATTTTGTTTGGTCCTCTAGTGAATAAAGCTACCTTCAGGATCTTGGTCAGTAGGGCTGGCACTGAGATAAATGTTTGCTTCAGGATCTCGGATGATGGCCTGTTACCTGGTATGTGGATGAGTGTGACTCCCTCTGAGTCCCTGGAAAGGCTTTGACAGGTCACTGTTCAATTCCTTGGGTGGGTAGGATTGGTCCTGGATCACAGCTGAGAGGTGCTGGTACTAAGTCTCTGCTTCATGGTTCACAGCTGAGACCAAAATCAGAGGATCTGCGACCTTGGGGCCCGGGCAGGAATGACTCTTGACAGGTTCTTCGGCCAATGGAGCTGGTGGCAGGACCAAGGCCAAATGGGTTTGTAGCCAACAGTAGGACAGAGCTGTTTCTGGGCCTGTTGGGGCACATAATCAGTGAGTCTGTCACATTGGCATAGACCTGCCTTCTCAATACCACCCTACTTGGTCATGGGCTCCACCTGGGTTTCACAATATCCTACCTGTATCCCAAAGCACCACGAAAGCACTTTTGTCTGTGGATTGCTGCCAAATTGCTTTTGCTGAAGGGGCTATGATCATGGGACCTCCTGTTGTTCCCTCTTATTGATGTCCTGCCATATTTTCTTGTATTATCTTTGTTAAATTGTGATATCAAGGTAATTCTGCCCTCATGAAACAGGTTATGAAGGGTTTATTTTTTTTCTTAAATGTTGGATAAAATTTAAGATTAAAGTCATCTGGGTTTGCAGCCTTCTTTTTGGGGAGGCTTTTCATTGTAACGATATATTTAACTTCTTAAAAAGACAAAAGATATTAAGATCTTGTCTCAGATTTTTTTTTTGAATGCTTTAATAAAGTTTCAGCAATTAGAACAAACCTTCTGGCTCAACTTTTGTGGATGGAATGTTTCTCAGTTTTGATGTCCACAGAAATGCAAGTGCTCTGCACAGATTATGTCACATAACAGCAAAAGATAGCCGTTCTTTTTCATTTAGACTTTATATCTGCAAAAACTTAACAAGCCAACACTGTGATGAGAAGGGGACATGGTTCCTGAAACCTGTCCATTTTCCAAGCATGGTCCACTGTACGTGAGTCCTTCTGTCTCTGAAAAAGGACTGCAGCCAGAACTCTGCTGCCATTTCTGATTTATTGTTCCTCTCACGGGCTCCTTATTGAGGTCAAGTTTTTTTCGAATTTTATTTTTATAAGAATTTGTCCGTTTTATTTGTTATTAAATCTATTGACCTAAAGTTGTTTATAATATTCCATCATTATCCTATTATGGTCTATAAGATCTGTAATAATGTGCTCATGATGTTGATAGTTTCTGACATTTATTTATTGATAGTTTCTGTTTTCTCTTTTGTTACTTCACCAGTCTTCCTAGGATCTTAGTAGTTTTTAAATCTTTTAAAAATCAACTTTTTTGTTTTTCGGTTTTCTCCATTGTTTGACTGTTATTTTGTTGTTTTCTAGTTTTACTTCCATAATTTTATTTACTTTGATTTTAACTTCATCTTTTTCTCTCCCTTAAGCATGAAAACTTGATAACTAATCGTCTAAAAATATGTTTCTTTCCTAGCACTGTCTGCATGTTTAAGTATCCTTCTGAAGTGCCAATCGAAAATATTTGATGATTCAGAATTTTTTTTTTTGGTGCTAGAATTTATTTATTTTTTCTCCTTAGAAGTCCCATTTATCTTTTTCAATCCCTTCACTCATTGTATTATGTATTTTCTTAAACATATGTATGACTATATTAAAGTTTTCCTATGACCAATAAGTGGTTCATTTATAGCTCCAGTTCTATCAGAGTTTTTGAAATTATGAATACAATTTCCTGCTTTTTTGCATACCTCATATCTTTTTTTCAGGTGTATTCTGGACATTGTGATTAAAAACAAACTAAACAAAACAAACAGTGACTCCAGAAGCAAAACATTATTGCAATACCCTCAATCCTAAAAGTGTAAGCCATTTCTTCTTTGTGGCATTAGGGTAAGAGACTGTTTTTCAGTCTTCCTATAATTAATTTCAGCTGGGGTTGGGCCACACCTTTAATTAGATTGAGTTTGTCAAGACAGTACCCAATTTCTTATGTTGCCACCAGTGTGGCTCTGATTGTTCTGATGTCAGAATTAATTTTAGATAATTTTGGTTTACCACTATACTTAACTTAAGCAGTACCCTGGAATCCAAGCACCACCTGATACATGGGGTTGTATGAATTTTCTCTGTTTCCCAGACCTTCCTCAAGTGCCTCTCTCTCAGCAAATATCTGGAAATGGAAGAGTGAATGGAAAAAATATGGACTTTAATAATGATTAATTTTGCATTTGGGGCTTTTAAAGTTCATCTGATTCCTCCTAGTCCGTGTTGGTGCCCAAACTAGGTGCTTATCTTTGTTATGAAAGCTACCACATCATTCTCTGTTCATTGAGGAATTTCTCATTCTTCCCTACATTCAGTTCTTCAAGAGTGTCTTGAATGTACAACTCTTTGATATCCCATATTAATGTATGAATTTTTAATCCACTGATTTTTTTCCCCTTGTTGTTTCCACAGGAGCAAAGACCCACTGCCCCCTTCTTCAGACAGCAATGGAATTCGCATTACCCTGAAGAATTTTATGCAGGTGAGCAACATGTTTAGTTTTATAAAAATCTCTCTTGATAGGTGGAAAATGAATGAAAGGAAGGAAGGGAACTGGCAGAAAGAAAAGTTAGAAAAGATGGCAATAGCTGTGGGGAGAAATTATTCTAGCTTAGACATGGGTAGCATCAAATGCAGAGTACTGGATGAATGTGAGAGAATTCTTTAATGGTAGCGTAGAAAGAACCTGGTTTTGATGAGATGTTAGGGTGAGAGAATAGCAGAATCATGATTGACATTTGGATGTTTTGGGCAGTACATTGATCTCTAGAATGTAAATTCCAAGAAGGCAGGAATTTTCATCTGTTTTGTTCACTATTCTATCACAAGTTCCTAGAATAATACCTGGCAAATAGTATGTGATCCATAAATATGGATGAATAACACTGAATGAAGAACAGACTGGAGCTATAGGGGACATGTTGGGTTCATCTTGACTTTTGAAATTTAGTAGAAATATATGGTAGGTATGTCAATCTATATTCTAGAAGAAAAGTCCCAGCTGAAGACGTTTGTGTTGTATAATTATTACTCAAGACTTTTTAGATCAGTAACTGGCTACAATTAAATATTAAAAGGTAACAAAAATATTGCATTTACATGTTTTATCACCGCCAGCTAAACAGTCTATTATATTAATGAAATTGTGGTGTAAGTGTCTATTCTTAATAGTAGGTCATTTTGTTATTCATAAGATGTACGTGGTTTATTCCCAGAATTGTTACCATGTTATAATACTTTCAAATGTCTAAAGAAAGATCAGTATTATTGTATATTCCTATGTTATCAGTTCCTGTAGTTTCAGGTAAATGCCTTGAAATGTACATTTTGAAGTTTTGGTGAACCATACATATTCATGAAATCAAATATCTAAAATTGGAGAAGTTGTAGTATTAACTCTTATTTTGTGAGGGGACATGTTTTATCAATGTATCAGGTTTGATTAGAAAGTCTAAAAATAGTCTGATGGCTTTAGTGAACCTTGGGATATAAATCTACATTTCCTTTGTAATAAAAAATAATACTGAAGCTGGATTTTAACATGATAATTTGCAGTTTACCAAGAATTCTGTTTTCACTTATCATTCTCTAAAAGTAGAAGGTGATATTATACTATTTTCTATTCAATGTTCTAGATTTAAAACTATAAAGGTAGAAATGTATTAAAAATAACAAACATTTTTCTAGTGGCCTTAATATCAACTGGAAAGGGGTGTGTTTATGTATGTGTGTATGTGTGTGTGTGTGTTTGTGTATGTATACGATTACACCTCATACTTATTCCTGCTTAAATAAAGATTCAAAAGTTTCTAGAGTTAATAATGAGTGAAATAAATAGATGCTTTCACCCTTTTGTCTTTGGGGAAAAGTATTGCACCAATTTATTTTTCATGTATATTATTTGTGCTACATGTTGGTTATAATACTTTGTTTATTTACCATTTAAATTAAAATCTTAGTCTTGACTTAATTATTTTGCTTGCACACATAGGCATTTTCCAAAGTAGTGTTTCAAATATTATTTAACTGTAGATGAGTGTGTGTATGTGTAGAGAGATTTTATTTTAAAATATCTACATTTTATTGATCATTTAAATATGAACTTGAACATTGCACTTATTTTTGAACAAACAGAAAAACAAATTATAGAATAATATCTTTTGTGTTTTTATTGGCTCTCTTCTATAAGTTTATGTTAATATAAAATAAACATTGAAAAGTTATTTTAGCTATTGATATTATCCTCCAATAGATATCCTTTGCTGCCATTTCTTAAGTTCTCCTTCTTTTATTTCCAATGCCAAAGAAATTGAATTTATTTTATTAAATGGAAAAAATATTTTACTTTATATCTCTAGTAATGAGCATAAATAGAGCCTTTTCACAATCTACACTTGGGTTCTCAGATACATGCATAAAACTTCAGTATGCCAAGTATTCTTCTAAATGTCTTTATTGTACATCACAAATATTTCACATTATTTAATCGAAAGGCTTACAGAAATAGAGTATATTTCTATCATTGATCAATAAAATTCCTTCAAACCCGCAGTGTCTTTATTTGTGTACAGTATACTTGCTGATATATTTTGTGGGTTATTTTGACTCATTTAGAAGGGTTAAAAGCAGCAAGAACTTATGTTTCTTTCCATTACATGCAAAAATCAATTTTGACAGTGATAAACTGACTACCTTATGGATTCTAAATACCACTTTTAGATTCTGATCTCCCATATAGCTATCTATTTCCCTAACCAAATGAATAATCTGTGTTTTATTTCATTTTTTTTCCTCACTAACATTAATTATATTATTTTAAAGATGGAATTTTGATAGGATTAGGGGCTAATAATGAGTATGTGGTACCTCACTTTTATATCAGAGAAAACCAAGTATAATAATTACCTTTTATTTTTATTATGTGGGAAGTATAGTACGTCTTTAGGTATGTTTGGCTTTACTATTATTTGACCAAATAATTTCCGTAAGGAAAATGCTTACCTGCAACTTTACAACATTCTAACTTGAGAGGAGATGAACAAGATAAATGAGTCAAATATATGGCATTTTAGAATGTGATTAATGTTACAATGAAATACAAAACAAGAAAGTGGCAATGGCAATGTATGTGTGTTTGTAGGGGGTAGGTTGTATCTTTCAGTAGTGTATAAGTTTCCCATGGCTGCTGTAACCAGTTATCACAGATTACTGGCAAGTCCATGCTCCCTCCAGAGGCTTTAGGGGAGATTCTATTCCTTGCCTCTTCAGGCTCTGGTGGCTGTCGGCATTCCTTGTAGCTGATCACTCCAATCTTGCCCCTTTTTTTCACATCTCCTCCTCTTTGTATCTTCTTTTCTGTCTGTCTTAAATCTTCCTTAACCTTTCTCTTATATGGACACTTGTTGTTGGATTTAGGGCTATCTGGATTATAAAAGATTAACCTCATCTCAAAATTCTTGACTCAATCACATCTGCAAAGACCCTTCTTTCAAATAAGGTAAAGTAACAGAGATTTCAGGAATTTGATTTAGAATTTTTGGGAGGCAATTTTTCAGACTACCATAATGATAAAACCCAAATAGATTAGGTCGATTCTGAAATAGAGCAAGGTGATAGTTGCAGTGTGAAAACCCAAAGACTTAATCTTGAGATATTTTATTTTGTAGGACTCTGCAGAAATAAAAGTTTAAGGTTTTTCTATTTAATTAAGTGGGTGATTAGACATGATTATGGAAAATGTGTATGTCAATGTGTATACTGGGAATCAGGCTCTCTGGGTACCATTATTAATTATTACACTTCTCTAGGGGAACAGCTAACCAGGAATCATTAGCCATGCAGAATAGCAGACAACTTTAGGCCCCATACTTAATAGCAACATTATATAAACATGAGGGACCAGGCTAAATCTACTAGAAAGTCTTCAAATAAAATGAAGGTAAAACCCATTTTGAGATGTTCTTCTATGACAAGGGTTCTTTCTTGTTACAACTGAGGGTGAAGCACGATCTAGAGAAGCAGAACATACACTCCAGGGAGGAGACAGACTATGAATAATTATATATAATTAAATTACAGTATGGTTAGTGTTACATTTAAAATAACCGTACAATGTGGGTGAGCATACAAAAGGGATTTTCAAACAAAGGAAACACAATACAAAAGTTGAGGAACAATGAAGAGCACAGTATTTAGTGGTGGTGAGGATTGTGGTGTCGAATAGAGTGACTGTAGTGAAGATGACTGAAGAGGGAAAGATGGCATATGCTAAGGATTTTGGATCTCCTTCCAGAGATTTATTGACAGTGCCAGGGCTTTGACCCTTCAGGGAAGTCTCCTCAAATAAACGTAAGTGATGAAATTATTTTTAATATGCAAATACAGCTTCAAAAGAAGTACCATAGTTGTACTTTCATCCTCTCCAAGCAGAAATGGTAGTGAGCTCCCTGATTCTGATCAAAATCCTTGGTCCTGACCATCTTTCATTTAAATTCCTGACAGCTCATGTTGGTGAATCAGACCCCAGAACTGTGCAGCTCCTGATAATGTCTGGCCCAAATTTTTGACAGTGTCAGAACAGTAGAGAGATCAATTAGATATACACGCTGTAATAGAGCTTTTAAATATCACCTCCATAACAATGTCTATCAATTTGTGATGGAAAAAAAAAAAGTATTCATGTGTAGATTCTTTAGGTCTCACCCTCTCTTACCTGAACCCAAACTTCTACAAGTGTGGATCTCTCAAAAATTCTTTTTTTCTTCCTCCTTCCCTCCCTCCCTCCCTCCCTCCCTTCCTTTCTTCCTTCCTTCCTTCCTTTCTTCCCTTCTATCTCTCTTTCTTTCTTCTTTCTTTTTCTCTGATCAGAGAAGCAGTAACAGTTGGAAGACAATAAATCTAAATTTATACAATAAAGCACATGGGTGATCCTAAGGCAACTTTATTTAGAGTAGAGATAGAGGAAGTGGAGGAGAAGCCAGAGAGAAGCAAGTTTTTGACAGTGAGACCTGTAATTATAGGAAAGAGGTGTTTTCAGAAATTTTCTTCTGCTATATACAGTTCATTTCCATGTCAATCTCCCAAACAAACAAACACATCATCCCCCAATCACACAAACACATTGCAGCAACAAGAAATTTGAATAGAGATCTACATTGCTTTTTGTTGATTTTGTAGTCAGACATATCCTTTTCAATATGCTAACATATTAAATTTGTTCTTTATGTCCCTTCCTTCATTTCTTCCTTCTTTCCTTCCTTATTTTTTCAATTTTCTCTTTTTGTCATCATACATTATTTATGAACATTTATTTTGTCCTCTCTTGGGGAATATTCCATATTATGGGATGTTGTTCTTCCTATGTATTGATTTTACAATTTCTTTCCTTTACAAAATGATGTCAATAGTGAATGGAAGTTTTTACTTTTTACCAACAAAATAACATATTAAAAATGGTATGTTTGCTCCTCAGTTAATTTGTGTGTTCATATATAACATAATATTATAAGTGGGTCCATGAGATCCAAGTATTGGTCCAGATAATTAAAAGAATCCATGAAAAATTTTAGAAGTACTAAGGTTTGATCATATTTATCTTTCACATAGAGAACTTTGACTGCAATTTGGACAATGGATAGGAGGAAGCAGAAGACGTGATGGGGAAAAATACCATGGATCAGCCAATAAATTAAGAGTTTATGATTGTAGCTCAGGAGAGTGATGAGACAGATCTGAACTATAAGGGAATAAAAGTGGAGAGGAAAATCTATGTTTAAGGATGAGTTAGTTGTTGATGTTTTTTGCAAAATAAACAGCGCTTTACTGACATGAATGATAGGAATAAGGAAGAGGTTAGGAAGATCTGTCTTCAAGCTTACGTGCATGAGTGGATAGAATCACCACAATCTAAAATAGGAAGTAGAGTAGGAATCATACATTTTTAAAAAGAGAGAAAGTAATGATTATTTTGGAAGATTAGAATTAGACTAAAAAACCACTCAGAAAACATGTAAAGAGGAACACAAGCTCTGAATTATTTTTAAAAATACTAAAATATAAAACCTTGAAAATTCTCTGAAAAGGCCCTTGTCTAATTTTGATGTTAAACAGTGCTGATACAGCCTAAACATATATTTCCACTTTGTTAAAGGTGGAGTTTCACTCCTGAATATAAGCCAGTGTTTTTCAACTGGATGCAGTTCATTTGTGCACACGCGTGTGTATGTGTGTGCGAGCTACATACTGTGTGTGTATATATATACATTACATACACATGATATAAGCATATATACATTATGATTTTATATACATGGGTATCCATCTCATAGTCTTGAAACATGATTTTCTGAAGTATTGAAAAAAATGTAATTCTCTAGTTTCCTAATGTTTTCAGTTTTATTGTTAAATAACCTTAATGATCATTTAATATAGCTTATCTTCTAAATACACAATCTAATTTGACATTTATTTAATTTTTTCCCACTAAATAGAGTACATTTCCAGATACAAGTTGTATTAGTTTTCTATGGCCGCTGTAACAAATTATGACAAATTTAGTGGCTTAAAACAACACGAATTTAGGATCTTATAGTTCTTTAGGTTAAAAGTCCAACACAAGATTCACTAGGCTAAAATCAGCCTAGATTCACTAGGCTGCAGTCCTTTCTGGAGGGAGACTTTAGGGGAGAATTCATTTCCTCACCTTTTCCTGTCTATAGAGTCCATCCACGTTCCTTGTCTGGTGGCCATTTTGCTTCCTCTTTAACATAGCATCTTCTGACCCTGATTCCGTTGTCACATCTCTTTCTCTGATTCTTTTCTTCTACCTCTATCTTCCGTTTTTAGGATCCTACCCTTGTGATGACATTGGACTCACCCAGATAATAAAAGATAATCTCCCTAAAGTTAGTTGATTGGCAAACTTAATTCTATCTGCAACCTTAAATTCCCCTCTGCCATATAAAGTAACATTCACAGGTTCTGTGGATTAGGATGAAGATATATATATATATATATATATATATATATATATATATATTTTTTTTTTTTTTTTTTTTTTTTTTTTTTTTTAGATCAGTTTACAGAGGTAGGCAGGGGCCAGCTGTAAGACTTTTAAGCCTAATAGGAATTTAAAAAGATGTAATACTAGGGAAAATGGAGAACTATCAGACAATTTTAAGCAAGAGAGTGTGTTTCTGTACAGAATGGTTTAGCAGAAAGTAACAGTGGAAGTATGAAAAATAGATAAGCGATTTTATTTGTACATTCTTGAAAGAGATAATGTCTAGAATTGTGGCAGTAAAGAAAGAATAAAATGAATTAAAATTTTGGGGGGTTAGAATCAAGATAATTTATTAACAGATTGAATGAAAGAAAAGAGGGGAAAGAAGATGTCAAGAAGGGATCCCAGGGCTTCCCTGTTGGTGCAGTGTTTTAGAATCCACCTGCCAATGCAGGGGACACAGGTTCGAGCCCTGGTCTGGGAAGATACCACATGCCGTGGAGCAGCTAAGCCCGTGTGCCGCAACTACTGAGCCTGCGCTCTAGAGCCCGCGAGCCACAAGTACTGAGCCCTCATGCCACAGCTACTGAAGCCCACGTGCCTAGAGCTTGTGCTATGCAACAAGAGAAGCTACCGCAATGAGAAGCCCACGCACCACAACAAAGAGTAACCCCTGCTCACCCCAACTAGAGAAAGCCCATGCACAGCAATGAAAACCCAACGCAGCCAAAAATAAATAAATAAATAAATTTAAAGAAAAAAAAGTAAGAATCCCAATTTTCTGAGTGAAGAATTCGGTGAATGGAGATGCCAGTAATTGAGATGGGAAACACTAGAGGTAAAACAGGTTTGAACAATGGGTAGGAATCATGAGTTAAACTTTGAATATGCATTTAAGAATCTATGAGAGAGTTTGGTGAAACTGTTAAGTTCGTCTAGAAGAAAGGTCTTTCAGAATATTGCCATTGAGAAGTTGGCAGACGAGTGGTATTGGCAAGTCATCAGAGATAAGCTCACCTATAAGATGTACAAAGATGGTGAAAAGAAGAATCCAGGAATGATTTTAAAGGAACTCCAACATTTACAGATCAGATAGTGCTAAAAGAATCAGAAAAGTATAGGGAAAAGCTCCCAGAAATTATATAAATCAATAAAATGAGAGGAGGTTGTAGAATGTTGTTTTTGACGGTGCTTTGGAATTAAACTACCTAGGCACAACTCCTGGATTTCATGCTAATTGGATCCAAGTTTGATTCAAAGTAGGTTATTTAACCTCTTTATTGTACAGTTTCCCATTGATAAACAGTGAAAACCATAGTACCAATCTCACAAGGTCTTTGGCAGGGCTAAAAGGACTATATTTTATTAATTGTTGTATTCCAGTAACCTTAGTGTATAAAACACTGGGCATATAATATAACCTCATTAAATATTAAAATTACTCTTATTATTACTGAAAATTATTCACTGAGGTTTGTTGGTAACTTCAGTTTATTGGTAACTGGAAGGATATAGTGAAATTTTGGCAGGCAGAATTAAGAATGTAGATACTTGAAAAGTGAATAAGAATGAGAAATGAAAGAGCATATAATCAGCTATTTCAAAAGTCCCCAAAGTAAGAATGTGCGTGAAGTATTCAACAAGAAATAAGAAATGTCTGTGGTTCCAGCATAGAGAGTAGTTTTCACTCCAACTGACCCAGGAAGACATTAGAAGTTTTTAATCAGAGGACCAACATTATTTTAATTACATTTAACAGAAATACGTTGGCTGCTGTATTTAAAATAGACTGAAGTAGGAAAAGATGAAATCAAGAGCCCACTTAGAGAAAAAGTAGAAGGGTTTTTGGTAGAAGCACTAATGAATTTAAAAAACTGAAATAATCCAAGTTTGATCCATGGTGGAAGTAATGAATTTAATGAGAAATATAATTCTGGATATATTTTGATAGTGTGTGTAATGGGATTCTGGATATGTTTTGAAGATAGAGCCTACAGGATTTACCAACTAATTGAATGTGATTTGTGAGAAAAAATAAGGGTCAAGAATGACTGAGATTTTTAGACTGAACAACTGAAGGATGGTGATTTAATTATTGAGGTGTAGGATTTTGGGGGTGCAGATGAAGAGAGTATATGAAGATTATGTATTCTCTTAAGTGTGAAATATCAATCAGATATTTAGGTGAAGATATGAAGTGGCTAGTGACTAGTAGTTAAAATATCAAGCTAGATTGTAGAAGAGAATTTCTAGGCTGAAAAAAGAAATTTTGTAAAGCAGCATGTAGCTGGCATTTAGAGTCATGAGATTGGGCTTGTGTAGATAGAAAGTGAGTGTAGAGAGAAAGAAGAAAACTTTTAAGGCTGAGATATAGAGCACTTGAAGTTTTTGAGGTCAGGAAAATGATCACCAATCAATAAGGGAGACTGAGAAGGAGTAGTGATTTTTAAAATGGAAGAAATCAACTTAGTGTAGTGCCCTTGAATCCAAATGAAGAAGTGTTGTAAGAAGGAAGAAGTGGCCAACAACCTCAAGTGTTGCTGATAAGTGAAGTAAGATGCTAACTGAGAACTGATCCTTGGATTTAGCAGAGTGAAGGTAATTGGTGAAAACTTGAATGAATTAGGTTCAGGAGGGTACGGGACTGAAGGAATTGAAGAAAAATGTAGAGTTTAGCTTTAAAAGAACAGATAAAATGGAGAGGAATTGTGGTCACCTTATTTATTTCTAATGAAAATAGCCGGTACAGAGGGGATGATGACTGATGTTGAGAAGACAGAAGGTAGAGGTCAGTACACAAATTATTTATGGCATGGTATCTTCTGAGTGGCCGGGGGGTGGGGGAGTTTAAACATGAGATCATGGACTATATCTTACAAAGAAAAGGAGAAAAATAATACCAGAGAAATATGGTTAAAAAAACTGGACAGTATTGAAAGCCTAGATGGGATTAAAGATCATGAATTATAATGATACCAATATCATTGGTTAGGCATATCTTCTCTAGTGATGTTTATCTTTTGGGTTATAATCTTGAAGAAGCAGGTTGTTAGGTTAATTGAAGGTTAATTTTTGAAATAAGAAGGAAAGAGGGTGCAGTGAAGCTGAGCATGTTTATTAGGCAGTAATTGTAATGATTTATTATACCTTAGCTGGAGTTGAAGAGAAGTAAAAGTAGAAATGAGACAATGGTTAGGTGAAAATGGAAGGGTTATTGGATTTATGGAATGATGAATTTAAAGAATTATTGCAGACAAACTTGAGAAAGTGGGCAGAAAGACCAGAAGGTTTTCACCAGAGACTAGAATTATTGAATTAATGGCTCCAGAAAAGCAGCAAATGATGATGCAGAGTTCAAGAGGTGACCATTAGACCAAGTGCAGGAAAAGGTGACTGGAGATAAAAAGCTCAAGGAATTTAGAAACAAGGCTATCCTAGCATTTTTTAGAACTATGATAGTATCAAGGATGGAGATGAATGACATTATATTGGTGATAAAGTTTTCAGTACCTGAGAGAAAAATAAGGTTTAACCGTAAAACAGCAGTAAAGGAGAGAAGATAAGGTATTTTAAGAGTGTAAGTTAAATTTCCAGATACAAGGATGACTATTGTAAGGCCAACAAGACTCTGGGAAGAATGCCCTAAGTATGCTTGGACCTGCAGTTACTGCATTTCATGGCCAGTTGATGCTGTCTGCTACCATGGATGTACTTGTTGTTGACTGCATTGATTGGATATTGAATCCAATAATGATTTCGTATTGGATCACCAAGGTGAGTTTTAAAAATGATGCCTAACCCAGGTCTTATCACCAAGGAATCTGATTTATTTGATCTGAGGTGGTACTCAAGGCAAGAGATTCTAATATATAGCTAGTGAGAGTCACTTTGTCCCTCCTACTGCCATGCGTTGATACGTTTTCTCCTTCAGATACTTTGTGGTCACCTTGTTATGAAGTAGAGGTCATATAGAATTTGTCTATTTCTTTATCAGGCTATTTTTTTCTCCTGAATTGCCTTTCTCCTCATTTCTCACGTCTAATTTCTACACCTACTTTTTGGAAGTTCTCTCTCTTTCTCTCCAGTGGGTTTTCAAAGTACTTAGTTAACACCATCAGAAAATGACATATTTACGGTTTTCTACTTCATATTGCATTTTTAACGTACACATAAAGAGACAATGGAAACCCATGCTAGCGATATTAGTCATCTTTGAATTTTCTAAAACTCCTAGCACAGTATTTTGCGCTTAGAAAATACTTATTATATATTTGCTGAATGAGTAAATATATACATAAGTCTAGTAAGTTGCATTAGCTTGTGTTACAAGTAGTTGAATTTTTGGATGAAATTATATGTATTACTAAATTGTATCAGAATCTAACAGAGTACCTGTTTGGTTTATTTTCAGCTATTTTGAAACAAAATGGTAGTTAATAAATGCTTGAATTACCTATTTCATAATTGCAAAACATTTCAGAGATCCTTGTTACATAGGTTTAGTTTACAAAAATACATGTTTTAATTGACTAAGCTATACATCTGTGTTAAGGTCCATGAAAACTAATGGGCCTAAAAACAGTCCTACCTGTGAAATTATTTAATTTTTAAACTTTTGGTTTAGTAGTCAAAAGTAGTTCATTTCCAGCTACCTGAGTTAAGCATTCTGAGATAAAAGTTAAATACTTAGATATTAGATCTTTGGTCTTTGATATGCTAAGTAAGCTAAAAGGTGTGCAGGCTCTTATGGTGATATCAGTAACAAAACTAACATTCTGCTTCTTTAGTAACAACTCTTTTCTCAGTTCCTAATGAAGTTTAAAGGGATTTAAAATGTCTTACTCTGATCAGAATTTTGTATGCTTTGTTTTACCTTTGAGCCCAAATATCACCACATCCTTTATATATAGTTAAGGCTGATACCAGGAAGGCAAGTATTAAAGATGAAACTACATTTGCTAGCTTTTTCTTTGTAATCCTGTTTTTAGAACTGCTTAGAGACCCTTCAGAAACACTGCCACTTACAAGATTACTGAACTGGTGGAAAACATTGAAACACTGAAACGTTGAACTGCTGTAGTACCTCATAAACACATTCATAAAGAAAAGCAGAGCCAATTAAAAAAATAAATTCCTCATGTACTATAAGATAAATCGCTGCGAGCCAACTGGCAAAAATAATAGAGCTGTCAAAACAATATAATTTCTGTGCACAAACTGAAGTATATCCAATATAATAATAGAATGAAGATCTCTTGAATAAATACCTAGTCAGGAATGAACTGCAGGGGAAAATACATTTGATTAGAGCTCGGATAGTTCATAGAAACAAATGTCTGCTTATAAGTTTGTAATATTTGACAAGGGGAAGATTATAGCTCAGCCATGACCTCCAGTAACTTAAAACATTAGAGGTTTTAGACCTTGCTCAGTTAATGAGTTACCCAAATGTTCACCTTTCACAGATTGATAATCTGGTTGTAGCCTGGGACACTTCACTATCTGTGAACTGAAGGCATTTAACTTGATAGATCAGGGTCTTTTGCCAAATAAATTAAAACAAATAGGAGTAACTGAGCAAGCTGTCAGCTGGTCTAATGCGTATTTGTCAAATTAATCTGTCAGTGAATGTGAAGAGATATGTTCCAGTTCCATCCTGTTCATTAGGGGACAGTCTGTTCCTGAATCCTGAGTGGTCAAAGAGCATTCACTTAGATGCGTGAAATACATAAGATCACACAAAAGAAGAATGTAGAGCAGCCTTTTATCACACAGAACTGTAAACATGGGCTCACATAATATATACCAATATCTGTAACAGGAAGTCCGTTGTGGAGACACCATAACAAAGCCATAACAGAGCCTTTGATTTGTGAGGCAAAGGGGCACAGGTGTACCTGATTGAGGTAGATGCCAAATGAGGATTTTTGGGAAATCATTTTTCTTGAAGCAAAGATTGTAGAGACTGCTTAGCAGAGGTAACACCTTAATTTCAATTTAGAAGAAAGATGTAGGAGGATTACAGTTATTTAGAAGAGAGATTATGAGAATCAATTGTGTCAAATGGATTACTTTTGGAACACAAGGAACTTCAGATGGACCCAGAGTAATTTGGTAGTGAGAAAAAAAAAATTCATGCAAAAAGTAAGGTTTCTTCTGGTAGCCCAGATATAAATAAGGAAACTAGATGAGTAGAAGTCTTTATTTGGGACAATTTAGTATGAACAAGGTGATCCAAGGTAGTTACTTTACCACCGTTTCTTATGATTATTAAGAAATGTGCCTAGTTGTTTATTCATTGTAGCTAAACCTCACTTGTTTTCTATGCAAGATGTCTTTAACTCACTGATATTATCTCTCTTTGCTTTGACCTTATATTCAAGTAGCTCTGATTCTAGTGTTAAGTGTTTCCTCTATATGCCTACAGCAGAAACTCAAATACCATTCTCAGGAATTCATGCAATCAAATGGCCTTTATTAGTGTTAAAAGATAAATTGTGGCACACTAAAATTTTAAGGGATTATTTAAGCAAAAATTGATTTGAATCAGACAGCATCCAATATAGTAAATAGAAAGGAGCTCTGAAGAGTTGTACAAAATGAAGACTTTTACAGGCAGAAGGGAGTGGAAATGAGGGTTATACTGGGCAAAAAATCGGGTTGGTTATAGCAAGGTTACTTACTTTTAGGGGATGCAGGGGTCTATCAAGCATATTACCTAACTAGTGCTAATCAGGCAATTCCTGATCAACTAGTTTAAGATTCCATTTCTGGGAGAGCCAAAACTATAATTAAACCTCAGTTTGGTGACCTGGGGCATAGCGTAAGTAAGTTCATTTTGGTCTTGTTGTATTATTTATTAGCATTAGATAAACTAATCTGTGGTAGTAAACCATCTTCTTACTCACCTAGACAACATTATTTTTGAAAGTTTAGAAAGTTAGTTTAAAGGTATCTATTTCTGTAAAAATCTTTACTCATTAGCTCTATGCTAGAGATTTCTGATTCACTGGTCATTTAACAAGGACAATATTTGGGGTGAAGAAAGAGTCTTGGTATTCCATAAATTTGACCTGCTGTCAATGCTGTCTACTTTGGGCCCTTTTAATTTGAACTATAAAATGAAGTTGGAGGTGGAATTGCTGACTCAGGAGAGAGTTGGCATGCTGCCCAATTTACCATATTTTTTTTCCCTGCTCAGCATCTCTGACTAATCAGCTCCATGCAGGGAGAGACATTATCATCTCTGAAACTGATAAAGGATGGTCCCACCTCCTGTTGTCTGCTCCCTGTTAAACTCCTTGTCCATATGCAGAGAGCCTGTAGAGAAAATACTGAATGTCCTGCAGGTGTCTGCATACCAAGCTGATCACTGGAGTGAAACAGTCTAATGGCTGAACCTATTCTGTCATGTGTTCCTAATTGGCTCCTATATGCCTGTTACTGTCTTGGCCTATTTTTCTCCGCCTAAATTTTCGTGAGTTAATTTGGCTTTGTGGTTCTTATAAAGAAAAGATTGCAGGCACTATGTTTCAAGTCTAAAGATCACTAAACATATTAGAGCTCTGCTTCTTTGCCCTTCACAAGAGGGCATCTGAAATAATACTTGTTTTCTGGAAAGGTGATGTTTGCTTGGCAATCTTACCACTCTGAGATGTTTGTTCTTCAAAAATGCTCTGTGGCTCATGACTGGACACATATTTTAACTCTGTGCTTGTGCTGATGGTTCGTTACACATAACTGCTTTATTTTTTTCACACCTTATTGGAAACTTTTTGATTGTTTTTCCTACTAGTAAGTATTGCAGAGGCATTATGCATTCAATAAATATGTATTGACAACTTTCATATTACAGTTGACCCTTGAACAACATGGGTTTGAACCACGTGGGTCCACTTACATGTGGATTTTTTCAATAAATATATTGGAAAAATTTGGGGGGATTTGAGACAATTTGAAAAAAAACAGATGAATCATGTAGCCTAGAAATAGAAAAGAACATTTAGAAAAAATTAAGTGTATCATGAATGCATAAAAGATATGTAGATACTAGTCTTATCATTTACTACCATAAAATGTACACAAATATATTATAAAAAGTTAAAATTTATCAAAACTCACCCACACAAACACAGATTGTAATAGCTCCATTCTCAGTAGAGAGAAGTATAAACAAGCATAAAGATGCAGTATTAAATCATAACTGCATAAAATTAATTGCAGTACATACTGTACCTACTGTAATAATTTCATAGCCACGTCCTTTTGCTATTGTGTTGAGCTCAAGTGTTGCATGTATCCTCTTAAAACTCCATTTGATGCTAATCATCTCTGCGTGAGCAGTTCGTCTCTCCAGTAAATTGTGTATTGCAGTAAAAAATAATCTCTCCTGGTTCTTTCATATGTTTCATCATGTTTAATACAAAACTGTAAATCTTTTTTTAAAGTTTAAAAAAAATTTTTTAAATCTATTTATTTATTTATTTATGGCTGCTTTGGGTCTTCATTGCTGCATGAGAGCTTTCTCTAATTGCGGTGAGTGGGGCTACTCTTCATTGCGGTGCGCAGGCTTCTCGCTGCAGTGGATCACGGGCTCTAGGGGCGCGAGCTTCAGTAGTTGCACGCGGGCTTCGGTAGTTGAGCACGTGGGCTTAGTTGCTGCGCGGCATGTGGGATCTTCCTGGACCAGGGCTCG
>NC_041214.2:126934751-126990853 GCF_002837175.3 Physeter macrocephalus
CATTGGCAGGCGGATTCTCAACCACTGCGCCACCAGGGAAGCCCCCTTCACATTTTAAATGTTAACATAGCTCACCATAACTTATCTGAAAATACAATGCTAAACTGCATTGCTTAGCCCAAGAAGTGCTTTGCAATTTGACTCTTTAGTATCTCTAATCTTACTTATAAATTTCTCACTCAAGTCCTAAGCTCCAGCCGTATACACAAACTCATTTCTGAATTCATCATTCTTTTTTTAACTCTGCCTTCAGTCATGCTGTTTTCCCTACCAAGAACACCCTTCCCAATTCCTTAGTTGTCTCCTTAAAGACGACTCAGTTTTAAGACTCATCTTTAGCTTTTTTTCCGTCAGGAAATGCTCCTTGTTTTTTCTCTTCTTCCATGCATTATGATAGAGCTCCATTTCTGTTAAGAAGCATCCTGTCCCCATCTCTATCATAGCACTTACCACACAGTTCCCTTATCACTGGTTTCCTTATTTGTCTTCTTATCAAAATGTAAGCACTTTGAGGTTAGGAAGCATGTTGAATTCAATTTTGTATTTCCAGCATCTATAACCCGGTTCCCCTGCATCGGCAGGCGGACGCGCAACCACTGCGCCACCAGGGAAGCCCTCAAAGAATATTTTTTGAATAAATGAATAAGTAAAATATGTACCTTGAAAGTCATTCTCTTTACCTGCCACAGATAACTTTGTTCATTATTCACTAAGAAACAGAGAGAGCCATGGTTTCCTCATCTTCCTTTTCATCTACCATGGAATGTCCCTGACCTCACCTTGTCTTAGTAAAAGCAGTATTTCAGCTCCTTTTCAAGCTTATGGTTTTCACATTGTCTTTTTTTCCTATTATTATGTAAATCTCTTCCCCACTGACTTCCTTCATCCCAGTTTTCAAACATATTGAGATATCCTTTATCCTAAAAATTAAAATCTCTGACCTGTTTTCTGGTTATGTTACTTCCATACATCTTTCTTTCTCCTTACCAAGAAGGTTACTAAATGATTTGTCTGCAGTTACAGTATCCATTTTCTCTAATCTCTTTTATTTCTCAACTAACTGCAATCTGGACCTCTAGTTGATTTGGTCCTCATGCAAATTGGCGTTTCCAAATACCTGAGAAAATAAAAATTAATATTAAAAAAGCAACTGATAATTTTGTGGACTGTTTCCTTTTTTTTTTTAACATCTGTATTGCTTTACAATGGTGTGTTAGTTTCTGCTTTATAACAAAGTGAATCAGCTGTAAACTGGGATGAAGTGTTTCCTCCTTCTTGTCTCTCTAATCCTTTGATTCTGTGTCATCACTGCTCTCTCACTTCTCTTTTCTCTAATAAGTTCCTCCTAGTCTATTCCCAGAGTTCCTTTCTTTGCTTTTTTTTTTCTGATTAGTTTTCACCCAGTAATTCACATTTATGTTCATTGTTCTGAAATCTTTATCTCTAACCATAACATTTTCTGTTTTCCAGACAATTTTTAACTACCAACAAGGCATTTTCAATGTAATTCAAACAGGGAACTCAAACTTACATACCTAAGACTTAAATTATTATCTTTTCTACTAAATCTACTTTTTCTCCTGTGTTTTCTACTCAGGTAATATTACATCTCCTTCAGGTGATAAATCTTGAAAATGCCTTCAATTTTTTTTCTTTTTAATTCTCAAACTTTTACTTATTAATCAGGTACTGTTACCACACATGTAAAAGCTTGGTCAAATGTGTTTTTCTTCTTTCTTTTAGCCACAGCTCAAGTTCAAGTCCCTATCATTTCTTGCCTGGGCTAGCACAATAACCATCCTACTAGATGTCTCCTAATTTAAGTTTAAATTAAGGCTTCACCCTTTACTCAGTGTTTGAACTTACACATTATACTTTTAGTTCTTACTCAGTAAAAGTCTAAAGTAAATGTTTCTGGTTAGCCAGGAGTTGTGGTATGCAGTTGGGAGAAGTGGGAGACATGAGTTGGTATGATGTCACCTGCATTTCACATTGACTATATTCACTCTCTGAATTTATCACTATAATTGGACTCATTTAAAAATATTGTCACTATTTAATGTTTATCCACCCAGACTTTAATTTTATCTATGTTCTTAGAGCACAGTACAAGGTGAATTCAATAACTATTTGTTAATTTGTAGTTACCCAGGTATTAATTACGTAGGAAAGTAGAAGTTTAGTCTCTAGTTAATATAACTCCAAAGTTCTTTCTTTTTTCATTATATCAAAGTACAAATGTTGTATCAGAGTGTTAGAAAGGATATTTTCAGACTCTCTCTGGGAAAGAGTAAATATTTAACCAATTTACAGTCTTTCACAACCTGAAAGCTCTATAATGAAAAATGAAGTTCAGGATGGTAACACTGACATTAATAATAATAGCAAATATTGTTTTAACATGATGAATACTAACTGAATTTTATATTATGTCATTCAATCTGCAATATAGCTGTATGTGGTAGGTAGGTGGCAGAGACTTCTAGCTATTCATTAAATTCATTTTCTCCTCTTCCTAGCCACCAGAGTCAAACAGCATCTCTGCCTTCCTTACAGTTAGGTGTACTCATATAGTTAAATATTAACCAATGGAAGATGAGCAGAAGTGATATGTGATTGACACATATAGCTTACACATTTGATTATGCATGATCTTTTCTTCTTTCAGGAGACTAGGAAGTAGTATCTAGGCAACACTGAGAGTTACAAATTGAAGATGGCAGAACATTTTTTCTTGTATTGCTCCTCTACCAAGTCATGTCTCCCGCTTCTCCCTACCACATACCACAATTCCTGGCTGACCAGAAACATTTACTTTAGACTTTCACTGAGTAAAAAATAAAAGTATAGTGTGTAAGTTCAAACATTGAGTAAAGGGTGATACCTTAATTTAAACTTAAATCTGTCCAACTCTAGAGTTCACAGCACATTGCTATTGCCTTGAGACTCAAAGATCGGTGAACATATATTACAAAACTTTTTCAACAGCAGGTTTTAAAGCAAATGCCATGTTTAACATTCTGTTAACCAGACAACTACTTGGAAGAAAACAATCAAACAAAATCATTTGCAGTTTGTCAGCATTTTTCTGTAGTCACTGCATCCTGCTAAATTATCATTCATATATAGGAATTAATGACATGTCCTCTTTCCTCAATTTTTTACTTGTTACCTTGTCATTGCTAAGTCACTACACAAGTGTTTTACTAAAATCCCTTTATAAGGAGAAGGTGAATGAAAAAATTATTTTGGTTTTTAAACAAATCAGGTTAACTTTATTTTACATTCAAATTAATTTCTCTTATTGATTTCCTTGGCTATGTTTGTGTATTGACACACATTTGCAAGCAACTTTTATGTTTTTCATGGGGAAAAAAACTCTAAGAGAAAACTTTTTATAAGCATCATTAAATATACTTATCTTAAGTATAACTAACTAGCAATGCTATTAGTTCGATTGGGCCAAATTTGTATTTTGATCAGAGTTTGAACCAGATATTCTAGTTAAGAGATACCAGCCAGTGATATTAGATGGATATTAGAAAATTTTTATCTATCTAAAATATAGAAAAATCTTTTAGTTGAGCTAGGCTTTCCTTTTGTTTTCACATGTTGTCACTCTATCTGATGCTTATTTCTTAAGAGGAGTTACTCAGAAGTGAGGTACATGGTAGAAAACATTTTCATTGGTGAATACAAGATTGAAGTACTTGTTTTGGATGGTGGCCAAACAGTTTATGTCCTCTTCTACATACTGGAACTATATGGTTTATCCTAATTCTGCGATCCCTCTGACAGTAGAAGAGATTCTAAATTTATTTTCTTTGGAGATTGAGGCACCTTTCTAGAGGCAGGTTCAGACTTGCCTGATAGTCTTAATGAAAGTCAAGATGACTGAATAAATTCTCTTTATATATTTTCTGTAAAAAAATTTCCCAAGAGAAATATTTCCTATGGGGTACCATCAGACATGAATAGGTGGCAAATCATTCTATTTCTTCATCCCACATCTGAAAATTTCTAATGTAGATTCTAACCTTGGGTAGAATTGAGGTTTTCATTTCAAAAAGTGATCCAAATTGATTTAGCTATTTATATTAGGTTTATTGTTGTTTTGTCAACAATTTGAATTTTAAAGATGCTTCAATCATTTTGAATTTTATAGGATATTGGATTTGGTATCTTTTGCAGTAAATAGGAAGACATGTTGAAGACAGACGAATCTGTTATTACATCTTTCACTTTTCCCCATTAAAATACTGACTAATGTATTTTAAACTGTTCCTCACATGAAACATTCTCAGCTAATATCATTTATTGCTTTTAGAAATCTAAATACCCCCCCCGACATACTATATTTTAAAAGACCAGAGTAATAATAGTAAAATTTTGTCACTCAGAAAGATTTGGAGTGGTTTTATCTTGGTGATTTTTTTTTTTCAGTTATCAGAATACATGTAGGCTTTGGTAAGATCAATTAAATATAAAACCATTTCTCTAACTTAAAATAAAAAGGAATAATGGATAGGTGTGAGTATACAGTATCATAACAAATTGAAAATAGTGCAAATATTGGCATATATTGCCTAAGTCATATTAAGAGTATAGTTTCATAATCTGTTTTTTAGGCCAGTAAAGTTTGATATAATCTTATATGTCCAAGTTTCTTGTCAGATATTCTTTTCCCCAAGAAAATATTTTTCATAGAAAAACTAAGGGCCATAGATTTTTTAATACATGAAGCAAAAAGAAGTTCCTCACATCTTGCCTAAAGCATCTAACCTCAAAATTAATGACATTTTATCTATAGAGGAAAAAAATAATTAATATTTTACCCCAGAATCACTGGATTGAATTTAAAACCAAAAATTTAACAAACATCAAATATTAAATAGTAGTAGAATTTACATTTCTGTAATTTGAAAAGTTAGATGAAAGACCTCTAAGTGATGAAGTGCAAGACCATTGTTTTGCATTATAAATATTAAGTAAAAATGACTGAAATATGTTGTAAAGAAGTTATATCTATATATACATAAAATTATATGTGTATTTTTAATATTCTTATATACTTTTTGCATGATGTTTATTTCTACAGTCTATAGGCAGTGTGTTATGTACTTATGAATTTGTAATTCCTCTCACTAACTCAGCCCCTCATCTTAGATCTTTGGTCTAAAGGTTAAAGATATTGGTTTAGAAAGGCTACCATGTAAATAGCATTATAATTTGTTTAAGGAGGAAGTAGATTTTGTGCTTTCTTTTATAAATAATTTTGGGAACTAGGGAAGGGAAACAAAGAGAAAGTCTCAAGTCAATATAATATCAAAGACCCGGTGCCCATTTTAAGCCTGGTATAACTGGAGAACCCCAAGATAATCACTGGTACTATGGTGGAGAATTTGAATGAGAAAGATTTTGCATCAGTAACAGGGTTGTATAGTTCAAGTAGATCTTACTTGTCACATGGAGCCATTCTGTTCTTTTCCATTGGACACTATTGAGCAGATTAATAGTATGATAGTGGTTGGGGGAAAACAAGGGGCAAGTGGGAATATGCTGAGTTGTCATAGTAATTAAGGCCAGAGATAATGAGAACATCAATGGGATGGAGGTCTTATGAGAAGAAAAGGAATTAAAATGAAAAATTGTTTAAAAAATAATGTATTTGGTGACTGACAAAGGATGAATTGAAGAAGAATGCCGTGGACACCATGGCCTTTAATGTTTCAAGTCATAATAAAAGCTAATTACAGATTGTTGATGATTTCTAATGGAATGTATAATATTCCATAAGAATATATATATAATATAATCTCATTAATTTGTGAGCATGTCATTAACTGCTTGAGGTTTTACATACTTTTAAATCAATGATACTTGTATCATAATCCCTTACTGCTAAAGCCATTATCTTCATTGCTCTACTGGAATTTGTTCTTGGGTCCACTCACACCTACTGCCTCTGTCACTGCCCCTTCGTGCTTGACTGCCTTTATTTCTGACCCTTACTGAGTTTTTCTCTGAAACTCTCCTCATCTGCAGTACTTTTCTGATCCTCTGCCTGGTCTTGGAATGACCATACATTCAAGACCACTCCATAGATGCTAACTTTCATCTCCACTCTGGCCATGGGTATAGGGAGCTACCATCCAGATCCAGTCTATTTCTGCACCCTCTCATTCTTTTTCTCACCTCCAGACATCCTTACTTTTATTTATTTGTTTTTTGGTTCCATACCTTACATATATAAACATATATGTTAATAAATAATTTTCTAAAACTTTTAATCAAAAGCATTCAACATATGTTTTACCATCACAACCACATAAAAAGGAGAGACGCCCCCAAAAAAAGACGTGCATGATTTATATATTTAAAAAGATGAGGCTATAATAAGATAAGCAGATTCTTTTTGACATTCCTTTGATGAATAAAATTATGTGTTAAATTCACATGTTATATTGGCATGTGTACATAATAGGTTCCAACTACTTCCAACATCTTGAATACGATAATAGGCCAGTGGATTGATTCAGAGTTGTCAAAGGGTCTAAAGGGTCAGCTTTAAGTAAATTATCTTCCCTCCTTACCCTGAAAATCAGAGCTTATATATTTGCTAATTGATTGGCTAACTCTAGAGAGTGGTATTCTCTAGAAGCTTTGGCATACTGTATATAGAGTGTTGATATACAGTGATGACATGCTTGATACAGAGTGTTTAATCAGCAATTTTGATCTAGGCGTGAAGAAATTACTGAAGCAGATTGTAATTGTGTTTGTCCATAGAAGCATTCATTTCATCACTGAAACTCTGTGATTCCTGTTCCATGTCCCTCCTAGCAAAAGACATTAGTTAGAGGACTTTTCTTAATAATTCTTTATAAATGCATCCCTACATTTCAAATATGTAAGTCCCCTACATACAAACGAGTTCCATTCCGAGAGCACATTCATAAGTCCAATTTGTTCGTTAAGTCCAACAAAGTTAGCCAAGGTACCCAACTAACACAATCGTCTATATAGTACTATACTGTAATAGGTTTATAATACTTTTCACACAAATAATACATAAAAAACAAACACACACAAAAAATTTTTAATCTTAAAGTACAGTACCATGAAAAGTACAGTAGTACAGTACAACAGCTGACATACAGGGACTGGCATCAAGTGAACAGGCAAGAAGTTACTGACTGGAGGACGGGGAGGAGGTGGGAGATGGTAGAGCTGAAAGATCATCAGCAATAGGAGATGGAGGGCCAGGTGCAGTTTCACTCATGCCTGACGTTGATGGCACAGGTTCTGGTTCCTTGCTGGATTCAGTTCTATCTACCCTCTTGAAAAAGTGATCCAGTGATGTTTGGGTAGTAGCTCTTTTTTTTCCCCATCATGGATGACACAGTAACCCTGGATTTCACTCTGAAAGGCTGCTGCAACCTTCAAGTACGGTTCTATGTTAGGGTCCTGTGTCTCAAAAACTAACGATGCCTCCTCAAAGAAAATCCCCTTGCCATTTCCTGCATCATGAATCTGTTCGGTTCTTTAGTTACTTCTTCCTTTTGTGTCTCTTCGTCCTTTCTCTGGGCCTCCAGTTCCATCAGGTTTTCGTCAGTAAGCTCCCCTTGTTGCACAGCAAGGAGTTCATTGAAGTCGTCCTCTTGCAGATATAGCTTGAAATAAAGATACTGTACTACTGTACTCTATACAGTACTGTACAGTAAAGTACACAAAAGTACAACCACTTGTAGAGGATGCACACACATGACAATGTATACCAGACACATAAACGAACTTATGTGATTGGACATGCGAACGCATGTTCACATCTTTGAAAGTTTGCAACTTGAAGGTTCGTATCTAGGGGACTTACTGTATATAAGATTGAGTGTAACATTGAATTTGTGTTATCAATTGGTAGCGTGAATATCGGTCTTTTAATACAGATGATTACTTCTTTACTGTGAAAAACTAAGAAATCACTGATATTTAGGGTTAGAATTGCTTTCCTGTCTTCTGGCCCTCTGAAAAGGAATTACATCCAAACTGAATACCTTTTAACTGTATTCACCTTTAAGAAGACATCATCATATTATTTAATTTCATCTCACTTTGTGTATGGAATTCATAAGGAAAATATGGAAACAAATTGACTTTTACTTGAGAATTCAAGGTATGTAGAAAGTCCTATTTGATGCTGTGCAAGAGAAAATTATGCAATGATGAAGCTGCTCTGTATCTGCACTGTCCAATGCTGTAGACTGTAGAAACATGATCACTTTAAATGTTGGTAGTGTTTTAAATTTTATTTAATTTTAACTGTTTTAACTTTAATTTCAAAGGTCTTGATAGTGACTGTCATATTAGACAGGGCAGATGTAGAACATTCCATCAACTTTTTGACCTTCCTGCTTTTCTTAATATTTTACTAAAATTATGCAGATACTTTTCTAATTAGCACAACCAACATTATCAAGGAAGGTAAAACTGTCACCACTATCATTTTAATAAGTGTTAAAAGTTTGAACTATGTATAACAAGAAAATGTTAGAAAACTTTTTCTTTAATATTTGATGGAGCAATAAAATTCTATTTTTAAATAAGTGACTCAAATAATGATGAGCATAGAAGGACACATATAATTATGTCACCCAAAATAATTTTCTTCCATAATTGTTTCTTTTATATGATCACTACTTCCAACTTTTGATGGCATCCTTTTTAAGATGACTGACTTTTCATAAAGACAACCATTACACTTTCTAGGACCAATTGACTTCTTGCTGAATGCCTGCTTTTAAAAATACATTCTTCAAGTAATTTATTTCAAGGCTTTTAATGATGAAGTCGTCACCTGACTAAAATAATGTTTCATACGTTGGTATTTTAAGAGTGACAGCGTGGTTTTATATAGCCAAAATAATTTATAAAACCTGTCACAAAATTAAGACATTTATTACTGAGTATATAAGAAAATTCCTATCATAGGAATTGCCCCAACGTGCCTTTGAACTGTGGGTACAGTAATTGACATGCTGTTATTTTGAGCATATTCCCAATATTAGTGATTGATGTCATATCTAAGGTCTAATAAAAAGAATTTAAATTTCATTCTTAGAACTTTTAGACATTTCCTCTGCCTATGGTTTACTGTAGTCATCTTATAATGTATTGTTGTTACCCTATTTTATTCCGCTGATAAATTCTAAGGTTTTAATTTTCTGAAGATGGATACATAAGGAAAAGGAAATAAATTTACTGACTCAAGGATGGAAAAATATGAAGAATCATTTCTTTTAGTCATGTTAAAGATATGTTAGAAAACAATTATTGTTTTTAATCACATAATATATATTTATCATATTTTTTTATTGAGGTATAGTTGATGGATTTATCATATTATTTTATTTGCCTAAAAGGAATATATAGAATTAAGTCTAACATTGGGAGAGTTTATATTTACTATTTTAAATAATATACATTTTCTATTAGGGCAAAATGTTTCTTTTTATATTTTCTTTTACTTTTTAAACTAAAAATTGTTTATGTTTAAATTGTTCAATATGATGATTTGATATACACATGCATAGTGAAATGATTACTACAGTCAAGCTTACACTTAAGGGCAAACACTTGAATATATAAACTACTTTATAAATATGTCATTTAGGATACATTGTTTGAGGAATTTTGAGAAAGCTTGGAAATAAACTTTCATATAATGTCAATGAGAATCATTAGAAAAACTGCATTCTGTACTGTGTTACTTCATGCTGTTAGTGTATTTTTAGGTGGATTAGTAGATTTCTTTTCCATATTTAATTTTACAATGACAAATAAAAGAATTGCTCATTGCTATAAAATGTCATGCTCTTACAAAGTTTGATATATTAGCATTAATGAATAGAAAGCAGTCATTGAGCCAGAATAGTAAACCATATTACTATTATAATAGTAAACCATATTAAGTTGGACACATACTGATATTTTAAAATGATTATCTGTGTTCACAGGTTTATATTAACTTTTTTCTAATTAAAAACATACAATATGCAATCACAGAGAAAGATCAGTCTTATTTTTAATTATTTCCCCCTGTAATTAGACATTTATTCTCTGCAGATTGGAGTTTGCAAGATTAAAATAGTTATTATTTAAAGGTCATGTATTTAACATAAGCAAAGGACATTATACATTAGATTATATTCCTAATATTGACTATGCATATATTTGTATTGTATATAAAAGAATAGAAATGGGAATAAATACAGTATGTTCAATGCAGAAAATGACATTTTAACGCATATTTTCTCTCTTTACTCTGGCATTTATCAAAAAGGGGCATTAAGTAAAAGCAGACAAAGGGGAAATAGTCAAGCCAACATTAGAAGTGATACCGTGAGATACATTTTAATAATATATATTTTGAATACATATTTAATATATATATTTTAATATGTATGATTTTAATAAACATTTTATATATGTGATTTTTAAGCCATCCCATCTATACTGGTTACTGTAAAACTAGAAATTTCATACCTGTAAATTTACTTCCTACAACTATAAGATTTACCACAATGTGAAATATGTGTTCATATGGGCAGAATTTACAGTATGAAGCCTCATGTTTGTGCAATGAACCTTGATTAATACTATCCTGAATCCAGGATGTTGGATATAGAATTTTGTGTAGAATATTGATGGTAATATATCTTTCAGAAGCATAACTTTTTTTTCTTAAAAGTTAAAACAATTTCACAGACAAAACCAATAGGAAGCAAGGGATTTTAAAAGCATGATTATCAATGGGCCATGGGAAAAGTGAGTGAATAGTGGAGGTCAATACTGAAAGAAGAATCCAGAATCTAAATGACAGAGGAGAAAATTTACCTCATTAGGAATACACATGAGAACAAAAAGGGATAGAAGGGAAGGTCAGTACCTTGGGAGGATAAGATTGGATTCAGTTGACTTTGATAAATTGGTGAAGTTATGAAAAACAAATGGAACTGAATGTTCCTATTATTCAATAGGAACAAGCATAGCATAATGCAATTAAGACAGAAAAAGGAGTTGCATGAAAACAATGAGCAGTAACATGGATTACAGTGTGGAGCATTCATAGCATTCTCAAGTAGGAAGGCAACATGAAGGCCATTTTATAGAGGGATAGAGACATGGGGAGCATTTGCAACCTAACTGAGAAGGAACTAGGAGTGTTATCATTGTCTGTAGTCTATCAATCAGCCCAATAATTCCCCTCAACACCATAGTGTCCCCAAATCTAACAGGGAATGGTCCAGGGTATCATAAGATTAACAACTGACTCTTCACCCACCAATATCCAATCTATGGGCACATCTTTCAGCACCACTAAAAATATATTCTGAATTTCTTTATTCCCCTCATTTCTAATATTTTTGTACTAGTGCAAAATATCATCACCCCACCCTGCTCTAGCATCCATTTTCCAGATTGCAGACCAAGTGATTTCTTCACTTGATGAATCAATATCATGCTACTATGTTTATAAGTACTACAGTGGCTTAATGCCAGTAGAATAAAAATCAAACCCCTGAACATTGCTAATAGTTCTTCATACGGTCTCACCCCTGCCCTTCACCCCTTTACATTTGCCCCAGGTTTCCTTCCTCCTCTTCCTAGAACAAGCTGTGCTCATATTTGCCTTATGATGGTACATTTTTGTTCCCTAATGAAAAAGACTTTTAAATGGCGTGAGAAATATCCAGTATGGCCTAGGAGTCTAGTAATGCCTTTAAAGTTTTCCATGTTTTGAGGAAAATTTTTCAGGTTTGATGTGAAAAATAAGGTACCCAAATATTTAAAATACTTAAAACGTAAAATAAATTTACAAGAAAGCACATTCCCTGTGTAACTAAGCTAATATCTGAGTGACTGAGAAGAAAGGGCAGTTTCTTTCCCCAATATAAATACATCTGTATTCTAGGTCACATTTTGTTTGAGCTTTGTCACTTTTCATATAAAATTAATTTTTCTTTGCTGACTATTGTCATAATAATTGGATATCCACTCCATGGAAAGCAATTCTCTGATGTTCCAGTCAGATCTCTGCATTTAAATAAAAACTTAGCAGAGCAGAAAACAGAAGGAAAACGTGTAACTGAAGAGGTGCTGTATGTTGCCCTGACTCTGGGTGAGCATACGTTCTGTAGAGTCAAGTCGTCTCAGCCATGCCTACCTAACCCTTCTGTTTGGTGCTGGAGGTGGCAATTATCAGAAACCATTTATTTTTTCTGCCTCTCACTGTTTCTTTGCTTAAACTCTCAAAGCCTTGGAAGCTGCTCAAGATAGAGCAGATCTAGGGGAGCTGGGCGATTCTCATTATATAACCAAAATAGTTCATTAAACATAAATTGAATGTAGGACTGTGGCTGCAGGCAGCTCTCTGGTCATGCTTTGCCATAGTCAGGTTATTTTAAAGTTGGTATAAAGTAAGTTCCTTTTATGACAGTTATCTTCTGGGCTCAGGAGTATTTCAGGAGAGCAGGGAAATAATTAATTTTGGATTCTTACATATTCAGTATACCTGTGAGCACTGCTTTGGAACCATTTATATTAAAAAAAAAGTCTGTCATTTTTAGTTGGATGGGTGAGGAACATCACTAGTTCTATAATTCTCAGCCCCAGATTCAAACAAATAACATACATTTTGAAAAAGTACATTAAATATATCACTACTTAATGGAATATAATAAATATTTTTCATAGCCATACTAATATGTTATACTAGGAAATGTGTTTATGTACAAAAATAAATGTTAAGTAAAATTGGTGAGTAGATGAGTAGAAGAAAAAAGTTACAGGCACAAAACTTCTTTTTCTTTTTTTATGTTACAAGAGAGAAAGTGCTCTCTTCCTTCGTCCGTATTATTTCAGAACATTGCTAAATGTGAAAAATTGTGTCAAGTCTCTAATGAAAAAATAATGGTGATATAACATTTCTACTCAGTTTGAATGATTAATTTAATAAATCATGTGTGCTTATGCCTGGAAGGGACATTAAATATCATTTAGCACATTATTTCCCAAATTATATTCTGTAAAGTCTCAAAGCTCTGAGCAAAAAATAAAAACAGAATTGTCTGTAGTGAAACAGGTTTTGGAATTAAACCATTTAAACTGATTTATCTAATGCATGACTTCACACAGTGTTTAGTACCATGATGTTCACTGGATCAGCAGTGTTTCCTAAATTGATTTGGCTTAGTGCTGCCATTAACATCTGAGGAACTCAGCCTTTCTTTTAAGCAAAAGTCAGTAAAATATTGATAAGATACAAAGCCCTCATTATAGAGTAAAGGAAACAGGATACAAGGAAGCTAAATGGCTGAGCCAAAGCCACAGAGGGGATTTACTGGTCGTGCCAGGTCTTTTATTTTCTAGAGCTCTAGACGTTCTACTACACTACACTTTTCATTAACTGAGATGACCAGCACTTTGCCTCGGTGGATACACCTCTTCCCACTAAACTTAAATCCCATCTTCCTAGGTAGCAAGAAGCATCAAAGTGTGCCAATCCCTTAAAGGATTTTGGTTTTGACAGCAGAGCGGATAAGCTTGTCAACTGCCCTGGGTGTCCGATCAGATATCTCTCTAGTGATGACCTTTTTATATGAGTTCAGAAATAATTTTCAGCTGTCACATAGGATGCCTCTCCAAAGATACAAAGAAAAGAATTTTATTTACGGGGAGAATTTAACTTCTATGGCAATTTCAAAACACCTCTCCCTATACTCTCTCTATTTATACGCATACACCACATGCAGGCACATAAATCTTCTGCAAGAAACTGGAATATATGAGTCCCTCAACAAATGGCTCAAAGACATTAAGACGATTCTACAGGGATGTTCTAGAGATGCTCTTTTACTCTTGTGAAATACTAATTATTTATTGTTAGGAACCATATATAAGATTGAACTGTCTATATTTTTTTGCAGAGCATACATCAGAGTCAGATCCACTAGCCTGAGTGTTTTGCTGGTATTTTATATTGTTCATTTGGAGTTGCGAAAATTGACTATTGTTTACTTATATTGACAAAATTATATATGTTGTCGTAAATATATACATAGTTTGTATGCTAATGATGCTAGGTGCATTCATTTTTTGTGGACTTTTAAAACAAGCTTTTGATTAAATGATGATTTCATTAATATTTAACAGCACCACCTCTTTGTATAATTAAACCATATTAGTATATTAGTGTGATAATTGTTCTTTTACAGTAATACTAATAATCATTAGTATTGTTATGTAGTAGCAAGTCATTATAATCAGTGATTTTCTTCTTGCAACTACTATTATGATTTTAGTCATGGGCTATTTGTTCTTGAATATTTAAATTTTGTAGTTCTAAGTATTTTTGAAGGAAGTGGTATATATGGGTCATTATAGCTCAAGGGCTAAAGCTTTTTCGTTGCATATATTCTAACAGATTTTAGTTTACTGATCTTTAAAGGGGGTTTTAATTTGATGCTTTAAAATTACTGAAGTAACACATATGAAAGAGAACAAAATAATATAAAAATGTGTATGGAAAAGGCTCATCTTATATCTTCTGTCCTCTTCACCAAGATCTAGGTCTTATGGATATTCTTTTGCTTTCTCAATTCTGATAGATATTTAACTGCATAGACTTTCCTATTTTCTCTCTGCATACCCACATGTATGTCATTTTACATGAATGGGGCCATGTCATATGTACTAGAGAGTTTTGAACAATTTTATTTTTTCTTATGTGCTTGATCATTCTCTTCTCTCCAATCAACATCTTCCAGATCATCCAGGAATAATGTTGATAGATCCTTTCATTTTTCTCTCTCTGCTTTACATTTTTTTCCTCCCTTTCTTCCTCCCGCCCTGCCTCCCTTCCATCTTTCCTCCCTCTCTACTTTCTTAATGTCTTTCGTGTTTTGTCTTTCTATCCTATCTATCCATCTATCTATCTATTTATCTATCTATCATCTATCTATCTAATCTATCTATCATCATCTATCTCTATACCTTTTCTTATTATTATAGTTTAAAATAATGAAATTATAATAGACACAGCCTCTGTATCTTAATTTTTTTCTCCCAAGAATACTTTGTTCAAATCCTTCCAAAACATCAATTATTGTTCTAAATTATGTTGATTAATGACTTGATGACATTCCATGTTCTAGATGTACTGTGCATTTTCAACACTCCCTTATTAACATTTTTTTTGTTGTTGTTCAGGACTTTGATTTTTCCCCAATATATGTCATCTAAGAGCATCAATTCTGCTTAACAACAGTTTACTAAATACTCACGTTTATTTCTATGACTAGATTCCTAGAAGTGAAATATAAGCAAAACAATGAAGTTTTTAGAAGTATGACTCTGGAGGCAGGTTTCCTACATTCAGACCACCTTTGGCATTATCTCAGACAAGTTTTTGTTCTCAATTCTCTTATCTGTAAAATGGAATAATAGTAGTAAATTCATCAGAGAATTGTTATGAGGATTAAATGAACCAATTACGTAAAGTGCTTAGAATACATGAGTGACACAAAATAAGCTTTATGCAAATGTTAATTGTCATGATTATTGTTGCTATTGCTGGATTGAAGGGTATGTGTACTTTTAAAATTTTGATACATGTTGCCATATAGCTTTCCAAAAAAGATTGTGAAATTTAACATTTCTGTCAACAATTTATGATACAACTCTTTTTCCAGCATTCCCACCAGTAGTGTGTTATCATTGTTTTTTCTAGAAAAAAATGGGTGAAAAATATTACCTAATTTTAGTGTACTTTTTATTCTCCATATTATTAAGGAGTTTGAGCACCTTCTAATATATTTTTGTATGTTTTAAATTTAGTTTTCTATAATTTATCTCCATATTTTTAAAAACCTAAACTGATCACCCCACTTGTAATTTTCCCTCCAAATGTATCATTGTTTGATTGACTAATAGCATTGAAGTATTTAAAAGTTGTATAGTCAAGGTAGTCTGTTTTTTTTATAGATATTGGTATACTGATTTGTTAAAAATTTTTCTTCATCCTTAAACTTTACAAGCATCCTTCTAGATTTTTAATAATATTTGTTACAATGGTTTTCATATTCAAGTTGTTAATTTATTTGAAATTTATTCATTTTTGTTTAGCAGAGATAAGGATGATTATACAAAGCTAATTATTAAAGAAACATTTTTTCCCATTTAACTGACATTCTGTGATTGATACATACACAGACACACACATACACATTTTTTCCCCTGGACTCTAATTCCCTGATCTATTTGTCTGTTTATGTAATAATATAATATTGATTTGATTATAGTGTTTTATAGTTATAATATATAAAAAGTCAGGGTCTTGCTCTTATCTTCTCATAGGTTTCCTGGCAATTATAGTTTATTTTCTATATAAATTTTAAGAATATTTTATTAATTTCCATAAGGAAATGTATAATTTAATTAGAATTGCATTAATTTTATATGAATTTTAAGAAAAGTGACTTTTTTTAGATACTTAATGCCTTCCACACAGGGTTATGGGAAGTCTTTCTGTGTTCAGATTTACTCTCTTCATTATGATTTTATAGTTTTCTTCATTATTGGCCCTGTGAACTTTTTGCTAATTTTCTTCCATTGAATTTTATAGCTTTTGTTGGTCTTATAAATTAAATGATATTTTTTCCATTTCTGTGTGTAGTTGATTACTGTAGGAATAGAGAAAGTCATTGACTTTTATATATTGTTCTCATGTCCAGTTAGTCTACCAAATTCTCAGTCTCTTGAATTCTTTGCACATATTCAGTTATACCAGTTACAGTGTGTGATAGTTTTTTCTCTCATTTTCTAATATTTATTTTAATTGCCTTTTTTTCTTGTCACAGTATTCTCTAGAATTTACAGTGTTAGAAAATGATAGTGATAATGGTAATTCAATTCAGTTTAAATAAAATTTTCTCTTTTTTTCTTTTTCTCCAATTCATTTTAAAGAATATAATCTAGGATAATAAAGATCATACTTCCACATAATCATCCGAAGTGTCTACCCTAAAGTATAAAGGAAGAAGATATCACATTCAGACTTTAATCATCTACTACTGAGATAACAGTGTTTAATCTTTAGTGATAGGGAGAGAGGGGTGTGAAATGGAGAAAATACTTTGAACAGAGATACCTGTGAGTTGGTAAGAGGAATATTGAGCAGTCATTTTGGTTGAAGAACAGGGAATTTGAAATAGAACAGTGATTTGCCTGAAAGAGACAGGTTAAAACTGAATAAATATAATTATTTTTTTATATATTCACATTATATATTGCAATCTAAATTGTGGAAAAAAATTAAAATCTTTTTACCCATTGTACTGTATCAAGTCCCAGCAGTAGCATTTTAGCACTTTATTATCTCAGACGTGAATTTTAAATATTCTATGAAATTTGGGGTTTCTTTCCATTCTATTGTTATGAATGTGACTCTATTTGATTCTTTCTGTCTCTACCAAATTCTGGTCTTTTCTTGTACCCTTCTGCTGCAGATTTATCTAGGTCATGTCTTTTCATATCCTATTAAGTTGAAAAACATTAAAAAATTATTTCTCTTAAAATTTAATTATTTTGTTTTGTTTGTCTGAATAAATCTTTATCTTGCCTCATTTGTTGAAGGATATTTTTGCTGTGTATAGAATTCCAGGTTCACAGCTTTCAAACAGTTTTACAAACATTACTTAGTGCCTTTAAAGATGACACTCTGTTGTTCTCTGGCCTGCATGGTTTTTACAAAAATCTGCCACAATTCCTATCTTTGTTTCTTTGTAGAAAATGCATCTTTTTTTTCTCCATCCTACAATTATTATTTTTTAAAATTATACTTTGCCGCAATTTGATTATGATGCATTGTGATGTTATTTCCTTTCATGTTTCTTCTCCTTGGAGTTTGTTGGGATTCATGGATCTGTAGATTTATAGTTTTCATCAAGTTTGGAAACTTTTGTGCATTGTTTTTTTCCAACTGTTATTATTGCCCACCTCCCCTTCTTCTTGGACTACATTTTTAAAATTACATATATTTTTATTTCCACATATCTGATTGGTTATTTTGAAAATATATATCTTCCATGTCTCTCTTTATCATTTTCAACTTTCTTGAATATATGATGGAATTCTGTATAGGCTGTTTCAAATATCTTTATATGATAAATCTATTATTGCTGCCATTTCCAGATCTACTTCTAATGATTAATTTTTCTCAGCTTATGGGTTGTATATTATTTTTTACATGCCTCATTATTTTTAAATGGATAGAGACATTTTAAATTTTATACAGTTGGTGCTTGATTTTGTCATTATTTTAAAAATATTGTTGGGCTTTTTTCAGGAACACACATACGTTACTTATGTGTGCTTTTATATCATTTACATTTCAAAATTTGCTTTTCAGCTATACTAGGTAAGGTTCAGACAGCATTTGGTGCAGGGCTAATTTGGCTCCATCACCAGGGCAATATACTTATTAGAATTATCCTTGGTGCTCCATCTATTAAGAAGTCTTTTTGCTCTGCCTGGCTGGAGCACAAACCCTATGTAACCTGTGGGGTTTTCTTGCTATTCCTTTCCAGAGGTTTTTTCTCAACTTTGGGTAGTTACCTCCCTTGCATATACAAATCAATGCTCAGACAAATGAATCAAAAAGATTGTTTTGCAGATTTCCAGAATTCTCTGTGTAGCTCCCTCCTCTTTGATATTTCAGTCCACCAACCCCAGCTTCTCTGGCCTCCCCATCTATGAGCTCTCTTTCCTCAGCTCATAGAGACTACTGTGCTCTGTTTGGGTTAATTCTCCCCGAACTGCAGTATGAATGCTTTCTCTAGGCCATTGTAGTGCCCACATTTATTTATCTTACTTCTTTTCCTGTTCTGCCTCTTGTCCAAGATCTGAAAGCCATTTTTTATATATCATATTCCAGTTTTCTACTTGTTAATTGTGTAAACTTGGTCCCTATTTTCCCATAATGGCTGCAAGAGGAAGTTCTAATTGCTAGTGTTTGGTAATTTTTCTTTTCTTAGTTATACTTAGTTTTCTTGTATTTGTATTATATTTAGAATTTATATTATATATTATGTGTAATATTATAAGTATAATAAACTGACATATATTTCAGTTGATTCTTCACCACCTATAAATAAGAATCTATGGTTCTGCTCTTTTTGTTTGTTACTGGTATAGATTGCATTGATATATTTCTCTAATATTGTACCATTTTTTCACTCCAGTAATAAATATTTGTTAGCTATAATATAGCATTTTAAAACATATGGTTGGATTCCATTTGCTATTGTTGTGTAGAATATTAGTATCTACATTCATAAATGAGTTTGGTCTATATTATTAATCCAAATGTTTTACCAGTTTCGGCTATTAAAGCCAAATAAGATTTATAAAGTGATTTAGGGAGATGTTTCACCATTCTCTGTGCTCTAGAAGAACTTAAATAATGTTACTATTACCTATTTCTTAAAATTTTTTTAGAATTTCTCTGTGAAATCATTTATTTTTTGTGTTCAAAGAAAAGTTTTTAAATCACTTTTAAAATAATCTTTTATAGAAACTAGATTCAAAATTTCTACGTTTTCCTATCAAATTGGGTAAGTTGTATATTGGTAAAATTCTTTTGACTGTTAATTGTGAAAATATTTTGCTCTGACTGGCTGTTTATTTTTCTTATGAAGCTTCTAATTTTTCAATAATCTGTATTATATATTATAAGAATATATATACAGATCATTGTATATATATTATATATAATATAATGTATATAATATATATTTGTCAATAATCTTTATGTATTTCAATAATTTTTCAATAATGCTTATTGTATATATTATGTATGGTGTATATTATATATATTATATATGTAATATATCTGTACTATATCTATACTATATATACAATATGCATTGTATATATAGTATATATACAATACATATTATACATTGTATATATATCACATATATATCTTCTTATTTGTAATCCTGCATAATTTTATTCTCAGTATCTATTTTTTTTCCTTAATCACTTTCTTAAGAGCTTTACCTGTTTTATGATTTAATAGAAATTCATTATGGATTTATTTTTTTTCATTTTAATATTATAGGGATGAGTTTCATGAATTTTAGTTTTAGCTCTTTATAGTCTCTTTAAATTCCATAATATTAGTACCTGGTTCACTAATTTCCTTCATTAGTAAAGAAGGCATTTAATGATGATAAACTTACTTATTCACAGTATATGCTTTTTCCCACAAGTTTTATATGAGATGTTCTCTTTTATATTGCTTCCTTGATAATTTATAATTCCATTTTTATAGTACCCTTGATTTAAGGACTATTTAAGGATTGTGTCTTAATTTCTGATATTCAGGGAATTTTAACTTCTTTAGTCATTTTATTGAAATGCTCTCAGAAGATATTGTCTGTAAAATCTCATTTATTTAACTGGATGAATTTGAAAATGGGTGGGAAACAGGATTTGTTTTTCAAAATGTTCTGTGGTCATTCAAAGTAATATATAGATTCTTTGGCTGAGGGATATAAAATTTCTCATATATGTTAAATAAAGATTTTGATTACAGTTTAAATTCATTTTTGACCTTACTTATTTTTTATGTAATTAGTCCTATTTGATATGGGAAATGTATTACATTTTTCCTGTTGTTTCCTTTTGTTTTTGTTAGATTTTATTATTTCTAGCTTCAAAATTATTTGTGCAAAAGTTTTTGCCTTTTATCTCTCACTCTTTATGTATGTACACATATACATTTGTTTATAATACCTTTATTATTATTTTATATTCTTTGTATTCTTTTGTTGTTTGATGTTAAAGTCTGTCTTGTCTGGTATTAATATTACAATGCTTGCTTTATATTTATGTTTACTTAGTATGCCTTTGTCCATCTATTTATTTCAAGCTTTAAGTAAACTCTCAGCATGACAATTTTCAACTTTGAATGGAGAATTCAGGAAAATAACCTATATACTTGATACTATTCCTCCCTCTTAAATTACTATTTAAGATTCATTTTACTTTTTAAAAAAATTTTTATTGGAGTATAGTTGATTTACAATGTTGTGTTAGTTTCACAGCAAAGTGAATCAGTTATACATACACATATATCCACTCGTTCTTTTTGTTTTAGATTCTTTTCCATATAGACCATTACAGAGTATGCTATACAGCAGGTTCTTATTAGTTATCTATTTTACATATATATTAGTGTGTATATGTCAATCCCAATCTCCCAATTTATCCCTCCCCCCTGTTATCCCTTGGTGACCAAAATTTGTTTTCTACATTTGTGACTCTGCTTATGTTTTGTAAGTAAGTTCATTTGTACCCTTTTTTTTTCTAGATTCCACATATAAGTGATATCATATGATATTTGTCTTTCTGTGTCTGACTTACTTCACTCAGTATGACAATCTCTAGGTCCATCCATGTTGCTGCAAATGACATTATTTTGTTCTTTTATATGGCTGAATAATATTTCATTGTATATATGCACCACATCTTCTTTATCCATTCCTCTGTTGATGGACATTTGGGTTGCTTCCATGTCCTGGCTATTGTAAATAGTGCTGCAGTGAACACAGCAGCAGTGCAGATGTATGCTGCAGTGCATACATCTTTTTGAATTATGGTTTTCTCTGGGTATATCCCCAGGAGTGGGATTGCTGAATCATATGCTAGTTCTATTTTTAGTTTTTTAAGGAACCTCCATACTGTTCTTCATAGTGGCTGTGCCAATTTATATTCTTACCAACAGTGTAGGCAGATTCCCTTTTCTCCACACTCTCTCCAGCATTTATTGCTTGTAGATTTTTTTGATGATGGCCATTCTGAGCAGTGTGAGGTGATACCTCATTGTAGTTTTGATTTGTATTTCTCTAATAATTAATGATATTGAGCATCTTTTCATGTGCTTTTTGGCCACCTGGATGTCTTCTTTGGAGAAATGTCTATTTAGATCTTCCTCCCATTTTTTGTTGGATTATTTGTTTTTTTGATATTGAGCTGCATGAGCTGTTTGTATATTTTGGAGATTAATCTCTTGTCAGTTGCAAATATTTAGAGAAGAACTAACACCTATCCTTCTCAAACTCTTCCAAAAAATTGCAGAGGAAGGAACACCCTCAAGCTCATTCTATGAGGCTACCATCACCCTGATACCAAAACCAGACAAAGATATCACAAAAAAAGAAAATTACAGGCCAATATCACTGATGAACATAGATGCAAAAATCCTCAACAAAATACTAGCAAACAGAATCCAACAACACATTAAAAGGATCATTCACCATGATCAAGTGGGATTTATCACAGGGATGCAAGTATTCTTCAATATATGCAAATCAATCAGTGTGATACACCATATTAACAAATTGAAGAATAAAAACCATATGATCATCTCAATAGATGCAGAAAAACTTTTGACAAAATTCAATACCATTTATAATAAAAACTCTTCCGGAAAGTGGGCCTGGAAGGAACCTACCTCAACTTAATAAAGACCATATACAATAAACCCACAGCCAACATCATTCTCAGTGGTGAAAAACTGAAAACATTTCCTCTAAGATCAGGAACAAGACAAGGATGTCCACTCTCACCACTATTATTCAGCATAGTTTTGGAAGTCCTAGACACGGCAATCAGAGAAGAAAAATAAATAAAAGGAATCCAAATTGGAAAAGAAGAAGTAAAACTGTCACTGTTTGCAGATGGCATGATACTATACATAGAAAATCCTAAAGATGCTACCAGAAAACTACTAGAGCTAATCAGTGAATTTGATAAGGATGCAGGATACAAAGTTAATGTACAGAAATCTCTTTCATTCCTATACACTAACGATGAAAGATCAGAAAGAGAAATTAAGGAAACAATCCCATGTACCACTGCAACAAAAAGAATACCTAGGAATAAACCTACCTAAGGAGGCAAAAAACCTGTACTCAGAAATCTGTAAGATACTGATGAAAGAAATCAAAGATGACACAAACAGATGGAGAGATACCATGTTCTTGGACTGCAAGAATCAATATTTTGATAATGACTATATTACCCAAAGCAATCTAGAGATTCAGTGCAATCCCCATCAAATTACCAATGGCATTTTTCACAGAATTAGAACAAAAACTTTTATGATTCGTATGGAAACAAAAAAGACCTCGAATAGCCAAAGCAATCTTGAGAAAGATAAATGAAACTGGAGGAAATGGGCTCCCTGACTTCAGACTATACTACAAAGCTACAGTAATCATTTTACTATTGTTTCCTTTTTATTTTCCTTGTCTTACATGTTCTAATAATGTTTTAACACTTCCTTTTATTTCCCCATGTTAATTTGGGAATTTTTCTCATTGTTAATGTCTTCTTGCCAGTGTTTATAATCAAACATATAATCATTTACTCATATATGAAATTTCAACCATTTGTCCCAGCAGTATGCTTTCTCTTTCAAGTCTTCCCCGTTTGCATCCCTTCTCACTGTCCTATAAGATAAGACTTACATAATATTTTTATGCCTTAACCCTTTTACTGTTTTACCTCTTTCCCACCCACTAAGAACATTGGATTGCTTTCCTTCTCGTCTTTCTAAAATTTGCTCTCCTAGATTTTGCATCTTTGTTCTAAACTAGCATTAACATTTTTATTGGTGTCTGATTTTTCCATTGAAAGGATCTTTCAGTACTTATGCCCTATTTGGATTTAACTTTGAAGTTATCTTTGTCTCTATTAAGATCTCTGTGCTTATTTATTTTGCTGTTTTATTAGGGTCATTATAATTTATTTTCTCAGATGAGATGTATGGGTGGAAATTGTTCTCTTTGTACAAAGCAGATTCTTTCTATTTGTAGGTTTATTATACATTCTCTTTATACTTATAGTTTGGGAATTTTATCAAGATGTATCTTTAAAAAAAAGTCAATCTCAACTAGAAATCTATGAGTTCTTTCAGTCTCTAGGACCAGGTATCTATATTTCTTTCCTCCATATTTTTTCTTTTTATCCTTTAGACTCTCTTATTTACCTCATATTGGGTGTTTGCTGTGGATATTCTCTCCCATTGGGGCACAAACATGTAATCTATGTACTTCTATTTAACAGGGACATTATAAGAAGATAAATGAGATAAATCATATTCTTCTAGGTTTTATTCATCTCAGAGTTAGGTAATTCTGTTTTCATAGATTCTGAACCAATTCTTGACTATTCATCCCTTACAATTGAGAAACAATATTTTTTCTAAATTCAAATTTAAATCATGTAAGTTTTCTGCTTAAAATTATTTATTGTATCTTCTCATATATCACTTAAAATCCAGACTTCCTTGCATAGTAAAATATTCTCTATTAGTGAATACTTGTCATCTGTCTGGGTTAATTTCCTGGAACTCTCTTCAACAAACCTGATAATTCAACAATAATAAATCATATGCCTTTTCCAATACATAACACATTCTATCTTACTTTATTAATAAGCCATTTTATCTTTTGAAAGTGTCTTCTTTGCTGTACAAACTGATATACTCATCTTTAACTCCTATGGACAGACTTCCTGAATTTCACAGAAGTTGTTAGTTGTCTGCTCCTTTCTGTTACCATAGCTTTACATGCATATTGGGGAATGGTTAGTGACCCAAACCTGTGTCACCCCACTCTATATTATTATGGAACTTCATTCTCCTTGCCTTCTATATCGTCTTCAAGTTTGTAGTAGACATTAATGTGCAAACATTCTCTGAAAAGAGAAGATAGTCTTGGTTAGAAGAGAGGGTGGAGGAGAAGTAACTTGACAGTGAGAGGGTGACTTACAACATATCCTCCACACACAGAACATTGTATAACAAATTAAAATGCATGAAACATTACTACTATTGTTATGCCCTCAAAAGGAATAGAAAACAAGCAACAGTTAACCTGTATAAAATTAGTGGAATCAGAATTAGAGGAGGTAGGGATGGAGATGTACATTTTGATTGTTGTTTTTGTAGTATGGACCTACTACCATCCTTAAACATGGTTTTGATGCAATGACTTGAAAACAATAAAAAGTGCCATAAGCTCTAACAAGTTCAAATCTAAAAGTATTGAATTTCTTGGCACACAGAGATTGTCCTATGCCTGGGGAAATGCAGCAGGTGAGAGACTCAGCTTACCTCTATGATACTGTTTATCACTTTGTATTAAAATCAATAGTTTGTCTGCATCTTCCTTTAAATATGACTCCTCAAGGGAGAGTGCCTTAACTATTTTTTACATCTTAGACTCTTGCATAATAATGAAATGTTGAGTGAATATATGAATGACTTGGAGAGTAAATAAATGAATGAATAATTGAATTAATATATTACACTGGTACTTATTTCTGCCAGGGGAGGAAAAAAATAGTGTTTGTTAAGAATTGGACTATTAGAGAGTATTGGATTGCTAGGTTGCACTGCAGAAGGGATGTGGATCCCATTCACAAAAACAGAATTTAACATAGCAAAGAATGATCACTAAAATTACATAAGGAATAGATATTTTGTATCATTAAGAAATTGATACTTGCCATCAAGTCAAATGGTGTTTAGGTCTTCTGGAAAGCTTGAACCATAGCTACTATTGAAAATCCATCATGTTATCTGGAAGGGAAAATGCAAGTGAGATATCAGATGCTGGGTTGGTAATTTAGTTTCATCGTACTGAGTGACATACATGAACAACATGCTTTTCTTTTTCATACCCATAAGCTATTTCTGCTAAAAGCACATGAAGAGTAAACGTATTTTCAGTCATTGACCACCTTAATTTCCCTGTAGGATCTCAGAGAATTTAACCTTTTCCTAACTAAATCATTACTTTTTAATGATCTCTATTGTGTGCATAAATTCAGACTTTTCACTGAAAGTATTGATTTGGATGAATAAAGTATTGATACTTATATTTTTAATATGATACACACTTAAACCTTTTTGTATAAAGTCATTGTTTATAACCACAATATTAATATTTGGCAAAAATTGAATCCTTCTCAGTGCTTTCTTTTTTTAATATCTAGATGTACCAAAGTAATTCTCTCATTATTTAACATATTGTAAACTTTACAGGTTATCTACCTTAATCACATGTCCTGACTTTTTATATGCTAAGGCAGGTAATGCTGAGACTAGAGAGGTAACCACAGAAAATGAGAGCTGTAGTTCTTGATTTGGGAAATATAAGACCTGACAATCTGTTCACTCACATACCAGTATATTTTGTTTATTTCTTAAAGACTACTTAATTAAAACAAAATTAGCATTTAAAAATAGTTTTCACAGGAAGTATTCCTTTGTGTTAAAAATCATTGGAGAAATGGGTCCCCTGTTGTCTGAGCCAATCCATGAACGTGGAATTTCTTTCCATTTCTTTGAATTATTTTCAGTTTCCTTCATCAGTGTTTCATAGTTTTCAGAGTATAGTTCTTTCACTTATTTGGTTAAGTTTCTTTCTAGGTATTTCATTCTTTTTGATGTGATTTTGAATGGGATTTTTTTTTCTTTGCTTTCTTTTTCTAATAGTTCATTATTAGTATATAGAAAAAAACAGGTTTCTGTATATTAATCTCATATTCTGTAATTTTAGTGAGTTCAATTATTACTTAGCTCTGAGATGAATAAAACCTAGAAGAATATGATTTATCTCATTTATCTTCTTATAATATCCTGTTAAATAGAAGTACATAGATTATATGATTGTCTGTGCCCCAGTGGGAGAGAATATCCACAGCAAACACCCAATATGAGGTAAATAAGAGAGTCTAAAGGATAAAAAGATAGATATCTGGTCCTAGAGACTGAAAGGACTCATAGATTTCTAGTTGAGATTGACTTTTTTTAAAGATATATCTTGAAAAAATTCCCAAACTATAAGTATAAAGAGAATGTATAACAAACCTACAAACAGAAAGAATCTGCTTTGTCCAAAGAAAACAATTTCCACTGACGACACATCTCATCTGAGAAATTATTAATTCTAATAGTTTTTTCTGGAGACTTTAGGGTTTTCTATAGCATCATGTTAGCTGCAAATAGTGACAGTTTTATTCCTTCCATTTCAATTTTGATACCTTTTATTTCCTTTTCTTGTCTGATTGTTGTAGCTGGGACTTCCATTACTAAGTTAAGTAGAAGTGGCAAGAGCGGGTGTTCTTTTCTTATTCCTGATTTTAGAGGAAAAGCTTTCAGCTTTTCACCATTGAGTATGATGTTAGCTGTGGGTTTGTCATAAATAGCATTTCTTATATTGGGATATATTTCCTGTATATGAACTTTGACAAAATTTTTTTTTATCATGAATGGATGTTTAATTTTTCAAATGATTTTTCTGTGTCTATTGAGTTAATCATATGATTTTTTTATCCTTCCTTTTGTTAATGTGGAGTATCACATTGATTGATTTATCAATATTGAACCATTCTTATATCCAAGGAATAAATTTGACTTGATCATGGTGTATGATCCTTTTTATATATTGTTGAATTCAGTTTGCTAGTGTTTTGTTGAGGATTTTTGCATCTATATTTATCAGAGATATTGGTGTGTAATTTTCTTTTTTTGTAGTGTCTTTGTCTGGCTTTGGGGTCAGGGTAATGTTGGCCTCACAGAATGAATTTGGGAGTGTTCCCTACTCTTCAGTTTTTTGTTATAGTTTGAGAAGGATAGGTATTAACTCTTCTTTATATGTTTGGTAGAATTCTCCTGTGAAGCAATCTAGTTCTGGTCTTTTGTTTGCCAGGAGTGTTTTGATTATAAATTCAACTTCATTGTTAGTGATCAGTCTGTTCAGATTGTCTATTTCTTCCTGATTCAGTCTTGGCATGTTGTATGATTCTAGAAATTTATCTAATTTTTTTTATACTGTCTAATTTGGTGGCATATTCCTTTCTAGTATTCCTTTATGATTTTTTGTATCTCTGTGATAGCAGTTGTTATTTCTTCTCTTTCATTTCTCATTTTGTTTATTTGGGTTGTTTCTCTTTTTTTCTTGATGAGTCTGGCTAAAGGTTTATTCATTTTGTTTATCTTTTCAAAAAACCAGTTCTTGGTTTCATTTGTCTTTTTTTGTTGTTTTTTGGTCTCTTTTATTTACTTCCTCTCTGATCTTTATTATTTTCTTTCTTCTGCTGACTTTGGGCTTTTTTGCTCTTCTTTTTCTAATTCCTTTAGATTATAGATTAGGTTGTTTATTTGATATTCTTCTTGTTTCTTGAGATGGCTATAAAATTTCCTCTTAGAACTGCTTTTCTGCATCCCATAATTTTGAATCACTATATTTTTATTTTCATTTGTCTTGAGGTATTTTCAGATTTCCTCTTTGACTTCTTCATTGACCCATTGGCTTTTATTAGTAACATATTGTTGAGTCTCCTCACATTTGTGTTTTTTTTCCCCAGTCTTCTTCCTGTAATTCATTCTAGTTTCATACCACTGTGGTCTGAAAAAAAAACACTTGATATAATTTCTATCCTCTTAAAATTGTTGAGACTTGTTTTGTTGTGTATTATGTGATCTATCCTGGAGTACATTTTTATGCACTTAAAAAGAATGTTCATTCTGCTCTTTTGGATGGAATGTCCTGCAGATTTCCATTAAGTTCAATTGGTCTAATGTGTCATTTAAGTCTATTGTTTTCATATTGATTTTGTGTCTTGATGATCTGTCTACTGATTTGAGGTGTTAAAGTTCCCTATTATTATTGTACTATTGTCAATTTCTCCCTTTATGTCTCTTAATATTTCCTTTATGTATTTAGATGTTCCGATGTTAGGTGTATATATGTTAACAAATGTTATAACCTCTTGTTGTATTAATCTGTTTATCATTATATAATGTTCTTCTATGTCTTCTGATGTAGACTTTGTTTTAAAGTCTATTTTGTCTCATATGAGTATTGTTAGCCCAGCTTTCTTATCATTTGCTTCTGCATGAAAAAAATGTTTTTTCATCCCCTCACTTTCTGTCTATGTGTGTCTTTAGCTCTGAAGTGAGTTTCTTGTAAGCAGGGTATAGATGTGTCTGATTTTTTTATCCAATCAATGTCTTTCGATTGGAACGTTTAGCCCATTAACATTTAGAGTGATTATTGATAGGCATATACTTATTACCATTTTATTACTTGTTTCTGGATGTTTATGTAGTTCTTCCCAGTTATTTTCTTCTTATTTTTGTTTCTTCCCTTTTGGTTTGATGATTTTCTTTAGAGGTATCCTTGTGTCCCTTTCTCTCTAGTTTTTGTGTATCTAGTGTAGGTTTTTGATTTTTGGTAATCATGGGGTCAGTGTATGTTTATCTCTAACTATAGCCACTTGTTTTAAACTGTAGTCATTTAAGTTCAAACACATTCTAAAAGATCTACATTTTTTACTTCCCTCCCCCATGTTTTGTGGTTTTGATGTGATCATTTGCATTTTCATGTTTATCCCTTCACTGTTTATTGTAGTTATAGTTGATTTTATAATTTTTGTCTTTTAATCTTCACACTAGCTTATTTAAGTGATTGATCCACAGACTTTACCATATATTTGCCTTTGCTCTTGGGATTCTTCCTTTCCTATATATTCTTATTTATTTTTGTAGTCTGAGAGGAGACTCTTTAATTTCTTTTAGGGTGTGTTTAGTGTTGATAAGCTCTTTTAGTTTTTGCTTATCTGAGAAGTTCTTTACTGCTTCAATTCTGAATGATAATCTTGCTGGGTTGAATATCCTACGGGGCAGGATTTTCCGTTTCAGCACTTTAACTATATCATGTCACTTCCTTCTGGCCTGTGAAGTCTGTGCAGGAAAACTAGATAGTAGCCTTATGGGTGTTCCCTTCTTTGTGACTCTTTGTTTTTCTCTTACTCTCTTTAAAATCCTCTCTTTAAGTTTTGCCATTTTAATTATGATATGTCTTGGTGCGTGTCTCTTTGGTTTCATATTTTTTGGTACTCTGTGCTTCCCATATTTGAATTCTGTTTCCTTCTTCAAGTTTGGGAAACTTTCAGCTATCATTTTATCAAATACATTTTTTATCCTTTTCTCTCTTCTCCTTCTGGGACCCCTATAATGTGAATGTTGGTACACTAAATCTTGTGCTAGAGGTCCCTTAAACTGTTTATAAATTAAAGTATAGTTAATGTGCAATATTATGTAAGTTACAGGTGTACAATATGGTAATTCACAATTTTTAAAGGTTATACTCCATTTATAGTTATTATAAAATATTGGCTATATCCCTTGTGTTGTACATTATATCCTTATAGCTTATTTTATACATAATAGTTTGTACCTCTTAATTTCCTACCCCTATATTTTTCCTCCCTCCTTCCCTCTCCCCACAGGTAATCACTAGTTTGTTCTCTATATCTCCAAATCTGTTTATTTTTGTTATATTCACTAGTTTGTTATATTTTTTAGATTCCACATATAAGTGATATCATACAGTATTTGCCTTTCTCTGACTTATTCACTTAGCATAATACCCTCCAAGTCCATCCATGTTATTACAAATGGCAAAATTTTATTCTTTTTTTGTGGCAAAGTAGCAGTCCATTGCATATATATACGACATCTTCTTTATCCATTCATCTGATGATAGATGCTTAGGGTGCTTCCATATCTTGACAATTGTAAATAATGTTGCTATGAGCATTGGGGTACATGTATCTTTTCAAATTAATGTTTTTGTTTTTTTCAGGTATATGACCATGAGTGGAATTGCTTGTCATATGGTCGTTCTATTTGTAGTTTTTTGAGAAACCTTCGTACTGCTTTCCATGGTGACTGCACCAATTTACATTCCCACCAACAGTGTAGGAGGGTTCCCTTTTGGAGAACCCTAACCAACATTTGTTATTTGTAGACTTTTTGATGATAGCCATTCTGATGTGAGGTGATATCTCATTATGGTTTTGATTTGCATTTTCCTGATGACAGATTACATGTGCGTTCTTCTGTATCACCTAGTCTGCTGTTCATTCTGTCTAGTGTGGTTTTCATTTCAGTTATTGTATTCTTCAGTTCTGACTGATTCTTTTTTATATTTTCTAGTTCCTTGGTAAAATTCTCACCATGTTCATCTATTCTCTTCTGTTGTTCAGTTAGCATTCTTATTACTAATGCCTGAGCTCTTTATCTGGTAAATTATTTATCTCTGTTTCCTTAAGTTGTTCTTTTCATGTATTTTTCTCTGTTCTTTTGTTTGAAACAAATTTCTGTGTCTTCTTATTTTGCTTAATTTTCTCTTTCTCTATGAAATTACATGAAACAGTTACCCATCCAGGTCTTAAAAGCTGTGTCCTCATGTGGGAATGTCCCTATATAGTCTTTGTGTGTCCAGTGGCCTTTGTGGTATATCTGGATCTGAAGAGAGCACTAGTCACATCTTCCCCCAGGGTGTGCTGGAAGCTATTACATTCTTAGGATGTGGGGTTGGAGAGGGAGGGGCTAGAGCCAGAGCCAGGTGTGAGCTGAGGCTTCTCTTCTGATCGGTGGCCAACACCACCCTTTAGGGGCAAGGGCGGGTCCCAAGTTCTGGAACAGAAGCCTGGAGGGCCTGTCTGAGCTGGTTCTATTCCCTTTATGTATGTGCTTTCCTCCTTCCCTGAATTGGTACTTTCACCCCAGAGGGGAGCAGTGCTGTAGCAACGGGGACCAGAGCGGCACCCATTGCTGGCAGTGGTGCACACTGGGGCAGTCCAGGCACACCAACCAGAGTTGCAGACTGCTCCCAACCTGCTGCCTATGCAAGTGCCACTAATGGCTGCTCTTGCCCCATTTGGAGGCTGTGCCATGTCTGAGCTGAATCCAGTCCCCTGCAACTGTGCACTTTCCTCCAGCAGCGGCAGCCTTTGCTCTAGCGGGGAGCTGTTCTGTGCAGCAAGAGGGACCAGAGTGGGTGCTGAGATAGTTCTGGTACCAATCAGAGTTCCAGAATGTTCCCTATCTGCTGCCTCTGTGAATGCCAGTAATGGCTGCCCTCACCCCATTTGGATTTTGTGCCATGTCTGAGCCGGCTCTGTCCCCACAATTGCACAGTCTCCTTGGCTGTGACATCCATACCCCTAGTGTGGAGCTGTATCTCTGAGCAAAATGGGTCAGAGCAGGTGCTTGGCTCATGCTGGGGTGCATGCTGGGGTGGTTGAAGGAGACAGGCCAGAGTCCAGGAAGTTTCAATCTGCTTCCTCCACCTTGTTTTGGGAGTATGAACTCTTCATGGGTGAGTCTAGGTTTCTTAAAGCCCTGCTGTAAGTCCCACTAGTTCTCAAACCAGCTAAGGGGACTCATCCTCCTGGTGTTGGACCCCAGGTCTGGGGAGCCCAATATGCAGTTTGAACCGCTTACTCCCCAGAAAGGATCTCCGAGCCTGTGTGATCACCCTCCTCTTCTGTGTTCTATCCTAGGGGTCAGGTCCCAACTGATTGCTTCTTTTCCCTTCCCACCCAACTCTGCATGGAACTTTCTTACAGCCTTGATTGCATAAGAGTCTTTCTGACAGTCTGAAATTTGTTTTTTGGTGAGAATTTCTCTACATGTAGACGTAGTTTTGATGTGTTAGTAAGGGGAGGTAAGCTTTGCATCCTCCCACTCTGCCATCTTGATCTCCTCCTCGATCTAATTGTTAATATTTAAGAAAAATTTATGTAGGCTGAGAATTCTTGCTCCAAACAGAAAACATTAGTAGTTAAACTTATTTTTATTGCTTATTAATGTGAAGAATCTTATACTACAATTGACTTAAGTAAATCTTCAATTTAAATCCTTAAATCCTGCATGCTGCATAGTGCAGCCAAAAAAAAAAAAAAGGCAATTAAGTGTCTATGTTCTTACATCATTTTCATGACTAAATTATTTTAAGAAAAAAATGAAAAATTTGTAGGAAAATATGTTTTTTATTGTACTATTTATAGAAAACATTTTTTTCTTCTTTAAGGACATATTTGTTTACTGAATGATGTAAAACATAATTTCCTTTAAGGATATTGTTTCAGTTTTTGTATCTAGAATTGTGGTGTTTATCATAACTGTGAAGAACACTAAATAAACAATGTGACCTGAAGAAAATCAAATCATCCTCTAATTAATTTGAGCTAAATATTTATTTTAATAGTAAAAATTAGTATATGATATGCCCTTTTGGAATAGCTTAATGTAATTTTATAATTGAATATTGGAACCATGAGAGAAAATGAAAAGAAAACTTATGAATGTCTACTTCTTTAACAGCTAAACTATTCAGTGGATTATTATGTAGATATGTTTTAAAACAATCTCTAAAAAAATCTTAAAAACAAAATTTCAATCCTGATTCTGAAAAGATAAAATATATATTGTAATTAATGTGATATAAATTTGATTAGTGTGTGCCTCACTGAGAAACTCTTTCTCCTAAACATTTGGTTTAGGGCAAAGACATGTAGAATACAATAACTTCCCTGACTGAAAATGAAGGGGGAAATTTTTAAGAAAGGAAATTGCTTTAAGCAAGGCTAAATTCTAGGGCTCTCGCAGTGTGTTTAAGAGCCAACCTTTCTTTCCTTCATCTTCTCTCCCATTCTTTTTTTCTCTCCCCAGCTATGTTCTCTGCATACCTCTTCACTGTCCTTGTTCCAACCAGGGTTTTTCCATGTTTCATCCCTTGTGGCTTCAGGCATAAATCCACAGAACTCTCAGGCACAGTAGAAAAACAACAAACAACAAATAACCAAAAACCACATTTCTTCCAGGTTGTCCCAGCTAAAATCTCAGGTCTATCTCTGATTGGACTGACTTGAGTAATATGACCATTCTTGAACTGTGGTCCAAAGGGTGGAACATGTCGATTGGAAAGGACAGAGCCTGGTACTTTTTCCTGTGGTTACTGCAGGAGGGAACAGTACCATTTAAATCACAGAGAGTGAGAGTTGAGAATATATGATTCTCTGAGGAAAATAGAGGTTCATCCACAAGGCAGAAGGGAAATGGGTATTGGACTTAAAAAACTCAACTTTCACTCTAATTTGTTTCTAAAACCGGAAGTTTAATGTGGAAAAATTTGAAGAAATCTGTGATTGATTGGAGAAAGTAAATGGGAAAATACAGATGCAGCAATTCCTGTGGTACATTTAGGTGACAAGGAGTATCAAAATCAAAGTGGATCTGAGAATTTCTTTGTTGAGAACAAGGGTTAGAATGGTAGGAAATGACATTTAAGTCAGTTTAAGGAGAGCCTAAAAGCTTTATCTCATCATCACAGAGAAGTAACTGACACTTTTTGTGCATGAAAATAAAAATAACCATACTTAATTGTGTAGGGCATAAAAAGACTTTCCTTCTACCCTCCTACGTTCCATAGAGAGGTCTATAAAATAAACTGGCAACAGGCAGATTAACAAGAGAAAAGGTATATAAATTTATGAATTTTTAATATAAGAGAACAAAAGTGAAAACCAAAAAGGCAGTGAGACTTGAGAGCTTATATACCATCTCAATAAGGAAAGAGGAGAGGGATGTAGGCAACTTAAGGAAGTGTAAATGACTTTTAGGAAAGATGAATGGGTCCTTAGAAGAGTCGATGGAAGTTTTATAGTTTTTGACAGTTTGTCTGGGTGCGGTGTTGACTTCTAATCTCTCCTGTGAGAAGAGTCAATCTTACCTGGTTGCTGAAACTCCCTGGGAGAGGATTTATGACAACTGATGTCCTTTCAGAGGATCCTTCTTTAGGCAGATAAGGGGAATTCAGAGAAAGCTTCTCCCCGTGTTTGCTATTTTTCAAGTGGCTTCAACTCAAAATAATCAGTGTACCAAAGCATAATATTTAGGGGTGGCATGTACTAATATCCTTCAACTGACAGTAAAAAAATTCTATAAGGTATACAAAAAGAAACCTCTTGTTTTGTTAAATAGATATATACATGTATATGTGATTCCAGACTATATACAATAGATAAATGTTTGATCTTTCGATCTATCTGTGCCTGAGAAATTGATAACTATAGGTGCCTTCATTTCTGGTGTACTATATGTAATAAATTGAAATGGTCTCTAAGAACTACAACTAATGTGCTGATTAACTTTCCTCCTCCCAATATAATTTTATTTAGAGGAAGATGACATTTTTAATTTAAAAATAAGATGGAGGTTCACAAAATGCTTATGGAATTATTCTAAAATTATTTTTCTCTTCAGGGCTACAAACAAAATAATAGTTTAGGTTGACTTGTGGCTAGAATTTTGGTAGCATAAAAACTGGGAAGAAAGTAGAGCATAGTAGCATTGTATCTTTCCACAAACCTTTGGGGAAAAAAAAGTGACATGCCATAAAATATATTTCTTTTAATTGTTAAAGTAAGGATGATAAATAGATAACACTGTGCAGGTTAAATATTGATATATATGTGTATATAATATGTATATATCATGTATATCAAGTATACACACACACATATAAATCCAATGGCATTAAAAATTTCAAAACTGAGTTTATGAGCTGAAGGTTTAGGGTGATGGTCAGTGGAGAAATCTCTCATCGGAATAGTTGCATGAGGATATGGTGCAGTAGACTGTACATCACGACTCTTTGCATGGTCTGATACTGTGGGTACCTAATATAATGTAAATTTTAAACTTTACATACTTACATATTTTTAAATATAAAATATGTTAACAACTGGCAGTGCTGCTTTCCTATATTCATTTTTTTCTAAGTGTGCTCTGGATTGAATACAGATTTCTATTAACTACCCCACTGCTTCAGCCTCCTTGCCCCAGAGCTTACCCTGCAGAGACATGATGAAAGCCAGCTTGAAAACTCTCCTATACAAGGGCCAAATGCTTCATTGGTGAGAGACAAAAACAATGGATTTTCTCAGTTTATGTACATAGATATGCATATATACACTTATATGTATATACATATGTATGTATATATTCCCCAAGAGAAGGAAAACACATTACTCTTTTGGTGGAAAGGATCCTGGATTTTCACACTAACTTTTTGGAATGTAAATACATCTTCCCAAGAACCAGATAAATGCTTTCTTTCTCTGGCTTTTATGACCTAGAGATGTCTGTCAGGTCTGTACTTCATTCTCTTGAAATGTAAAAACCTAGAAAGATAGTGTTCCCGTCTACTTGGCACTTGGGGAGCTTAATCTAGGGACCTAGTCTGGGCTATAGCTATTTGACTCTCTTGAGACAGTAAGGAATGCCTATTATCCTTTCAGATAAGAGCAATTGACTTATGAATAATGACATTAATATCACAGAGAGAAAGTGAGCTTTAGGAAAACAAAAAGCAAAACCAAAATGTTATTTTGATCTGTTATATAATTCCTTGCCCTTAACTAATTGTGACTTTGTCTGAAATACATACCTCCTAGGCTTGTGAATTTATTAGTCTGTATTGTTTTTAGAGAAAGGCTAGAAGTATTTTTTTATATTAAAGTAATTCTGACAATCGTTTTCTACTGACTTCCTTACTCTATGTAATCTCTGGAAATTTAATTCAAGGGTTAAAAGGAAGAAAAAAATGGAGATTTATAATATGGTATGTTAAACAGTATATTATCATACCATGATATAGTACATCAAGTTGTATTAAAAGGGGGACATAGATCAATAAACTTACTACAGTAATATTCGTAATCAAGTTAGAAAATACATGAATTCATCACTTTTTTAAAGAGACTTTTTAAAATAACTATTGGGTTTCTGGTATCATTTTCTCGGCTGTCACATGAGACAATCTGAAAAAAACCTCAATGCCAAGATTTTGACCCCTAATGCTCTGATGCTATTCTTCACTAATCCTAAGAACCAGGATTCTTAGGAGCCAAGAATGACTGATTCTATATTTGAAAGAGGAAAACTCAAGGTGAGCCTTGTGAGAAAGAAAATATTTTTTCATAGGTACTAGAGACTGTACTAAATAGGATCAGATAGAAATTTCAACTTATAGGGAAGAAAACTAGAGGCCAAGAGGGACAAATTGAACATTAAAACAAAATAAAACTCTTGCTTTTGAGTTAGTATAGTTGATCTTGGTGGGACACTGCTTTCTTTGACAACAACTAGAGGAATCTGGATAAGTTCCAAACCCTGTATTTTTTTTTAAACATCTTTATTGGAGTATAATTGCTTTATATTGCTGTGTTAGTTGCTGCTGTATAACAAAGTGAATCAACTATATGTATACATATATCCCCATAATCCCTCCCTCTTGCGTCTCCCTCCCACCCTCCCTATCCCACCCCTCTATGTGGTCACAAAGCAGGAGCTGATCTCCCTGTGCTTTGTGGATGCTTCCCATTAGCTATCTATTTTACATTTGATAGTGTATATATGTCAGTGCCACTCTCTCACTTCGTCTCAGCTTACCCTTCCCCCTCCCGTGTGGGAATGTAAATTGATACAGCCACTATGGGGAACAGTATGGAGTTTCTTTAAAAAACTAAAAATATAACTACCATATGACCCAGCAATCCCACTACTGGGCATATAGCCTGAGAAAACCATAATTCAAAAAGAGTCATGTACCAAAATGTTCATTGCAGCTCTATTTACAATAGCCAGGACATGGGAACAACCTAAGTGTCCATTGACAGATAAATGGGTAAAGAAGATGTGGCACATATATACAATGGAATATTACTCAGCCATAAAAAGAAACAAAATTGAGTTATTTGTAGTGAGGTGGATGGACCTAGAGTCTGTCATACAGAGTGAAGTAAGTTAGAAAGAGAAAAACAAATACCGTATGCTAACACATATATATGGAATCTAAAAAAAAAAAAAATGGTTCTGAAGAACCTAGGGGCAGGACAGGAATAAAGGCACAAACACTGTATTTTTAAAGCATCCAAGAGCTGTGGAAGCAATGGGGACTAAAATGAAGGAAAACTCCAAAGAAGGGAAAATTTTTCACACGTGCGCTGACAACTGTAATCATTTGTTGGTGCTGAGCATGGACCAAGCCAAGGGTTCCTGCTAGGTCATAAACAAAATAACCAAAACTCTCTGTGGTGCCATGTGTTGCTAAAAATGACAAAATTGGAGTCTTGAAGGCCTTGGATGTATGGTTAGTTTTCCGTGCTAGACATTTTCTGAATCCGAAAAGGCAGGTGAAATGGTCCATTGTCTTGCAGTGCTTAGGAGCAAAAGGTCCGCTGCTCACCTGGGAGAAGGAACGTGAGAACCGGAGAGGCTGGAAAAGCCAGCCTTAAGGAAAGTGATGAATTGACACTGGGGATTTTGAGCTCCTTTTCACCTGTGCACACTTATATTGGGGCTATATAGAGCCTGAGAACCCAGGAAAAGTCCTGGTCAAAAAAAAAAAATACTGAGGACTAGATAACCAGGAATCATTTTAGCCTTCATGTGGGGCTGAAGTGGCATGTTAGAATCTTCAAACACATACCCATTCTTTATCTCAAGGCATTTACCAAATTTTGAAGTTGTGTGGGGTGAAAAGAGCTGAGCTAAAGACCTCTAAAGGGCAAAACTCAATATCCCGAAATCTTGCAGTGATGGGATGACAAAGACTTGTAAGATCTCAATTAAAAGCCCCAGAAAGAAAGATGAAAGAAAGATGCCAGAAGGCGATCTTACCAAAGGAGTCTTACCAATATAGAGCCCCAACCTAACTCATAACTAGGTCCAAAGAGGGACATTTCATTATGATAAAGTGTTCAATTCAAAAGGAAGATATCAGAATGCTAAATCTATAAGTTGTGTGACTATTATGTCATCTACAAAGATTTAGAAAAACACGAGGGGGCTGCCCTGGTGGCGCAGTGGTTGCGCGTCCGCCTGCCGATGCAGGGGACACGGGTTCGTGCCCCGGTCCGGGAGGATCCCACATGCCGCGGAGCGGCTGGGCCCGTGAGCCATGGCCGCTGAGCCTGCGCGTCCGGAGCCTGTGCTCCGCAACGGGAGAGGCCGCAACAGAGGGAGGCCCGCATACCACAAAATAAATAAATAAATAAATAAAAAGAAAAACACGAGGATATGAAACAGTCTCCAGTGGAGTAGTCTAGGGCTGAAATACTTGAGCAGAATGAGGATTCAGTTAGAATTAAATGTCATATATTTTTCTTATTCTTCACAGCATTCTGAATTTTCAGGCAGATTTTGTTTTGGCAACTAGAGCAAAAAAAGTGGATGGTCGTGGTCATCTAAAAAATTAATTTAGAGTATGATAGTGAGAAAAGAAAAACATAGGTGACCATGTTTTTTATAAAATCAAATGTAAACATAAGTTCATAATTGGCTTGGAAAGTTAAGAAGTGAAACATTATTGATACCACAGAGGAATACTAATAAGTTCAGCAAAAAAGGGGGAGATTTAGAGTTTGAAGAGGAAAAAGTAGTCACTTTCGCTGTGTTGCTATGTGATATGCTCTTGCTAGCAATGTTTATTTGGACTGGAGCATCATGGTGTCAGTGAGAAGGCTAGGATTGTGAAACTTGGACCATGTTTGGGAGCAACATGTTGGGGAGAGGTTAGGAGATAGAAACTGGAAATGCAACCAAGCTTCCAATCAAGAAAGGAAATAAAGTGAGAAGTAAGAAGAGGTAGTCATGATTCTGAAGTTGAGGGAAAACAAAGGATGAAGCACATTTTCAACAAACCTTAATAAGCAGTTACTTCAAGTAAAGGTAAAGAACTAGTTCGTAAACAAGATGATTAGTAATTGTGGCAGTCATGGAGGGGGTATTCAAGTGACTGTTCACTGAAGAAAGGGAAATGTTTAGATATTCTGAAGAGGATTACTGCATACAGGATTTAAATTGACATCGATACCTGAACACCTGATACAGTAATGACCTGAAGTGTCATTATGGCCCTCCTCTTAGAAGGGGGTTACATGGAGGATGGGTGAAAAATGGACTAGTTCAGTTCATCAGGGTCCAATAATAGCAAAAGTCCAGTGGTTCCAGTGGTTCTGCAGACCAATTTAGTAGATATTTACTACCTCCTCAATGTATAATTGGAATTGACATGTAGGCACACATATATATGTAATAAAGTATATCATATTAAATGTATGTTTATGTATAGATACACACATATTATGAAGCACAGAGAATCTACATAATATTATACAGCTCTAAGTGACAGAGCTGAGGTATGAATCCAGGCTGTCAGGCTCAGATATCTGAATAGGCAACCCTTATGATGCTGCCTATTCTGAAAGTATAATAGAGTGTCTGCTTTTGGATTCACCAAACTGTGGAGTAAGCACTGAACTTAAACCAGTAACACCCATTTCCTCTCTATTCTAACATGTATTATATAGTAAAATAAATAATATCACAAAGTAAGTCATTCTGCTCTATAAAATTGCAATGACTTTTTTCATCATTCAAAACATAGTCTGACTCTGGCAAGTTTATTGTGCTGCTGATATGAGTGCCAACAGCCTCTTGAAGAAAATTGGCTTTTGCAAAATAGTAAGTTTTAAAGTAGTCACACTGCAAACCCCTGCAGCAGAAAGGAGTAAAAATGCTATTACATTTCTTTTATAATTTCTCTTGGATCTGTTCTTCTGGAAAAGATAAAATCGAGCCAAATAGTTTTCACTACATTGGAGGTCACAGAAAAGAATCCTTTGTTTATGGGAAATGCTCCACAGAGACAGCACCCAATAGCATCCAATTAAATTGCTGGAAAGGTTGAGCTGTGTTTTCATGGCCATCCCTGTGTTTGCCACATTGCACCCCTGATGAAGGGAAACAATTATACGATTCTTCCAACCTTGTAATCAGAAGTGAAATGAGTAATCATCAGTTTGCATCATCCATTCTGGTTTTCTAAGGCAAAAATGTTATAATTGAGGCCACAAAGAGAGAAAGACTTTTTCCAAGACTCCTATGGAACAGGAGGAGGAGTTGAAGGCATTCGTTTTGTTCTCTTGATCTCCTACTTAAAATTGGAAAAGTTATATTTGCCTTTTGTTTATTACATTGTTTAGTAGATTTTGAACAATAGATTAGTACATAATCTATGTTCACATCATTCCATTTTACCCCAATAGTCTCCTACTGGTAAGGAGAAAAAGTCATTCAATGTTGATATTGTTGAAATGGATTCATTAATTTACTTAATACATATTAATTAAGCCATGATGATATGTCAGACATTACATTCAGAATTAGAGATAAAAAATGAATTATAAATAGTAATATCCCTAATAAACATCCAGGCCCACAAGGGAGACAGAACTGTAAACAAATAAATTAAAATAATATATAAGAAGTGCTTAGTAAGATTGTATACCAGGAACAGAGGCAGTACAGAGGAAGGAATGATTAACTGTCTGTCTATACTCTTCCTGTCATCTTCAGACTTTTGCAACTCCATCAGAAGAAAAACAAAACACATAAAAATAAAAGTTAACATTGAAAATTAGTTTATTAGCACCCTCAAATGTGCACAAAATAACTAGTAATACTCAAATTTGAATATGGATTGGTCATTTGTTTATTCTTTCAATCACTATGTCAAGGATTAATTTTTAAATTTTCAGTTTTGCAATAAAGTTCAAAATACACATTATCATGTAGTAATTTTTCATACATTTTTAGGAAATACACTTTGTTCAAAATTTTCAGTGATTTCTCAAGATAATTGCTGAATAATTTTGTTACTTCCTGAGTAAGAGGCCTGGAAGAATTAGGACTGTTCTGTAAATGACTAAGTGACCAAATGCTTAAGCAACATCTTCCATTAATGTAATCCGTAGCTAGGTTGGCTAAGAGGCCATCTATAATGTGACCCGTGGTATTTATCACTTCCTTTCCAAAGCTTAAAATCACCTACAATAGCAAAAACCAGAAGAAGAGGATTTAATGGACATCTTTGTTTTGTTTAATTAGCATCATGTCTTTGGGATAAACTGGGAGGTAACTGCATGCTTTTCCTTTGAGAAAATTTCTTCCTCCTCACTCCAACTTTATGTTCCTGACCTTCTCTTTAAGAAAACTCTGACTATCTTGGCCTATCACAGTACTCCCATTCTCCTGGCTGTCTAAAAGCATCCTCTTTGTTTCACACTATTCTGTATTAAGTTCTTCACTGCACTTCTACTTAACTAAATTGATTTTACTAATTTTTTTCCATGCTGTTTCTTTGATTCCCCCATTGTAATTTAAAATGCACAAAGAGAGAAAGACTTTGTCTTGTTCACTCCTATATACCTAGATTGAGATCATGACCTGGAACATAATAGGTTTTTTATATAATATTTACTGAGTGAATGGACTGGTACAAGAATAGGAATGTGGTACAAGACACAATTAAATTCCTTCATCTAGAGTTTTCCAAGTGTAGTTGGCAGGGAAATGTCCTTCTCTCTTGAGTCCTGAAGTTATGAACAGGTAGTCTCAGGGCCACCAGCTTTCATGTCTCCACAGAAAAAGCTCAATAAATAAAGATGACCCACAGCAAGAAGAAGAGATGAGATGACAAAGATGGTGAGAGTTTTTGTTGGATTAAATATCTGGTTCATACTTAATATCCATCAGAGGAGCCCTGGTTTCTGCAGATTTTTTTTCATCTCAGAGTTACTACAATATCCTTCCAACAAAGAAGGATCCTTTAGCAAAAACTAGAGTTGGAAATCTGATTTCCATGCCAAACAATCCTGACTAATCAGGGTAGAAGAGGAAAGCAGTTTGATTCATTGAATTACTATAGATGGAAGTAAAAACTGCTCTAATAACACTTAATATTTTCTACTTAATTAGCACCTTAACAGTGTAAACTGCACTTTCACAAAGTAGCTCATCTGAGATTCATAATGCTCTGTAAGGAATTTGGTGTATCAATAACATATTTTTTCCAGGTGATAGTTGTAGTGCTTAGGTAATATTAATATCATAATAATATCATTGAATGCTTAGAATATGCCAAAGTTTGCACTGAGCATGTTAATCCTCATGGAAATGCTGGAGGTAAGTTCTATCACAACCTCTATTTAAGAACTGAGGAAGCTGTGATTGAAGAGGTAATTCTTTCCAAAGACACACAGCTAATAGTTAGATGACCAGACAAATTCACAACGCTAGTAACTGAGATAGCCAGGACCTGAACTTGTCTATTATAATAACAATAATTGGATAATATCTTGTATTATGACTAAATTATATATAGATATAAACTAAATATCTTGTATTATGACTAAATCAAAGTATGTTCACATGTGTTTTGTGGGTAATTTTTTTGAAAGAGTTATTTTATTTAACATAACTGATTTACATCTCTTGTGGATTACTTCCACATCTACATGTCTGTTCCTAATTTTCTTTCTGATTTATATACCCAGCTACTTGAACAGCAAATAGTTCAGTTAGACTGGAGTATAGATGGGAAGAAAAGGGCAGTGTGAGATAAGACTGGGAAGGGTAGCTACTAAATAAATAAAGTGGGCCAATATGTGAAGGGCCTTAAATAACAGGCTGAGAACTGTGGCCTTTATCTCTAAGTGAAGGGGCCAGTAGAGACTCTGGAGCTGTGTAGAGACTCTGGAGCTGTGTACTTGCTCATATTTCTCAAGACATATTTCTAAAATAAATGCTGTTAATTCTCTCTTGGACTATGTAACTTGCTTCTTGCTTTAATCTTTCCACTTTCTGATTTTAAGCTACTACTCTGATCGCATTGTTCTACTCAAAAAGCATCAGTGTCTCTACATGTCCTACAGAATAAAGTCCAGATATCTTAGCCTGAAATTCACTGAACTCAACCTAAAATTTCAGAAGCACTTGCCCTACCCTGCTGAGATTTTATCTTTGCTGGAACAGCTTCCCACATGCATTTCTACTTCCATCGGGCTGTATTCTGATATGATTTGCATTTTCTAATCTTGGTATTTCCTATACCTGCAGTGGTCTCCATCGACATTCCTCTACTTGAAAATTCCCCCATCTTATAGTTCCCACTTCAAATTGCACTTTCCTTATTATGCTTGTTCTCCTCTTTCAGTGGAAATTAATTCTCTAATGCATCTTTTATGATTTGATGGCTCACCAAATTTTGATCTCATTGTGAAAGAATTTTTCTCTGTTCAAATTTGTTTGTAAAATGTTGGGTTAAAAAAACGTTAATAGATATTTCTTCTGACAAGACTTCTAGAGGCTTTTCTATGGTAGTGTGGATGTCTCTAAGAGGGGAATATGCCATTCAGCATTTCCCAAAATTATTTAACTAAGGAAATCATTTTTTTGTGGACAACTAGGATTACTTATTCACAGAATACTACTTGGGAGGAATAGCACTATTTGACACTACTTTGTTACACTTCCTAATTATATTTGTAGTTATGTTGCAATTATTCATAAAAATACATTCCTTCCTTTCCTTGATTGTCAATTCTTGAGGGCAAAAAGTTTATCTTATTTATACGTGCTTACCTTTAGGAACTTAGCAAAGTTTTACAACATCTGGTCGTGTTCATTAAATGATAGTTGAATTTAATGGAATTTTTGCCATATACTTATGGTTTTCAATAATAAAATAAGACTGTTTTTTATTAGTGAATATCTTATGTTAAACACTTTTTACACGTGTATCATAGTTTATGAATTATCGCAAATATTTGCATGTATTGAAATATATGCTTTGAGTTATTTCACCATTTTTGGTTGTTTTTGTTGTTATTCAGAAATGCATCAGGTATGCTCAACTTAATTTCGGAACTACATACAAAAAAAATGTAAGAAAAATTCAATAATAGCAGCCATAGGTAATTTACCAAAAAATTTTTAAAGTTTAAGTTTCAGGGGCCCTCACTCCTTGCTGATACCTTTTGAGATACTGAGGAAGATCCTAGCAATGTGTTCATGTGGTATTATTATTATTATAAATTATTATTCTATGGCAACAATAAGATAGCTTAGCAGCAGTCATTTATTACTTTTATCATACTTCACTCTGAATTCCCCTCTGTCATATTTACTCACATGTTGGGTAGCTCTGGAATGACCACAGTTGACACCTTTTTAATTTGTGATTTTCTGATGTTTGTTTTTTCTTTTAATTAAACATCCAAGTTCATACCCAATATAGAAGGAGTTGTCAGCACTCTTCCAGTATTCCCTGCCCCAAGTTTACTCAGGAACTCAACTAGGGCTTTCTGCTGGACAGTTCCTGTGCTCGTCTATGGTTGCCCGTCCCCTCCTTGGGACTTGCTCTGGCTGCAGGGATGTGCATAGCCCGTGGATACACACAAGCACAGAGAAGGCCAGAAATGCCCAGGAATTACTACCTCAGGAACAACCCTCAATCAATGAGGAATAGGAGTGGTATAGACCCCATTTCGCTTTCCCCTCAGGGGGACATCAGACATTCTGAGGTGTGATCTAAAATGTCTCTCAAAGGGCTCACACCAATTGCTTGAAGTGGTGACTCTATTATTTATGCCCCTTTATTGGTTTTCTCCATATCAGCTTCACTTCCTCACACAGCTTATGGGATCACTCCCCATGTAAGTTAATTGCACCCATATTCTCTTCCTAGAGGTTGGTTTTGGGAAACCCCAGCTAAGACATTTGGTTTTGTATTTGCAAATTGGTATTATTTTTCTTTAAAGGGTCCCCCGTATTGTGTAAACTTCAAGGCCTATCCAACCTGGATCTTCCCCTCAATGTGGCATACTTATGGAAAAATAAAACCATTAGTTAATTCTGAAAGCTCCTCACTCATCACAAGCCAACAGGGTAGACAGTGGGAATTACTGTTATAAATTCACATAATCTTAAAAACAAATGCTGAGGGCTTCCCTGGTGGCGCAGTGGTTGCGTGTCCGCCTGCCAATGCAGGGGAACCGGGTTCGCGCCCCGGCTCCGCAACGGGAGAGGCCGCAACAGAGGGAGGCCCGCGTACCACAAAAAAAAAAAAAAAAAAAAAAAATGCTGAAACTATTTTTTGATTTCATGAGATAATCTGTCCAAAGAAAAACCTTTAGTTTTATATTAAGAAAAATATTTTAAAACTCGACCTCTGTCATTCCTCAATAACAGAGCTTAGAGGTTGAAACAGTGAACTTGGATGCCATTTTGACCTGTTTCATTCAGCAGCCATGCCCCTAAAGCTACTGTTAATTTAGAGAAGTTAAACCAACAAACCAAACATAAACAGTAAGTAAATGTCAATTTGGCTTGCATTCCCATATACAAAAGTAAGACTTCTGTAAATAAAAGCAAGTCAGAATTGTATGGGGATGTCTTCAATGCCTCACAGGATGGGTAATAGGGTATGCGCAGCTCTCCTTTCTGGGTCAGCCGTCTGAATCCAGCCCAGGTCAGTTGAAGCCAAAAAAGTCATTATTATTACACAGCTGATTTATACACTCGGTGGAATGAGTCTGGTTTCGCTCCAGGTTTTGGAAGACAGGTTTCTGCAGCTTAGCACTCCCGCCTCACATGGTGCACTAATTGGCCCCCTTGTTAGCAACTTGGACAAGAAAGGCCAGGGTTTAAATGAACACTGAAACTGAATGGCACTCACTGTGGCCGACCCAGGAGCCTCAGTCCACTGGTCAGACAGGATTGACAGTAGAGCAGTGTTTTCTTTTTCCTGTCCCACACTGTGTAGATTGAAGGGGAAATTCAGAATACCAGACAGCAGCTTGCTATTTGTCCAGGGCACTTAAAACATTTTGAAAAGAAAAGGATTTCAAAGGAGATTATCAAAAATTGCTTTTGGCATGGAGCTCTGCCTGACATGTTTCAACATAAGAGTAAAATGCCATGGCTGAGTTATAACCCGTGAATACATAAGTTCATCATCACAACACTTGCAAAACCTACATAGAAATAGTTGTCCTTCAGGCACTTGGTTGAAAAGTGGGGCTATGTCTGATTTCCGTCTTGTTCCGTGATAATAATAGAGTGGTCATTTTCAAGCAGTTCATAAATGAAGAAGTAAAAGAATGGATTTTCCATTCTCATAATTTTACTTAGGGTATCTTTTGAAGTATGTATTATTAATTTGTCCTAATGCTAACTACCAACTGAAACTAATCTCCCTAATGAGGTTCATTTGTCCTTTGACAAAGCAATAAATAGTTTCCTCAAGAAAAACTTAACTAATAGCATGGCCAGTACCTTATAATTAATTTTCTTCCACAATCCTTGCAAGCATGAAAACAAACAGTAAATTTTTCATTTGTTCATCTCTTTAGAACAACTGTTTAGCAGAGATACGCTTGATTAATGGATTTAATTTGTTCCTTTCTTCTGTAGTCAGTTTTCATATTACATGGGTTATCAGAGGATAGGACAATAATGTGGGCATTCTCATTGCACTCCACTCCATCAGTGTCAGCACTGGCTTCTAGTTCCAGGTCTGCATCTTTAACCTTTGTCGTCCTGCAGAATCTTTCATCAATCTGTGTTACAGTCACCTTGGGAAGAAAAGGCAGAAGCACTTGGTCAGCACTTGCAGGTAATAAAGTGTGTCATTATTTCTAACAAAATGCTGGCAGCGGTGCACCTCTCATTTCCAAGTGAAATATGATTTGTGAGATCAGCAGCGCAACTGTTAAAAGGGAAAAATGGAAGGTACCAGTCTGGTCACTACAAGGCCCTCTGTAAAACCAACACAAAATACCAAATGCTTCCCTGAGTGCTGAGCACTTTCAAATGGCTGGGGCTAGTTTTGCAAATTTAATATTTTTGTCAGATAATGAAAGTACCCATGTAGGGGTCAAATAGCATCATAAAAAATATAATAGCAGACTTCAAAATACTGACCATTTCATAGTAGGGGAGAAATCTCCATGGTTCAAATCTGTAGTCCACTTGACTTTTCAGTGTGACACAAAATGGCCATAAATTCTAGCGTGAGGGTTTTTTTTAAATTATTTTTTTAAACTAGGTGTAATATAGGCTTTGTGGAAAAATGGAAATGTTTAAGAAACTTTAAGGGATGCCTTTTTGGCAATTTTTCACTTCACCATAAAATTTTAAACTAAAACATATGTTTAGATATTTTCTGTGTATAAAATGTACTTATGTAATTTGACCAAGGGTGCTACTTTTTTGCATATTAAAAGATAAAACTCTAAGTTAGTATGTTTAAAATACAGAAAATATAAACTAAATACATGCTGGTAGTTTGAAGAAACTTTCACAATCTTATTTTGGATACTGAATTTCATACTTTAAAAAATGACCTGTCTCAAACGTTATAAACTTCCAGTTATAAGAAAAATAAGTACTAGGGATGTAATATTCAGCATGATTACTACTGTTAACACTGCCATATGCTATATATGAAAGTTGTCAAGAGAATAGATCCTAAGATTTCTCTTCACATGGAAAATTTTTGTTCCTTTTTCTCTATCTCTCCTTTTTTTTTTTTGATCTATGTGAGATGATGAATGTTTAAACTAATTGTGGTAATCATATATAATCAATATATTAAGTCAAATAATTATGCTATTTACCTTAAACTTACACAGTGCTGTATGTCAATTATACCTGAACAAAACTGGAAAAAAAATAATTGAAAAAAATGACTCTTCTTTCTGTATAATTGAAGATTTCTTCATTATTAATAATTAATGAAATTAATAATAATTTCATTATTTTTTCTTAGTGTACTTGTCAGTATTACTGGATATTTCTCTTACAATAATATTATATTCTTTGCAAACACTTCAAATGAATACTGCAGGGAATAACTCTAAAGCAATATATTTTAAAATGATTTTGGCATTTATTCCAAGCAATCTTTTCTTGACCTGTTTTGGAAATTAAAAATACAAACCAAAATAAAATACCTGATACTTAAGAAAACTTTCACAATTTCAGATGTGAATTGATGTAGAGTGAAGATTTGGGTTCTACTACCAGTTTTGTCATTTACTATTTTTAAGTTATTAGTCTAGTCATTCATTCTTGTCAGAATATGCAAATGCGAGGCTCTGTCATATTACTTCACAACGGAACAACATATTAGTGGCTCCTCACGATGCACTAATTTCCTCAGTATTTCTTATTTTAGCATGCAATGTACTCAGCAATCTAATCTTCCAGCCATGTATCACACTGCACACCACATTTCTCTTCTTATTATATACGTGTGTGCAACCTTCCAGTCATCCTGAACTTCTTACTCTTTTCGATATTCCCTGTGTATTGTTATGGCTCTGCCTCTGTAAGGTGTCTCTCCCTGACTAGTGCCTACTCATCCATTTTCCCTACAGCTCTGCTCAGTAAACTCCTACCTATCTTCACAGCTCAGATAAAATGTTCCTTTTACTCCCTGAAATCTTTACACATTATCCCAGTTGGAATTAATTTCTTCCATCTTTGTGGTCTTATAGTACTCTGTTTTTAATTCTCCTAATGTACTAACCACACTGATTTGAAAAATAGTTGTGAGTATATCTATCTGTCCTTACCACTAAACTGTAAGTTCTTGAAGTCTAGACTACATGCTTTTCTAATCTCCTCCTCACCTTGGCCCTGCCTCACAGGCAGAGCAAAAATGCTTGGTACAGAGTGGAGCTCAATAAAATACATTGAGTGGATACATGAATAATTTGATCATAAATTACAAATATTTTTTATTGTTCTGAAATCACAAATACATTTTGCCAGATATTATCCCAGAAAGGGGACAAGGAATAATTTTTCAAAGGAAAATATATAAATACAAAAACTTCCTGTTATTTTATTTTATTTTTTCCACTTTTGTCACACAGTATGTTTAAAAATTTTTTTTTCTTTCAGTTTTATTGAGATATAATTGACATCCAGCCCTGCACAAGTTTAAGGTGTACAACATAATGATTTGACTTACACACATCATGAAATGATTATCATGATAAATTTTAACATCCATCATCTCATATAGATACAAAATTTTTAAAAATAAATAAACAATTATTTTCTGTGGTGAGAACTATTTGGATTTACTATCTTAACAACTTTCATATATAACATATAGCAGTGTTACTATATTTATCCCATTGTACATTATATCCTTAGTTCTTATTTATCTTATAACTGGAAGTTTTTACCTTTAGACTGCTTTCATCCAATTCCCACCGCCCCGTTTGTTTGTTTTTAAAGTATAATTGACCTGCAACACTACGTTATTTCCTGTTGCACAACAGTGACTTGGTATTTCTGTACATTTCAAAATGATCACCACGATAAGTCTAGTTACCATACGTCACCATAGAAAGATAGTGCATAGTTATTGACTATATTCCCCACATTGTACATTTCATAGCTATGACTCATTTATTTTGCAACTGGAAGTGTGTACCTCTTAATCTCCCTCACCTATTTCTTTCCTCCCCCCGCTCTCTTCTGTTATTTTAGATTTCATAACATTTTTTTTCTAAAATAGTTTCATGTTGCAAAATACTACATAACTGTTTCATAAATTTGCCTATAACTTTGGATTTCTCAAATTATTCTCTGACCATGATTTCAGTTTCTCTTGTCCCTCAGGTAGATACTGCAAGACTGCATCCACAAGTATTTTAAAAATTATAAAAGTTCATGCAGCTCAAAATATGAGAGAGAAAGAGAAAAAAACTCAACAAAATTTATATATTAATTTTAACTTAATCTGCTACTAGTAATGAGAACTTTGATAGTGGGTAAGAAAAACAACTTTAGGGAAAAATTATTAATAACTGGAAAAGGTCTTTAATCAAAGCTATTTGATTTAAATCAAGGGAATCTATGAAACTCCTCCCACTGCAAGTCACTGTATATTTAATATATGGTATCTCCAGGCCTTTGTCATAATTTCAAAGATTGTCTTTCAAGTCTCAGAAATTTATGGAAACAAAAGAGGTCACAAGACTAAAGTCCGTATTTGCATGGCTCAAGAAAACCTTAGGCTTCCCTTTGAGATCTCCCCACCCTGCTATGTCTGGGGGGGCTCCAGTGTGTTTCAGTGATGTTTCTCTTCTCAGATGAGCCTGAAGAGCTATCCCATTAAGCTCCAGCTGCCCATATTTATTTTGCCCAGAAGCTGATGCTGTCCACATGCCAGGATTGCATTCCCTATTCTACCCCATCCCCAGGTTTATTGAGATACAACTGACATATAACATTGTGTAAGCTTAAGGTGTACAACATGGTGATGATTTGATACACATCTATATTGTGAAATGATTACCACAATAAGTTAATTAACACATTCATCACATCATAGTTACTCTCTTTTTTTTGTATGTGTGGTAAGAATATTTAAAATCTACTCTCTTAGAAACTTTCAAATATAAAATATAATATTGTTAACAATAATCATCGTGCTGTACATTAGCTCCCTGGAAAGTATTCATCTTACAACTGGAAGTTTGTACTCTTTGACAAACAACTTCCTTTTCCCCCCACCTCTTAGCCCCTGCAACCACCATTCTACTCTCTGCTTCTTGAGTTGACTTGTTTACATTCTACATATAAGTGAGATATACAGTTCTTCCTCTGTCTGACTTATTCTACTTAGCATAATGCCCTTAAGTTTTATCCATGCTGTCACAAAGGGCAAGATTTCCTTCTACTCTACAGCTGAGTAATACTCCACTGTGTGTGTGTATCCAATATTCTTTATCCATTCATATATGTATACGAATACATATATATATCTTCCATTGTCTCTATCCACTTCTTTATCCTAAGTATTAAACAACACATATGTTATTTCCATGTCTTGACTACTGTCAATAATAATACTACAATGATAATAGTATTAGTAATGAATAATACTACAACGAATATGGGAGTATAGACATCTTCTTGAGATACAGATTTCATTGCCTTTGGTTATATACCTAGAAATTAGATTGCTAAATCATATGGTAGTTTTATTTTTAATTTTTAAGGCACCTCCATACTGTTCTCCATAGTGGCTGCATGAATTTACTTTCCCACCAACAGTGTAGGGGGGGGTTCCCCTTTCTCCACATCCTCACCAACACTTGTTATCTGTTGTCTTTTTGATAATAGTCATTCTAAAATGCACCTCTTTTCTATTTTCCCCTTTCAAATTACAGAAAAGATTGCTCCTTTTGCTATTATCGTTATTCAACGTCTCATTTACCCAGCCTTAAATAAAACTACATGAAGAGTAAAACCTGAGGCTTACATTGGAATCTGCCAAACCAACTTTACTTTAGACCACTGGCAATCTAGACTGTACAGTCTTCTTCTTGTCTCTGACACTCAGTGCTCATCTTTATGGATCAGTTGTTCTCAACACAAGCAGACACACATCCACCAAAGCAGTGATGACTGAGGGCACAACCTGGGACAAAAGAAAACTGGGTGGAAGGATACTTGAAAGGTGAAATAATGTACAAAAGTGCAATTTCACTTCCAACATAAACAATCGTTTATATTAAAATATAATACAACTTGGTTTATTAAGACCACAACTTCTTAAACATGTGTTTATAAATATGACTTAGGGTGCCTATAGTAACAAGATCTGTCAAACTTTTTCTAACTAGGGGCTAAACAGAATCTCTTTCTTATTTTTTTATCTTATTCTCCACACACATAATTTTTGTAATAATTTTGTTAAATAAGACTTTCAAAATCTAAACTATTACACTCGTATAAGTGTGAAATAAACATATAAAATATTTTTCTAACACTCTAATTAATGAGGGAACTAGTAAAAGTTTAAAATCAGTAAAATAAAGATTTGAATCTCAGATTTACATCCGCTACCAAACTTCTTTTGCATCAGGATGAATGAGAACTATTTCATTGCTATGAACAGGAAACATTTGTATTACTTTTAGTTTTCAACTAAAGTTAAAACTAAGTTAAGGCCTTCCCTAGTGGCACAATGGTTAAGAATCTGCCTGCCAGTGCAGGGGACACAGGTTCAAGCCCTGGTCCGGGAAGATCCCACATGCTGCGGAGCAGCTAAGCCCGTGCGTCACAACTACTGAGCCTGCACTCTAGAGCCCACGAGACACAACTACTGAAACACGAGTGCCTAGAGCCCATGCTCCGCAACAAGAGAAGCCGCCACAATGAGAAGCCCACGCACCGCAACGAAGAGTAGCCCCGCTCAACACAACTAAAGAAAGCCCGCGCGCAGCAACGAAGACCCAACGCAGCCAAAAATAAATAAAAAACAAAAAACAAAAAAACTAAGTTACCTAAGTTAACTTCTGTCTCTGCAGAATTATAAAATAGTTTAGTCAAAGACATTCAAAGGTGCACATTCTACAGCATCAGATAACCCCAGAGAGTACACTAGACATCATGCAGCATTCCCTTGAGAGAAACCTCAGTATTCTCTTTTGCCCATTTCCAAGCTTTTACAGTTTTCCTGACCATCTTTATATTAAAAAACATTTTCCCAATTATCCATAATTATTAAATTAATAACACTGTTTTTCACTTAAAAACTCAAATTTTTATTCTTGGAGGAAAAAGATGTTTCCTTCTGCTCCTTTTCAAAGGACACTTTATCCTTATGGCTAGTTTCTTACCTAGTTATTCTAGGCTAGAGTGTCTAAATACCTAAGATGTGTCATATAGTCCCTTAAGGAAAAACAAAAAACAAAAACTAATGAAAATCACTCAAATTCAGAAATTTACCATAGGTGACCTTTCCATGAAGAAGAAAACCTTTGAAAGGGATGACATTTGAAAGAACAGTGATAAGGGCATGATTTGGGGGAAAAATAAATTCTCAAAAGATTTTAACCTCACTTTAAGAATCAGTGCTATAACAGATAGTCATCAAACTCATCATCAAAGACGTATTAATGTGCAGGATAAGCTATGGAAGCTAAAGACTTCTTTGGTATCTGAGTTTTAATTCATGAGAGAAAGAAGTAAAAAACAATTCCAATTCTGTATTTCCCAGAGACTGTCCTTGGTTAATGCGATAGACGTTTGATTGTTAAGCCTTATATAATAAAGGGAGCCACCTTTTAGGAGGAAAGGAAGTTTTTGTTTTGTAGTGGTTACTTGACTATTTAATTTCAGAGATGTCCTTGAGGCCATACAAGAAAGTGAATGTGCTTGCCAAGTTATTGGTTGTCTTGAAAATATGGAACAGGCAAAATCAGAATAATAATAGGGCTTTGCAAAATAGTAGTGGATATATAACTTGGCTTCTTTACAAAGATATACAAGTCCAAGGCAGAAAGGGAAATTGTTATGAGATAAGCTCTGGGCAGTTAGGTTTTCAATTTGAACAGTTAGAACTAGAAAGAGTACTACTGAAGATGAAGTACATTTTAATGCTGCCTGTAAGTAAAGTGAAATGAATTTAATGAGCTACAGAGAAGGCCAGTTTCTAGAGTGGTGTGTATTGTGTATTTTTCCTTGGGGTATCTGTAAATGCCTTACTAATTGCCCTCTTGTAGTGTTGAAGTGTTTTAAATAATTCATGTCTTTGGTTATATTCCAAATTTTTAAAAATAAGCATATTTAAACTTTAAAATCAGAAAACATAAAATAGATGTTAATGAAAATTTGGCTCTCAGAATGTGATATAATATGAAATGTGGGGTCTACAATGGTATTAACCTATTGATTTATTTAATGAATTAAACAGAACTATACAGTTCAGCTAAAAATGAAAAGGGAATCCACTAGCCATTTGTATGATTACTATATATTTATAATAATTAATTATTTTTATCAACTTAGATTAAATTATAAAATACTCTGCTAAATATTTTTAAAATAATACTGCTAAATATTGAGTTTATGATTATTTGGTCTGTACTGATTAATAATAAAATATGCAGAGAAGCAAATAGCAGATGGATTGCTCACTTCTCCACATCATGTTAGTTAGTAAAGCTCAATGTTTGCAGCAATTTGTGTGTAAATGATCTGTAGGTTCTAACAGACCACAGCTAAATATCATCCCCAAACTCTCTAAAATACAGCACAGGCTTAGACTGCACAAATTACTAGGTTGTGTCTAAATTGTGTTCTATTCGTGATTAGGAATAATTTCATTATATGCTAAGCTAGACAGAAAAGCATTTTGCAAATTGATTTCAATTCAAGGTAATACACTTTAAGAGGAAGAATTACATAATAAAAACAGAAAGCATCCATGGGGAAGAGGAAATATAGTACACAATCTGGATTTTATTTAATAGGGATAATTGAGTAAATGAAATAAGTTTAACTCAGAAATAAGAAGGCATGATAAAAGGAAATAAATGTATTCAAATATGTGAAGAGTTGCCAAATGTTAAAAAAAAAATAAGGATGCTTACTCAGTATTGTCCTGAAGTTAAAAATTAAAAGAATGCAGATTGTGGATCAACATATGCAAGAATTTTCCACGTGGTCCTCTTCGTAGGTGTTGTCTACACTATAAAGTTGGGAGCTCCCACTCACTGGATACATGAAAATTTAAACTGGTGATCCATCTCCCCAAGGTATAAGGTATCAAATTATTGCACTTGTTCAAAAGTAGACTAGAAGATGCCAAGGTTGTTTGTTTGTTTGTTTTTTTAACATCTTTATGGGAGTTTAATTGCCCCACAATGGTGTGTTAGCCTCTGCTCTACAACAAAGTGAATCAGTTATACATATACACATGCTCCCATATCTCTTCCCTCTTGCGTCTTGCTCCATCCCACCAATGCTATCCCATCCCTCTAGGTGGTCACAAACCACCCAGCTGATCTCCCTGTGCCATGCGGCTGCTTCCCACTGGCTATCCACCCTACGTTTGGTAGTGTATATATGTCCATGCCACTCTCTCACTTCGTCACAGCTTACCCTTCCACCTCCCCATATCCTCAAGGCCATGCTCTAGTAGGTCTGTGTTTTATTCCCATCCTATACCTAGGCTCTTCATGTCATTTTTTTTTTTCTTAGATTCCATATATATGTGTTAGCATACGGTATTTGTTTTTCTCCTTCTGACTTACTTCACTCTGTATGACAGACTCCAGGTCCATCCACCTCACTACAAATAATTCAGTTTCTTTTCTTTTTATGACTGAGTAATATTCCATTGTATATATATGCCACATCTTCTTTATCCATTCATCTGTTGATGGACATT
>NC_041214.2:126991038-126992458 GCF_002837175.3 Physeter macrocephalus
CTCCATACTGTTCTCCATAGTGGCTGTATCAATTTACATTATTCCCACCAGCAGTGCAAGAGGGTTCCCTTTTCTCCACACCCTCTCCAGCATTTATTGTTTCTAGAGTTTTTGATGATGGCCAATCTGACCGGTGTGAGATGATATCTCATTGTCGTTTTGATTTGCATTTCTCTAATGATTAATGATGTTGAGCATTCTTTCATGTGTTTGTTGGCGATCTGTATATCTTCTTTGGAGAAATGTCTATTTAGTTCTTCTGCCCATTTTTGGATTGGGTTGTTTGTTTTTTTGTTATTGAGCTGCAAGAGTTGCTTATAAATTTTGGATATTAGTCCTTTGTCAGTTGCTTCGTTTGCAAATATTTTCTCCCATTCTGAGGGTTGTCTTTTGGTCTTGTTTATGGTATCCTTTGCTGTGCAAAAGCTTTTAAGTTTCATTAGGTCCCATTTGTTTTTTTTTGTTTTTATTTGCATTTCTCTAGGAGATGGGTCCAACAGGATCCTGCTGTGATTTATGCCATAGAGTGTTCTGCCTATGTTTTCCTCTAAGAGTTTGATAGTGTCTGGCCTTACATTTAGGTCTTTAACCCATTTTGAGTTTATTCTTGTGTGTGGTGTTAGGGATTGTTCTAATTTCATACTTTTACATGTAGCTGTCCAGTTTTCCCAGCACCACTTATTGAAGAGGCTGTCTTTTCTCCACTGTATATCCTTCCCTCCTTTATCAAAGATAAGGTGACCATATGTGTGTGGGTTTATCTCTGGGCTTTCTATCCTGTTCCATTGATCTATATTTCTGTTTTTGTGCCAGTACCATACTGTCTTGATTACTGTAGCTTTGTAGTATAGTCTGAAGTCAGGGAGCCTGATTCCTCCAGCTCCATTTTTCGTTCTCCAGATTGCTTTGGCTATTCGGGGTCTTTTGTGTTTCCATACAAATAGTGAAATTTTTTGTTCTAGTTCTTTAAAAAATGCCAGTGGTAGTTTGATAGGGATTGCATTGAATCTGTAGATTGCTTTGGGTAGTAGAATCGTTTTCACAGTGTTGATTCTTCCAATCCAAGAGCATGGTATATCTCTTCATCTATTTGTATCATCTTTAATTTCTTTCATCTGTGTCTTATAATTTTCTGCATACAGGTCTTTTCTCTCCTTAGGTAGGTTTATTCCTAGATATTTTATTCTTTTTGTTGCAGTGGTAAATGGGAGTGTTTTCTTAATTTCACTCTCAGATTTTTCATCATTAGTGTATAAGAATGCCAGAGATTTCTGTGCATTAATTTTGTATCCTGCTACTTTACCAAATTCATTGATTAGCTCTAGTAGTTTTCTGGTAGCCTCCTTAGGATTCTCTATGTATAGTATCATGTCATCTGCAAACAGTGACAGCTTTACTTCTTCTTTTCAGATTTGGATTC
>NC_041214.2:126992887-127008462 GCF_002837175.3 Physeter macrocephalus
CTCAAAGAACAAGCTTTTAGTTTTATTGATCTTTGCTATCGTTTTCTTCATTTCTTTTTCATTTATTTCTGATCTGATCTTTATTATTTCTTTTCTTTTGCTAAATTTGGGGTTTTTTTGTTCTTCTTTCTCTAATTGCTTTAGGTGCAAGGTTAGGTTGTTTATTCGAGACGTTTCCTGTTTCGTAAGGTAGGATTGTATTGCTATAAACTTCCCTCTTACAACTGCTTTTGCTGCATCCCATAGGTTTTGAGTCGTCGTGTCTCCATTGTCATTTGTCTCTAAGTATTTTTTGATTTCCACTTTGATTTCTTCAGTGATCAGTTCGTTATTAAGTAGTGACTTGTTTAGCCTCCATGTGTTTGTATTTTTTTACATATCTTTTCCTGTAATTGGTATCTAGTCTCATAGCATTGTGGTTGGAAAAGATACTTGATATGACTTTAATTTTTTTAAAATTACCAAGGCTAGATTTGTGACCCAAGATGGAAAAGATACTTGATATGACTTTAATTTTTTTAAATTTACCAAGGCTAGATTTGTGACCCAAGATATGATCTATCCTGGAGAATGTTCCATGAGCACTTGAGAAAAATGAGTATTCTGTTGTTTTTGGATGGAATGTCCTATAAATATAAATTAAGTACATTTTGTGTAATGTATCATTTAAAACTTGTGTTTCTTTATTTATTTTCATTTTGGATGATCTGTCTATTGGTGAAAGTGGGGTGTTAAGGTCCCCTACTATGACTATGTTACTGTCGATTTCCCCTTTTATGGCTGTTAGTATTTCCCTTATGTATTGAGGTGCTCAGAAGTTCCTTTAGCATTTGTTGTAAAGCTGGTTTGGTGGTGCTGAACTCTCTCAGCTTTTGCTTGTCTGTAAAGGTTTTAATTTCTCCGTCAAATCTGAATGAGATCCTTGCTGGGTAGAGTAATCTTAGTTGAAGATTTTTCTCCTTCATCACTTTAAATATGTCCTACCACTACTTTGGGGTCTCCTTTTCGCAAGCTGCAGGTTCATAGTTCCCGTTGTTTTTGGTGTCTGTCCCCAGTGGCTAAGTTTGGTTCAGTGGGTTGAGTAGGTTTCCTGGTTGAGGGGACTAGTGCCTGTGTTCTGGTGGATGAGGCTGGATCTTGTCTTTCTGATGGGCAGGTTCACGTCTGGTGATGTGTTTTGGGGGTGTCTGTAGCCTTATCATGATTTTAGGCAGCCTGTCTGCTAATGGATGGGGCGGTGTTCCTTTCTTGCTAGTTTTTTGGCATAGGGTGTCCAGCACTGTAGCTTGCTGGTCGTTGAGTGAAGCTGGGTCTTGGTGTTGAGATGGATATATCTTGGAGATTTTCACCGTTTGATCTTACGTGGAGCTGGGAGATCTCTTGTGGACCAGTGTCCTGAAGTTGGTTCTCCCACCTCAGAGACACAGCCCTGACACCTGGCTGGAGCACCAAGAGCCTTTAATCCACATGGCTCAGAATAAAAGGGAGAAAAAATAGAAGGAAGGAAGGAAGTAAAGAAAAAAAGAAAGAAAGAAAGAAAGAAGACAGAAAGATAAAATAAAGTTATTAAAATAAAAAATAATTATTAAGAAGAAAAATTTTAAAAAGTAAAACAAACAAAACGGGACGGTCAGAACCCTAGGACAAGTGATGAAAGCAAAGCTATACAGACAAAATCTCACACAGAAGCACACACATACACACTCACAAAAAGAGAAAAAGGGGAAAAAAATAATATATCTTGCTCCCAAAGTCCACCTCCTCAATTTGGGAAGATTCGTTGTCTATTCAGGTATTCCTCAGATGCAGGGTACATCAAGTTGAATGTGGACCTTTAATCCGCTGCTTCTGAGGCTGCTGGGAGAGATTTCCCTTTCTCTTCTTTGTTCGCACAGCTCCAGGGGTTCAGCTTTGGATTTGGCCCCGTCTCTGCGTGTAGGTCACCTGAGGGCGTCTGCTCTTTGCTCAGACAGGACAGGGTTAAAGGAGCAGCTGATTCGGGGGCTCTGGCTCACTCAGACAGGGGGGAGGGAGGTGTACGGATGCGGGGTGAGCCTGCAGCGGTAGAGGCCGGCGTGTCGTTGCACCAACCTGAGGCGCGCCGTGCATTCTCTCGCGGAAGTTGTCCCTGGATCCCGGGACCCTGGCAGTGGCGGGCTGCACAGGCTCCCGGGAGGGGAGGTGGGGATAGTGACCTGTGCTCGCACACAGGCTTCTTGGTCGCTGCAGCAGCGGCCTCAGCGTCTCATTCCCGTCTCTGGTGTCCGCGCTGATAGCAGCAGCTCGCGCCCGTTTCTGGAGCTCCTTTTTTTTTTTTTTTTTTTTTTTTTTTTTTTTTTTCTGGAGCTCCTTTAAGCGGCGCGCTTACTCCCCTCTCCTCATGCACCAGGAAACAAAGAGGCAAGAAAAAGTCTCTTGCCTCTTCGGCAGCTCCAGACTTCTCCCGGACTCCCTTCCTTCTAGCCATGGCGCACTAACCCCTTCAGGCTGTGTTCACGCAGCCAACCCCAGTCCTCTCCTGGGATCTGACCGAAGCCCAAGCCTCAGCTCCCAGCCCCCGCCCGTCCCGGCGGGTGAGCAGACAAGCCTCTTGGGCTGGTGAGTGCTGGTTGGCACCGATCCTCCGTGCGGGAATCTCTCCACTTTGCCCTCCGCACCCCTGTTGCTGCGCTCTCCTCTGTGGCTCCGTAGCTTCCCCCCTCTGCCACCCGCAGTCTCCGCCCGCGAAGGGGCTTCCTAGTGTGTGGAAACCTTTCCTCCTTCACAGCTCCCTCCCACTGGTGCAGGTCCCATCCCTATTCTTTTGTCTGTTATTTTTTCTTTTGCCCTACCCAGGTACGTGGGGAGTTTCTTGCCTTTTGGAAGGTCTGAGGTCTTCTGCCAGCGTTCAGTGGGTGTTCTATATAGGAGCAGTTCCACGTGTAGATGTAATTCTGATGTATCTGTGGGGAGGAAGGTGATCTCTGCATCTTTCTCTTCCGCCATCTTCTCTGTCCTCCCTCTAGGTTCTTTTGACTATAGCTTCTATGAGAATTTGGTGGTTATGTTAATGAACACTGTTTAGTATATCTTTAGTGAAGCTAGAGTTATAAATTTTAAAAGATCTTTAATGTTAATAACCATATTCTATAATGTGAAGTCATACCAACTATGTTATCACCTCTTAAAAAACCATGCTAATGCAAAGAAATAAGAAGTATAATCAAGACTATTTTAGTGGCAGCCAGAACAAACTGGAAACAGCTTGTTTTGGAAGTTTACAAAATCACTTAGCTGTAATATCTTGGATTTGAGTAGGTAGATTCAGGCATAACTAGATCAAAGTGATCAAAAGATATTTTTAGAAATCTTTCTTCTTGATATGTACATCCCCTCTCTCTTTCTCCATCTCTTACAGTGGGTCTTTTATCTGTTGTGTTTTATTTTCTTGGAGGTTCTCTTCACATGCCAAGAAATATGACAGTATGCATGTTCAGGAATACCTAGTTCTAAAACTTCCTGATCTCAGAGAGCATAAAGATCTACTTTCTCTAGCATTTATAGGGATCATAAAATAAATATTCTCATTGGCAGTGTTATTTACTTTTGATTGTATTAGGAAAATCCCTGTTGTCCAGAGGGTGAACCTAGATGAAATTCACACTCTTGTGGTTGAGGATTGGAAGAACTGGGCAAAAAAATCACATGAAATTAGAAATAGTTCTGAAAAAGAAGAAAGAGAAGACAAAATATAACAAATATAACAAATATTTAGTACATGCATGATTAATCTAAAGTACATTCCAATAGACATGCCCACATGAACCATTGCCTTTCTTACTTATTTCTTAGGCTTTTTACTACTGAACAAATTACTAGGCCCAAATCCTAGGTTTGAAATGGCCCAAATCCTAACTTTAAAATAAAACCCAGATTGTGTACTAGCTTTGAAATGGGAGTAACATCTCTGTGTAAATAGAAAATAAAGAAAACCTGAACTATTAACCAAGCCTGGAAAACTTTAAATACTACTTGTTGTGTGGAATTTTTAGTACACATACTTTGACAATATACTTAGCCAATGACCACAAAGCAACTTAATCTTTAGTCATTTGCTCAGTAAGTAAATATTTTTGAATGGCAGCTAAATATCAGACAGTGTTGCAGGAATAGATTAATAAAGCACAATTCCTACCCAGCAGAACTCAGTCATCATGAAAATAGATCACTAAATATGTAACTAGAATCACTATTATATATGATATTTTAATACTATGTCAATATGATATCAATGCATGTTACTATCAGCATATTATATATTATTACATATAATATATATTGTGTTATATGATATATTTTTAATATGTTAATACAGATCTTTCTTGACTTACAGTTGCATTATGTCTCAATAAACTCATCGTAAGTTGAAAATATCTTAAGTTGAAAATGCATTTAATGTACCTAACCTATTGAACATCATAGTTTAGCATAGCCTACCTTAAAGGTGCTCAGAACACTTACATTAGCCTGCAGTTGGTCAAGAATTATTTAACACCAACCCTATTTTATAATAATGTGTTGAATAGGTCTTGTAATTTATTGAATACTCTACTGAAATTAAAAAAACAGAATGATTGTATGTGTATTTGTTGTGATGGTGTGGCTGACTGGGAGCTGTGGCCCGCTGCCACTTCCCAGCATCAAGAGAGGGTATCACAGCATATTGCTAGCCCAGGAAAAAGATCAAAATTCCAAATTCAAAGTACAGTTTCTACTGAATGCATATCATTATCACACTATCGTAAAGTCAAAAAGCCCTAAGTCAAACCATCATAAGTTGAACCATCATAAGTTTGGGACTATTTGTATTTAGCATATATATGTTTTAAAAGGTTAGCAAGGCCTATCAGAGCCCAGCAAAAGAAGCTGTCAACACTGCCCTGAGGGCTGGGGAGACTTCCCTAGATGGTGACATTTGACCTGGGCTTAGCTGGGCCTTACCAGAGGGGCAGGAGCTGGACTGGTAAACAAATGTGGGAATAAAAGAGTGTGGAGCAAAGTGCAAAATATACAAAAAATGCCAAAGATTTTGGCAAGATGGCTAAAACAATGTGGCAACACTATGGGTGGGTGTATGGAAGGTAGGAGGCAGGAGTTCTTATGAGTTTTTATTTTTCTTGGCTCCTTTACTTATTTTAAAATCTCCATATTACTTTAAAGACAGTTTTCATCTATATTTGACTAATATTCTGTGTTTAATATAATTTATTGTTTCATCATATACATTATGCTTCTGTAGGCTTTGCCCCATAAAAAAATTAGAAAAGTATAAATAATTTATTTTTGTTCCTTTTTGTGGATAAGCAGTGCCTTTACACTACCTTAGCTACCCTGAGAACAGAACTCCAGGACTTAACTTTTCTTTGCATTTCTTCTCATTCTACCGTTACTTATTTTTCATTCTCATAGCAAACTCTGATAAACTCCTATTTTATACTTTAAGTTTGTCTTAACTAGGAAAATAATCAAATTAATAAAATCGAAGGCTTCATCTGTTTTTCATTTTCAGTGATGACATTTCTTAATTTAAATCTCTTTTTTTTTTATCAGCCAGAGTCCAGTAAGCAAACCTAACCATCCATTATTTTAACAGGAAAAATTTATTAAAGAATTGTATAAATAGCTATCCAGTGTTTTATAACACAGCAGTACTAATCACAGAAAGTAGCTACCATTGTGAAATCTTGCAGACCAATAGGAAGAGGTTGGGATAATTCAAATGCAGAAATGTGGAGGTACAGCCCTGTGCAGCTGTAGCTCAGACTGTCAAGAAAACTAGCTGGTGGTGGCATCCCTGAGGTTGTTTGATGAGGCTGGCTTTAGGAGTTTGGGGAGTGTGATGGTTATTTTATGTGTCAACTTGACTGGGCTAAGGGATGCTGAGATAGCTGGTAAAACATTAATTCTGTGTGTGTCTGTGAGGGTGTTTTTGGAAGAGATTAGTGTTTGAATCTGTAAACAGAGAGTAAAGATATATATACCCTTACCAATGTGGGTCAGCATCATACAATCATTGAGGGCCTTTACAGATCAAAAGGATCTACCTTTGGACATTAGAACTTTTGGTTCTGGAGCCTTTGGACTCAGACTTATACTCACAGTCTCCCAGTTCTTAAGCCTCTAGCCTTAAACTTGGGCTTAGACAATTGGCCCCCAGGTGCTCAGGCCTTCAGACTTTGACTAAATTTTATCACTTGCTTTCCTGGTTCTCCAGCTGGCAGACAGTAGATTATGAGGCTTCTTGGGCTCCATAACTTTGTGAACCAATTCCAATAATAAATCTCCTTGTATATATATTTACATATATCCTGTTGGTCCTTTTTTTTCTGGAGAAAGCTGACTAATCAAGAAGCAAATGGAAAACTAAAGTCAACTGCTATTACTCACACCAACAGCTGCTATTAAGGTGAAGAACCTTTGCTGGAGTGATGCTAATAGTAATAGGAAGCAAAACATGGAGAAGCAAGTCACTGCATCCCCCACCAGCTCTCTGGTTTCCTTTAGTTTTCCAATTTGCATAACCTAACAAGGACCCCCACTTAGTGAAGAAGAAATGTACATTTGCAGAATCTCAGCCCTAGTATCACAAAGTAAAGTATAGCAGTGTGGGTTTGAAACTGAGAAACACTGAATCACCAGCTCACTGTCCAACGGGTTGAATATTCTTCACAGTTTCCAAATAAAAGAGGAAAATTTTCAATACAGAAGAGGACATTTTCAAGACTATTACAAATAAGATAAACTACGGGTGACACTAGTTCTTTTACTACTTATGTTGTAGACTCTCTTGTGTTTACATATATTCATCTCTTTACTCATTTTTTTTTATAGTAGCATTCATTCTAGAGCTAGTTCACTGTGGTAGGAGAAAATCCTGAAAAGGTCAAGCCTTGCCTGTCTCATTGTGAGCTAGGCAACAAGGGCATATCTGTTAATTATTTTCAGGCCCATTTTCTTCCTCCATTATCCTAAGAGTTTAGATAATATTCATTTATTTATTTACTTATTCAACAAACATTTATTGAGCTCCTTATATGTGTGAGGCTTGTGCTACATTGTGAGATATAAAAAATTGGATGATAACAAGCTGTCTTTAAGAACCTTAGAGAATAGAGAAGATACAAATTTTAACATGTCAAAAACTGCACTGGAAAGATTTCTCCAGGTACTAAATTTATACCATAAATAATAAAAAATATATATATATATCTCAAGTCTGTACTTGCAGAAAGGCCATAAGCCAAGCTTACAATCATTAGATAAATATAAGCCTTGGAATTATTCTGCTAGTGATACATACAAATATCACAAATGCATGTTTAATACTATATTTTAACACATCATCATCATTTTTTTTTTTTTTTGCGGTACGCGGGCCTCTCACTGTTGTGGCCTCTCCCATTGTGGAGCACAGGCTCCGGACGCGCAGGCTCAGCGGCCATGGCTCACGGGCCCAGCCGCTCCGCGGCATGTGGGATCTTCCCGGTCCGGGGCACAAACCCGTGTCCCCTGCATCGGCAGGCGGACTCAACCACTGCACCACCAGGGAAGCCCCCATCATCATCATTTTTAACAGAGAAAGCAGTACCAGAGCAATACAAATTGTTGTGATATGGTAGAAAGCAAAATGAATTGAATGCATAAAATTTGTAGCACAATGGAATAGTTTCACATTTTCTATTAGCCATCAAATTTCTAAAGTTATACATAATGTAAAAATATATATGTAACCAGTAATAATAATCAAATACTAACTCCCATGAATGACCTATGGTCTAGGATTGCAGTTAAAGTAATAGATTCCTCAAAATCAGTTTTTACCAACACTGTTATCTTTATATCCATGTACTAATAATCCATTAGCTGCCTCTATTTCCCACTTCCTTTTGTAAAGATGAGCCTTCTGTGGCTCTGACTGATGATGTTAGTATTCAAAATTATTTTGTCCCTTCCATTTTCTTTGGTCTTGGTCACGTGACTTGCTCTGATCAATACATTGGTGAGCAGGAATGACCCATGACCTGTGTATCCTGATCCGAAGATTTTAGAGACCTTGTGAGTTTTCAGCAGTGCACCTGCTCCTTTGCCCTCTGTCATGAGAAGGATTAGCCATTCCATCGTGGGTGAGAACAAGAGAACAAGAATGAGGAGACCTGAACTACCCACAGCTTGAAGCAAATCCCCAGCAACAGACCTGGACCTGTAGCTGCTGCAAGTAGTGGGAGTGAGAGACTGAATATACAAATGAACCACAGCTAGACTGTCTGACTCACAACCTGCAGCAATCAGCCCAGCAAGCCAGACCACCTGTAGCAATCAGCCCCAAATATCTGGGACTTGATTAATTATTGACAGATTCCCATTTTTGTTTCCACTTCCAAGTTAGGACTGACTAGAAGAAGCTAAATATGCTCTTGTAACCAACCACTTCTATCCAGCCTGCCTTCAGCTTCCCCCTGCCAACAGTCTCCAATCAGGGCTTACCTGAAGCCTTTCCTTTTTTCCACAGGAAGACATTCCCACTCCTCTGTCTGTGAGCAAACACAAATGATAGTGGCTGATTCATTTGCTGTAGGAAGCTCTCACTTGGGTGCTCTTTGCTTGTGTCCACAGTGGTGAGAAATAAACATGAGCTACTAAGATTTCAAGATTGCTTTCCTTCAGCATATACTAGGGATTTCTGACTATTATATTAACAGCTGACTACTAGAGGAGATTACCTTAAGGGAAATGGAGAATATTTCGCCATGAGAATTTGGGTTGGTTTTATTGATCACATAATATTCATAAATCAAGGAATGTCATATTTTATGTCCAGGAGAAAGAAATCTCCAAACAGAATAGATACTGCAATATTTTACCAAAATCTTCTCACTGTCACGCCTCGTCCATCTAATCATGTAACAAAAGGCAAGGAGAACATTTCTAGAGGCTGCTTTTTGTTCCCTCCCCGTGTTTCCCCCACTATAAATGATACTCAACACTACCTAGGAACTTGTTAGTAATGCAGATTCTCAACCCATCCTGGGTCTACTATGGAATCAGAAACTCCAGCAATCTGTGCATTAACAAGCCTACCTGGTGATTAGGAGCAGGCTAGAGTTTGGATATAGAATATGACATTACCTGACTTGTAAATACTATATGGCCAAAAAAATCACCACAAATATCCACTATTTCCCTGTAGGTTATAGTCTTTGTTATCATTTACTACTATAATAGCATTCCTTAGTACCACTGAGTTATTCATACTATCACGCAAAGACCTTTGTGCTTTGAAGTAGTAGCTGCTAAATTTTTCATAAGAATTCTGCTGGTTCCTGAGAGAAAGATTAAGGGATAGCAGTATTTTCTAATTTCCAGGGGTTCCTTGATCGCTAAAAGCCCACCTACACATTTCTAATTAAGACCACTTGCTCTCAGTGCATTTCAACTAGCACACTATTCACATTTGGGGTGTAGCATTTCTCTGTTATATGTGACTCCCCTTGCAATGAAGGGAAATTAGGATGCTTACTTCAGTGTGCTTGATACCAGTGACACTCTCCAGTCATTGTGCCATCCCAAAATCTCTGCAGATATTTTCAGACTCTGACTTTGAAGGCATGTACAGTCCCTGTTGAGAACTATTGCTCTTGGGTAGTTTCTGATTTTTTAAAAACTTTCTTGTAATGGATGCCATCTGGAAGCAATTAGGATACAATTATAGCACATTTATATGTTTCCCTCCTTTACCAGCTTTATGCTACTAATCCAGATTTCATCACTTGGCACTCAGTACTGTGGGCTTCTTTTCTTTTATTTATTTATTTATTTATTTTTGCTATGTTGGGTCTTCGCTTCTGTACGAGGGCTTTCTCTAGTTGTGGCAAGCGGGGGCCACTCTTCATCGCGGTGCGTGGGCCTCTCACTATCGCGGCCTCTCTTGTTTGCGGAGCACAAGCTCCAGATGCGCAGGCTCAGTAATTGTGGCTCACAGGCCTAGTTGCTCCGCGGCATGTGGGATCTTCCTAGACCAGGGCTCGAACCCTTGTCCCCTGCATTAGCAGGCAGATTCTCAACCACTGCGCCACCAGGGAAGCCCAGTACTGTGGGCTTCTAAGTAGCTCATTTCAAGCTCTTCTTCAAGTTTTTCTTTACTGCAAGCAATCTTGTATACTCTTGCCAGACCACTACTAAACAGCACTTTTCTTAGGTAACCAGTTGTAACACAGTTACTTCTGATTTCATAGTATCAATACTCCTGTTTGAATTCCATGTACATTTATTAACTGGCCATTTCTACTCTTCACAAAGTAAAATTAATCATTATTCAAAACCAACTCTTCGCTTCACTCTGGCAGGGTTCTCAGTGTCTGAATATAATCCTGACATTTCTACTCTGGGACTATGCTCATATTCTTATTACCGATGGTGCCCTCTTCTCATCCTTCCCTGATATCTAAATATTATGCATCTTTCAATATCTAACTTAACCTTCACATTTACAATAGAGACTTATTTTTCTTACTCTCTTTGGTCTCCTGTTATTTGAACTTTTATAAAATTATTGTAAGTACCACATAATGTACAACTTTCTTACATATGGTACTGTTAGGGTACATACTTTTATAAATCATTGTTTTGTAGGCTTCTATTTTAAATAAATTTGTATTTACACTCCACTGTCATGTTTAGGATATCTAAAGCAGAGAGTCTAGTTAGAGCACTAGAATATTTAATGAAAGAGACAAATGAGAAGGGTTGACAAATTTAGTTGTGAGAGAGAAGAGCAAGAGACTAATCAAAGCTAAATCCAAAATTGGGTGACTCTAAAGAGAATCATGCGTGTATTAGTCAGATTTCTCCACAGAAACAGAACCAATAGGAGACGTATATATAAATGATATATGTAGATATAGAGATAGATAGGTAGATAGACAGATAGATGGATAGACAGACAGGTAGATAGACACATTTATTTTAAGGAATTGTCTTACATGATTATGGAGGCTGAGCAGTTCCAAGATTTACAGTTAACAAGCTAGAGACCCAGGAGACCAAATCTGAAGACCTTAGATATGCTGATGGTATAAATTCCCGTCCAAGGGCTGGAGAAGACTGATATCCCAGCTCAAAAGCCAAGCAGGCCAAGTTCCCTCTTAGTCTTTTTATGCTATTCAGGCTTTATAAATTAATTGGATGAGGCACACCCACATCATGGAGGGCAATCTGCTTTACTCAGTATATTGATTCAAATGTTAGTCTCATCCAGAAACCCCCCCAGACAGGCTCAGGCCAAATATCTGAACACACAATGGCTCAGTCGAGTTAACACATAAATTAACCATCAGAGTGTCATTAACTAAAATAGTGAATTAAGAAGAAATTGCAGTCCTTAAAAAGAAAATAGTAAGGCAAAATCAAAATGTTAATAGATTATCTATGTAGAATTTTATGGTGGGCAATAGGAAATGCATCATTGGACCTAGATATTAAAAATGGTGATATGGAACATAGACAATAAGCATGGTGGTAGCTAGGGGGAGAGAGTTGACACAAATAAGAGGAAAAAATTAGAAGGGTGATTAAAGAAATTATCACAGAATATGAAAACAAGGAGAAGCATGATTCATTATAAAATCATAATATAGTTGATCCTCATTATTAACAGATTCTGTATTTGAAAATTCACCTACCCTTAAAATTTATTTGTAACCCCAAAATCAGTACTCGAGGCACTTTCACGATGATTGATGGACATGCGAGAATAGTGAAAAATTTGAGTTGCCCAACATGAACATCTCAGCTGGGGTTGAAAAAAGTGATGCTTTGCCTTCTTTCTGATCTCACAAAGTAAACAAGTGTTGTAGTTGTGGTCTATTTAATAACATTTAAAAAAATTGTGTTGTACTTTTTGTTGGTGATTCCACTGTTTAAAATGGTCCACAATAATAGTTTTTTTTAAAAAATTAATTTATTTTATTTTTGACTGTGTAGGGTCTTTGTTGCTGCGTGAGGGCTTTCCCTAGGCATGTGGGCTTCAGTAGTTGTGGCACATGGGCTCAGTAGTTGTGGCTTGCAGGCTCTAGAGCGCAGGCTCAGTAGTTGTGGAGCACCGGCTTAGTTTCTCTGCAGCATGTGGAATTTTCCAGGACCAGGACTTGAACCCGTGTCCCCTGAATTGGCAGGCAGATTCTTAACTACTGCACAACCAGGGAAGCCCCACAATAATAGTTTTTAAGTGCTGTTTCGTGTTCCATGGCAGAAGAACACTGTGATGTGCGTTTTGGGGGGATAAATATGTCTTAGGTAAGCTTGTTTCAGGCATGAGTAATGATGGAGGTGCTGCTGAAGGTGAATTCAGTGGTTTTTTTGCTCCATTTTTTTTCTTTTTTAAAATTAAGTTAAATTAATTTATTTATTATACAGCAGGTTCTTATTAGTTATCTATTTTATACATATTCATGTATATATATCAATCCAAATCTCCCAATTCATCCCACTCCCCACCGCATCCCCCCGCTATCCCCTCTTGGTGTCCATAAGTTTGTTCTCTACAACTGTATCTCTGTTTCTGCCTTACAAACTGGTTCATCTGTCCATTTTACAAGATTCCACATATATGCATTAATATACGATATTTGTTTTACTGTTTCTGACATACTTCACTCTGTATGACAGTCTCTAGGTGCATCCACATCTCCACAAATGATCCAATTTCTTTCCTTTTTATGGCAGAGTAATATTCCATTGTATATATGTACCACATCTTCTTTATCCATTCATCTGTCGATGGGCATTTAGGTTGCTTGCATGACCTGGCTATTGTAAATAGGGCTGCACTGAACATTGTGGTACATGACTCTTTTTAATTTATGGTTTTCTTAGGGTATATGCCCAGTAGTGAGATTGCTGGGTCATATGGTAGTTCTATTTTTAGTTTTTGAAGGAACCTCCATAATGTTCTCCATAGTGGCTGTATCAATTTACATTCTCACCAACACAGCAAAAGGGTTCCCTTTTCTCCACACCCTCTCCAGCATTTTTTTTTTTTGTAGATTTTCTGATGATGCCCATTCTAACTGCTGTGAGGTGATACCTCATTTTAGTTTTGATTTGTATTTCTCTAATAATTAGTGATGTTGAGCAGCTTTTCATGTGCTTCTTGGCCATCTGTATGTCTTTTTTGGAGAAATGTCTATTTATGTCTTCTGCCCATTTTTGGATTGGTTTGTTTGTTTTTTTGATATTGAGCTACATGAGCTGCTTGTAAATTTTGGAGATTAATCCTTTGTCAGTTGCTTCATTTGCAAATATTTTCTCCCATTCTCAGGGTTGTCATTTTGTCTTGTTTATGTTTTTCTTTGCTGTGCGAAAGCTTTTAAGTTTTATTAGGTGGCATTTGTTTACTTTTGTTTTTATTTCCATCTCTCTAGGAGGTGGGTCAAAAAGGATCTTGCTGTTATTTATGTCATGGAGTGTTCTGCCTGTTTTCCTCTAAGAGTTTGAGAGTGTCTGGCCTTACATTTAGGTCTTTAATCCATTTTGAGTTGATCTTGTGTATGGTGTTAGGGAGTGTTCTAATTTCATTCTTTTACATGTAGCTGTCCAGTTTTCCCAGCACCACTTATTGAAGAGGCTGTCTTTGCTTCATTGTATATTCTGGCCTCCTTTGTCATAGATTAGTTGACCATAGTTGTGTGGGTTTCTCTCTGGGCTTTCTATCCTGTTCCATTCATCTATATTTCTATTTCTGTGCCAGTACCATATTGTCTTGATTACTGTAGCTTTGTAGTATAGTCTGAAGTCAGGGAGTCTGATTCCTCCAGCTACATTTTTTTCCCTCAAGATTGCTTTGGCTATTCGGGGTCTTTTGTGTCTCCATACAAGTTTTAAGATTTGTTTTTCCAGTTCTGCAAAAAATACCATTGGTAATTTGATATGGATTGCATTGAATCTGTAGATTGCTTTGGGTAGTATAGTCATTTTCATAATATTGATTCTTCCAATCCAAGAACATGGTGTATCTCTCCATCTGTTTGTGTCATCTTTGATTTCTTTCATCAGTGTCTTATAGTTTTCTGAGTACAGGTCTTTTACCTCCTTGGGTAGGTTTATTCCTTGGTATTTTATTCTTTTTGTTGCAACGGTGAATGGGATTGTTTCCTTAATTTCACTTTCTGATGTTTCATTGTTAGTGTATACGAATGCAAGAGATTTCTGCACATTAATTTTGTATCCTGCAACGTTACCAGATTCATTGATGAGCTCTAGTAGTTTTCTGGTGGCATCTTTAGGATTATCTATGTATAGTATCATGTTGTTTGACCGGGGCGCGAACCCAGTTCCCCTGCATCGGCAGGCAGACGCGCAACCACTGCGCCACCAGGGAAGCCACAGTGACAGTTTTACTTCTTCTTTTCCAATTTGTATTCCTTTTATTTCTTTTTCTTCTCTGACTGCAGTGGCTAGGACTTCCAGAACTATGTTGAATAAGAGTGGTGAGAGTGGACATCCTTGTCTTGTTCCTGATCTTAGTGGAAATGCTTTCAGTTTTTCACCACTGAGAATGATGTTTGCTGTGGGTTTGTAGTATATGGCCTTTATAAGTTGAGGTAGGTTCATTCTATGCCCACTTTCCAGAGAGTTTTTATCATAATGGGTGTTGAATTTTGTCAAAAGCTTTTTTCTTCATCTATTGAGATGATCATATGGTTTTTATTCTTCAGTTTGTTAATATGGTGTATGGCACAGATTGATTTGCGTATATTGAAGAATCTTTGCATCCCTGAGATAAATCCCACTTTATCATGATGTATGATCCTTTCAATGTGCTGTTGGATTCTGTTTGCTAGTATTTTGTTGAGGATTTTTACATCTATATTCATCAGTCATATTGGTCTATAATTTTCTTTTTTTGTAGTATCTTTGTCTGGTTTTAGTATCAGCATGATGGTGGCCTTGTAGAATGTGTTTGGGAGTGTTCCTTCCTCTACAATTTTTTGCAAGAGTTTGAGAAGGATAGGTGTTAGCTCTTCTCTAAATGTTTGATAGAATTCACCTGTGAAGCCATCTGCTCCTGGAATTTTCTTTGTTGGAAGATTTTTAATCACAGTTTCAATTTCATTACTTGTGATTGGTCTGGTCATACATTCTATTTCTTCCTGGTTCAGTCTTGGAAGTTTATACCTTTCTAAGAATTTGTCCATTTCTTCCAAGTTGTCCATTTAACTGGCATAGAGTTTCTTGTAGTAGTCTCTTATGATGCTTTGTATCTGTGGTGTCCGTTGTGACTTCTCCTTTTTCATTTCTAATTTTATTGAGTCCTCTTCCTCTTTTTCTTGATGAGTCTGGCTAAATGTTTATCAATTTTGTTTATTTTCTCAAAGAACCAGGTTTTAGTTTTATTGATCTTTGCTATAGTTTTCTTTGTTTCTATTTCATTTATTTCTGCTCTGATCTTTATGATTTCTTTCCTTCTACTAACTTTGGGTTGTGTTTGTTCTTCTTTCTCTAGTTCTTTTAGGTGTAAGGTTAGGTTGTTTATTTGAGAT
>NC_041214.2:127008807-127015480 GCF_002837175.3 Physeter macrocephalus
AGTTTTCTTTGTTTCTATTTCATTTATTTCTGCTCTGATCTTTATGATTTCTTTCCTTCTACTAACTTTGGGTTGTGTTTGTTCTTCTTTCTCTAGTTCTTTTAGGTGTAAGGTTAGATTGTTTATTTGAGATTTTCTTGTTTCTTGAGGTAGGATTGATTGCTATAAACTTCCCTCTTAGAGCTGCTTTTGCTCTGTTCCATAGGTTTTGGATTGTCGTGTTTTCACTGTCATTTGTCTCTAGGTATTTTTTAATTTCCTCTTGATTTCTTCAGTGATCTCTTGGTTACTTAGTAACGTATTGTTTAGCCTCCATGTGTTTGTGTTTTTTACATTTTTTTCTGTAATTTATTTCCAGTCTCATAGCGTTGTGGTTGGAAAAGATGCTTGATATGATTTCAATTTTCTTAAATGTGCACTTGAGAAGAAAGTGTAATCTGCTGTTTTTGGATGGAATGTCCTATAAATATCAATTAAATCTATCTGGTCTATTGTGTCATTTAAAGCTTGTATTTACATATTAATTTTCTCTCTGGATGATCTGTCCATTGGTGTAAATGAGGTGTTAAAATCCCCCACTCTTATTGTGTTACTGTCGATTTCCTCTTTTATAGCTGTTAGCATTTGCCTTATGTATTGAGGTGCACCTATGCTGGTTGCATATATATTTATAATTGTTATATCTTCTTCTTGGATTGTTCCCTTGCTCATTATGTATTGTCCTTCCTTGTCTCTTGTAACATTCTTTATTTTAAAGTCGATTTTATCTGATATGAGTATTGCTACTCCAGCTTTCTTTATTTTTTTAAACATCTTTATTGGAGTATTATTGCTTTACCATGTTGTGTTAGTTTCTGCTGTATAACAAAGTGAATCAGCTGTATGTATGCATATATCCCCACATCCCCACCCTCTTGTATTCCCTCCCACCCTCCCTATCCCACCCTCTTAAGTGGTAACAAAGCACTGAGCTGATCTCCCCATGTGATGCAGCTGCTTCTCACTAGCTATCTATTTTACATTTGGTAGTGTATATCTGTCAGTGCTAATCTCTCACTTTGCCAGCTTTCTTTTGATTTCCATTTGCATGGAATATCATTTTTTATCCCCTCACTTTCAGTCTGTTTGTGTCCCTAGGTTTGAATTGGGTCTGCTGTAGACAGCATATATATGGGTCTTTTTTTGGTATCTGTTCAGCCAGTCTGTGTCTTTTGGTTGGAGCATTTAATCCTTTCACGTTTAAGGTAATTATCGATATGTGTGTTCCTATTACCATTTTCTTAATTGTTTGGGCTTGTTTTTGTAGGTCCTTTTCTTCTCTTGTGCTTCCCACTTAGAGAAGTTCCTTTAGCATCTGTTATAGAGCTTGTTCGGTGGTTCTGAATTCTCTTAGCTTTTGTTTGTTTGTAAAGCTTTTAATTTCTCCATCAAATCTGAATGAGATCCTTGCCGTGTAGAGTAATCTTGGCTGTAGTTTCTTCCCTTTCGTCACTTTAAATATATTGGGACACTCCCTTCTAGCTTGCAGAGTTTCTGCTGAGAAATCAGCTGTTAACCTTATGGGAGTTCCCTTGTATGTTATTTGTCATTTTTCCCTTGTTGCTTTTAATAATTTTTCTTTGTCTTTAATTTTTGTCAATTTGATTACTATGTGCCTCAGCATGGTTCTCCTTGTGTTTATCCTGCCTGGAACTCTCTGCACCTCCTGGATTTGGGTGGCCATTTCCTTTCCCATGTTAGGGAAGTTTTTGACTATAATCTCTTCATATATTTTCTTGGGTCCTTTTTCTCTCTCTTCTTCCTATAATGTGAATGTTGGTGCATTTAATGTTATCCCAGAGGTCTCTTAAGCTGCCTTCATTTCTTTTCATTCTTTTTTCTTTATTATGTTTTGTGGCAGTGAATTCCACCATTCTGTTTTCCAGGTCACTTATCCATTCTTCTGCCTCAGTTATTCTGCTGTTGATTCCTTGTAGTGTATTTTTCATTTCGGATATTGTATTGTTCATCTCTGTTTGTTTGTTCTTTAATTTGTCTAGGTGTTTGTTCTTTAATTCTTCTAGGTCGTTGTTAAACATTTCTTGCATCTTCTCAATCTTTGCCTCCATTCTTTTTCTGAGGTCCTGGATCATCTTCACTATCATTTTTCTGAATTCTTTTTCTGGAAGGTTGCCTATCTCCAAGTTCATTTAATTGTTTTTCTGGGGTTTTATCTTGTTCCTTCATCTGGTACATAGTCCTTTGCCTTTTCATTTTGTCTACCTTTCTGTGAATGTGGTTTTTGTTCCACAGGCTGCAGAATTGTAGTTCTTCTTGCTTCTGCTGTCCACCTTCTGGTGGATGAGGCTATCTAAGAGCTTTTGCAAGCTTCCTGATGGGAGGGACTGGTGGTGGGTAGATCTGGGTGTTGCTCTGGTTGGCAGAGCTCAGTATACCTTTAATCTGTTTGTTTGCTGATGGGTGGGGCTGAGTTCCCTCCCTGTTGGTTGTTTGACCTGAGGCGACCCAGAACTGGAAGCTACAGGCTCTTTGGTGGGGCTACTGGTGAATGCCTGGAGGACTCATGCCAAGGAGTGCTTCCCAGAACTTCTGCTGCCAATGTCCTTGTCCCAGCCGTGAGACACAGCCACCTCCCACCTCTGCAGGAGACCTTCCAACACTAGCAGGTAATTCTGGTTCAGTCCCCTATGGGGCCACTGCTCCTTCCCCCAGGTCCTGATGCCCACATTACTTTGTGTGTGCACTCCAAGAGTGGAGTCTCTGTTCCCCCCAGACCTGTCAAAGTCCTGCAATCAAATCACACTAGTCTTCAAAATCTGATTCTCTGGGAATTCCTCCTCCCGTTGACTGACCCCCAGATTGGGAAGCCTGACGTGGGGTTCAGAACCTTCACTCCAGCGGGTGGACTTCTGTGGTATAATTGTTGTCCAGTTTTTGAGTCACCCACCCAGAGGTTATGGTATTTGATTTTATTGTGATTGCACCCCTCCTACCATCTCCTTGTGGCTTCTTTGTCTTTGTCTGTGGGGTATCTTTTTTGGTGAGTTCCAGTGTCTTCCTGTCAATGATTGTTCAGCAGTTTGTTGTGATTCTGGTGCTCTCGCAAGAGGGAGTGAGGGCACCTTGTTCTATTCCTCCCTCTTGAACCAATCTCTGAATTCAATGTTAATGAATCAACAATGTATATTAAATAAGATGTCCTTGAAACCAGGTTATGTATTGGCAAGTTGGCAAAAAAGTCATGACCAGAGACTTTTAGGAACCTAACCCTGCTTTTCCCTTAGGAGCAGTTATTTAGTATTTGCTTATTTGGTGTTTATGGCATCTTTATAAAACATAACTCCTGCATATAATGAGAATTGACTATATATGGTATATTTGTGGACACAGTATTCTGGTAGTTTTAATGTTACCAAAAAACCTTGATGACATATATTTTCAAAGTGATAACCGTTATGATTTGTTTTTTATTCTGGGTTAAAATCAGTTAATTGATGAAGTCTTTTATATATCTTTAAATGACCTTATAAGCATTTGTTAAATATGGTTTAAGATAAATTCATTTGAAATATATTTTATCATCCATATGTACCTTTAATTTAAAATTTGCCCCTACTGAGTGGCCCCATTCCTATTATTATGGTTGCTCAAGGAATTCTTGTCCCAATTCTTACTTGTGGATACTCCTCCTTGCTTTTTTTCTGGAAAAGAAGGAGAATGCTAATGGAAATTCAGAATATCCAAAGATTGTAACTTTAGTTTTAAAATTTACTTTTCAGCTGGTTGGGTTTAAAGGATATCATATAAATATAAATATTTATTCATTTGTTTAATATTTATTCATTCATTCAGTAATCATTTATTGACCTTCTATTAGGTGCCCAGGAACTTCTTTGCCAAGAGTTAACCAAGGTTTTGTGGTACTTGGAACTTATACTATTATGGACCTGCTTTGATAAAAATAAATTAATTTTTAAAAAGAATATTAGGTATATTAATAGAGGACCTTGGAAGGAACTGTTGCATTGTGGGGACTCTGAGACTTAAGGTTCACTACATTCACAGGAAGTTCTCTGCCTTTAATATGATCAACAATATGGATCATAGTCATACATAAATTTGGGAATTAATAAAGTTAAGCACAGGAGGAGGTGCTAAGATATAATGAAAATAACCTAACATATTAGTTTTCTAATTACCACAAACTGGATGGCTTAAAACAATAGAAATTTATTCCCTCACAGCTCAAAAGCCGAAGGTCTTTATAAGGTGTAGGCAGGCTGGTCCTTCTGAAGGCTCTGAAGGAGAATCTGTTCCATACCTCTCTTCTAACTTCCAGTGATTGCTAACTATCCTTGGCACTTTTTGGCATGTAGGCACATCACTCCGATTTCTGCCATCAACATCCCTTGGGCTTCCTCTGTTGAGTATCTCTAGGTGTCCTTTCTTCTTCCAATAAAGATACAGCAATTGGATTTAGGACCCACTCTAATCCAGTATGACCTCATATTCAGTAATTACATCTGGAAAGACCCTATTTCCAAATAAGGTCATATTCTGGGCTTCTGGGTAGACCTGAGTTTGGGAGGATGAACGTGGACACTATCTAACTCCATATGTCTAGTCACTAGTAACAACTGAAAGAACAACTAAGAAAGGACACATGATGGAACTCTGGTAAAACGTGAGGAAATAACTTACTTGACTTGGGCAAGGCAGGATGCAAGTACAAGGCAAAACTGTAAAGATTAAGGATTAAGGGTACAATGTATTAATAACAATATTGATTCCATGCTGAGGTACCAGATATAATCAACTCCTCTTTATATGTCTCCTTTGGGAGTGGGGAGAGTTCATTATAAAAATTTGACCTCAATACTTCTAGCTTTCTATACTTTTTATTATATTATATAATGTAATAGAAACCTTTCAGGTTCCATGAAGAAGTCAGATATTATTTTAAAATTTAAGATAAAATAAATAGCATAAACTGAGGCTGAGGCAGTTTAAGGGGAACACAGAAATTTAGACACAAATTTTTGGAGAATTTGAAAAGAATGTGGCTAAAAGATGCTGCAGAAATGAGTCCCATTAAATATATAGCACTGTTTAAATCTGTTTAAAAGTTCCAGTACTTTTAGTAGACTCTTTGACGAAAAAATATTTCCATGGAAAAAAGAAAACATGATTTTTATTTTTTTACTATTTTCTTGGGTAGCAGAAATATTACACTGAACTTATGCTCTTTTCTCAAATCACAAAAAATATCGTGAAAAGACTTCAAACTTAAAGTTTGGATGAATTCAATCTAACAATATAATAAATATATTTTCCTCATGACTTGTGACCACCTGTTAGTACCAAAAAGAATAAGACCAAACTATGGGCTAATGACTGTTCCCATGGAACAAAATGACAGAAAAGGAAGGGAAGAAGAGTGAACTTCATTCCTAGTATGTGAGTTAGAGTGTGTGTGGGTGTGTGTGTGTGTGTGTGTGTGTGTGTGTGTGTGTGTGTGTGTGTATGTTTCAACTTGAATATTCTTAGGGTCACATATACCTCCTGGAATTGTTTTTGAGAAGAAAAATTATATTCATATTACTTAGGCATTTTGGTTAAAATAAATAAGTTTAGTTAGATTTAGTTCTGGTTTAATTTTCAAATGTTCTGAGATCTGTTACAGTGGAATCTGAGCAAGAATTTCATATGACATTTTAGAGATTTACATTTCATTTTGGCATAAACAAATACAAAACTAATTTGTTTCAGCGAATAGTGCAACTGCATGTTGTATTTCCTTTTGTCTCTTCTACTATTTTCTCTTGCTCCTGTTGTGGCAAATAGTTTGCGTAGCCAATCCCTAGAGTGGGCTACTTAAATTATTGATATGTGTTAAGTGGTTTTATTGAGTAATAATGTAATTCCATTAACATGTCTCCACATCCAAAAACTGGCTGTTCAAGACAAATGCTTCTGTTAGTAAATTACAATAAAATATCTTAGAGGCTAAAACCTGAAAATGAACACTACTTTTTTTTTTAACATCTTTATTGGAATATAATTGCTTTACAATGTTGTGTTAGTTTCTGCTGTAAAACAAACTGAGTCAGCTATATGTATACATATATCCCCATATCCCCTCCCTCTTGGGTCTCACTCCCACCCTCTCTATCCCACCCCTCTAGGTCATCACAAAGCACCAAGCTGATCTCCCTGTGCTATGCGGCTGCTTCCCACTAGCTATTTTACATTTGTTAGTATATATAAGTCCATGCCACTCTCTCACTTCTTTTGATTTGCCTTTCTCTAATAATTAGTGATGTTGAGCATCCTTTCATGTTTTTGTTGGCAATCTGTATATCTTCTTTGGAGAAATACCTATTTAGATCTTCTGCCCATTTTTGGATTGGGTTGTTTGTTTTTTGATATTGAGCTACATGAGCTGCTTGTAAATTTTGGAGATTAATCCTTTGTCAGTTGCTTCATTTGCAAATATTTTCTCCCGTTCTGAGGGTTGTCATTTTGTCTTGTTTATGTTTTTCTTTGCTGTGCAAAGCTTTTAGTTTTATTAGGTGGCATTTGTTTACTTTTGTTTTTGTTTCCATCTCTCTAGGAGGTGGGTCAAAAAGGATCTTGCTGTTATTTATGTCATGGAGTGTTCTGCCTATGTTTT
>NC_041214.2:127015761-127028102 GCF_002837175.3 Physeter macrocephalus
GTTTATTTTTGTGTATGGTGTTAGGGAGTGTTCTAATTTCATTCTTTTACATATAGCTGTCCAGTTTTCCCAGCACCACTTACTGAAGAGGCTGTCTTTGCTCCATTGTATATTCTGGCCTCCTTTGTCATAGATTAGTTGACCATAGTTGTGTGGGTTTCTCTCTGGGCTTTCTATCCTGTTCCATTCATCGATATTTCTGTTTTTGATGAACACTACTTTTTATCTTATATCAATCGCATTCTTCACCTCCCATTTTTATCAAAGAATTGTGTCATTTGTTTCCCACATAGGAGCCAAAAACCTCTGGTATATATAAACCGGAGGAGGTAAAACTGTCAATGAAATGTGTATACAAAACATTTGCACAATGTTTAGGCCCAGGTGTTTTTTTTGGAAGGTTGATGGGTTGCTAATATCTAGCTAGTTGTAAATATTAAGAAGAAAATTTGAGAGTCAAAGTTCTAGAAGCAAAACTCATTTTGTACAATGAACATAAGAAAAGACTGCTGTATAATCTTCTCTTCTCTAGCTCTCTCTCTTTTAAATTAAGTAAAACTTTGCCTTAAGGGATGTATACTTTTAATGCAGAAAATCTGAATAATTATACTTCTTCAGAGTAAAACTAGTGCATCCCAGTTTCAAATTACATTTAGCTTCTACTTAAAATTTGAAAAATGAAAGCCTAGGCAAAATAGGTGAAACATACACACACACACGTTAGGGAAGCAAATTTAAGTAGCATTTCCAGATTTTTTTTTAAAGTATTCTTTGACTAAGAAATCTTAGTCAAAGATTTGAGATGAGACTTTAAAAGGAATTCACAACATATTGAGATTATTTTGAGACTTAGAAGCTATAGAAAATTTGAAAAGAATTCCAGTGGCTGGCAGCTGTATGCTATATTGTGCATCCTATTTGTCGGAAAATAATTTGCCTGATGTAATAGTTACCACATCCATTGACTACATGTACAAGATAACCTCCCTGCTGTAAGAGAGTGTAAAAAGTGTGGGGAAACCCTTGCTTCATGCTAATTAATTACTAGGCATGATGCATGTATAAAGTATATTAAAGTTATGAGTGAAAGGAGAAAATAAGAAAAATACAGTATTTTCACCAGTGGTTCTCAATAAAGTGAATGAGGTCAGGATGAACAAGTCTCCTCACCGTCTTAAAAGGTTTCAAATGTAGAGTATGATGTTATCTTCTTTAGTTATATTTTCAATTGGATTTGGGGGAGGAGATGTTAAAATATGTCGTAAAATAGATATATCCAACATACTTCAGATTTTAATCTTGATTTGTCATTTAAAGTCTCCTCCCACAACCCCCATTATTCTTAGAGTCTAAAAAAAACAGCCCTGTTATTGCTTTCAATTCATGGGAATTACGAATTCTTAGTGGGTAGAGGAGACTATGCAGGCAATATCTGTGGGTAAAATAGAAAAAATACCCATGAAGTGTAGCAGAATGTTACCACCCAAATATGTATCTTTGGCATAAGGATGATTTTGAGCTGATTATTTTGAGGAACAACAGATGTAGGAGAAGCTCTGAAAAGAGAGTGGCAGTTAAGTTGTGTAAGGGAGATTTCCAACTGCAAAGGAGACCTCCATTTGTAAAGGTGTCTCCCTCTCTGTACAGGAAGAGGGCAACTCTAAATCACAAGAACATCTTATCAATGAAGAAGCCCCCACTTAAATCTGCATAACAAACCTTACCCTCACCTTATCAGAAAAACCTTACTTTTCCTGGTAACCTCCCCATAACTGACATCCCCATATCTATCTTTCTTTTGTCTGTAGCTGAAGATAGTATTTAAGCTAGTGGCTTAGGCTACCTCAGAGAGTTTTTCATTTTTACCAGAGTATCTCCCATGTACACATGAAGCATACATGTTAATAAACTTCTGTTTGTTTGTCTCTTGTTAATCTATCTTTTACTGCAGGGCTTGCAGCCAAGAACTCAAAAACGTAGAGGAAAAATTACTGTTTCCCTCCCACAACAGCAAGGTAATACAGTAGGTAGAAGTCTCTTCTCAGAGAAAATGAATGTAGAACTTAGAAAAAGACACCTCATGTTCTATGAATATAAGACGAGGCACTAACCTGGTATGAAAGTTTCAGAAAAGGTCAAGCTAGCAGTGTGCTGTACATCAAAAAAAAAAAAAAAAGTCTGTAAAGACACTGAACGTGGATCTTTAAGGTCAAATTTTTTTTTTTAAAGGTGGAGGAATGACCTACTACCTTAGATAAATTGTGGACTATTAAGGGATGACAGAGAAATTAAAACAACACATCCAATATTTTGTGAAATCATTCCTATCATGTAAGATAATATTCAGATGCAAAGAGTACACCAAAATCAAGACATAAGTTAAGACAATCATTACAGGTTTCTAGCCATTTTAAATAATTTCAATTCTTCAAGATCAAAATGCAACTTAAGATACTGAAAGAAACTGCTGATACAATTAAAGAAGTACACTATTGTTCAGCTCTAAGAGTCAAAACTTTTAAAGGACAAATAACATTAAATTCATTTGCTAGAATCCACATCTCCTGACCCTCAACTCATTGTTGTTAAGTGATGTTATAACCTCTGGACGCTCAATCAAATAACCACCTTTCCCCAGGGCCCATCTTCCAAACTGGCTTACTTTCCAATATTATAAGAAACTCTAGATTTAGCATCTGTGATGTCTTGGACCTGTACTAGGTGCTTTATATACATTAGAACTAAGTTTCACGAAAAGCTTAAAATATATGTATTATTAACTTCATTTTATGATAGGAAAATGAGGCTCATACCAATTAAATTTCCGGCCTAGTGTCACGTAGTAGAAGAGTTGGGATTCTTCAAATATAAAAATGGCATTCTGTTCATACTTTCTCATATTATTCCACCACTTTACTTCATTTGAGAAATATAATTCCTCTGTTAGCATGTCAACCAGCAATGCATGTGTAGATTTTCCCATCAGCTTGTTTTTTTTTTTTTTTTAATGTATACTATAGATCACTGCTTCTCAAAATTTATTGTGCATATAATCTCCTGGGGATCTTATTAAAATTCAGATTCTGACTCAGGTGTGGCCTAAGATTCTACAATTTTAACACACTCCCAAGTGATGCTGATGCTGCTAGTCTACAGCCATGCTTTAAGTAGCTAATCATTAATAGTGCTATAACACCATGGTCTGTGGACCTGTAGTAGTCTGGAAATGATTACTCTTCTGCAATGAAATAAGAAACTTGTACAAGGATGTAAATCAATGTCCATCTTCCTTCATAGAGAAATTTGTTAAGAAAAGAATGACAGGTGAACTAAATGATATGCTTAATGACATGGTAGATTTACAGTCTCATAACCCAAGCACCTTACCTTATATGAGACATGGGATGGGCAACAACCAACTCGCTGAGAAACTACTTTCAGAAATACATATACTGGGAGTTGAGAGGGGAGGAGAATTTTGAACACGGAGGAGGAAGAATAAAGTAGGTTTTGGTAAAAAAAAAAACCATTATCTGTAGAAATAACAAAAGCCTTGCTGTGAAAGGCCATAAAGATAGGGTACCTGGAGAGTATAACATCAAAGGAAGGGAAAAAAGAGTTTGGAAAAAGGGTGGTTGAAAGTTAAAGACAGACTGTTCCTATTAAATCAATTTACCTTTGGCTGTGGAAGAATGTTCTTCCCACCATTCTAGCATTAGAATCTAGGAAATGGTGGTGACAGTAGTTCTCAAGTCAGACTGTTAGAACCAATCTTGAGAGCTTTAAAAATGATTTCCATGGAGACTATGATTCAATTGGTTTACATCCAATTGCTTGATCATTAGAATTTTTAAATCTCCTCAGGGGATCTTAATATATATCAAAGTTAAAAATATTGACATTATGTATAACTAGACCTCTGAAGACTAACTTGTGAAGCTAAATATTATTTATAACATTGTATAATCCAGTATTAGTGTCATCAATTCTCTACATAATTCAGAAGGAATTAAACAGATTGTGGGAGAAGATAGGCCAGAGAGGAGTGATTAGTAGGATACAACATGGATTCAGTGAGTACTAGTTGGTGCAAACTAGCTTTATTTACTTTTTTGGGAGTCTTTTCATATAAGAAAAATGGAATTTGCATGATAATAATACTGCTTTATCTTTCTTTTTGCATTTGATAGAAAAGCACTTTCATGTATATTATTATGTGTGATATTCACTATAATTCTGAATATTAGGCAAATAATACATCATTAATCTTATTAAGACTGAATTCCTTAGATAGTAAGGGACTTGCCTGCATTTATGCAATTAGATTTACTGACATTACATAAACTCTCCTATAAATCTCACGTGCAGAAAAACACTGATAATGTCTTTCATTACAACTTTTGGACAAGGTGAAAGATGTGGGCTAGACTATAAAGCGAATGGTGGATTTGTAGATTATTAAATATATTTATTTAAAGTATGTTGATTGATGTCAACCTTGATAAAGTTTATAGTGAGAAGATCAGAGTCTGTCCTATTCTACACTTTTTAATATTTATCACTAATGAATACAATAAAGATATAGAAGTTACGGTTATCAAATACACAAAGCTGAGATTGACAGCCAGTATTCTGCATACTAGAATCCATAGTTAAAATCCTGGCAGACTGGAATAAGAGGTCAAATATAGCAAGATAAAATTTTACATGCGGATAAAATTCTGTATTCAGTTCAAAAATACCAGTACATTTAAAGAGAACATATTAAGTATCTTCAAATATTTGAAGTATATTTATGAAGAAGAGAAGTTTGATGTAGTTTGCATAGATCTCCATGACAGAAATCGAGAATGAACCAAAGATCAAAGTAATTTGTAGTAGAACATGAAAAGATTTTTGACAGGAAAGGAACTAACATTTTTAGAATCTTTGGCCATATAAGGAATGGTGTTCTGCCATATTATACTACTTAATTATTATAGCACTGCTAAGAGGAAGGTACGTTAAACTGATACTGTAGTGAGGAACTTGAGATTACATAGGTTAAGCTTTTGTAAAAAGTCACATATGGAACATGAGGTAAACTCAAAATTGGGGCTCAAGTCAGCCTGCTTCATTTTGCTAGAAATAATTACCAAAATAATACATTCTTTGCCGTGGGAATTATTCAAACTGAGTCCAGAGAAAAATCCCTTAAGTGGGAAACTAAAATAGATTAATTCAAAATTTCCAAATTTTCTTTTGAGACATAGTTAGTTGATTGACCAAAGGGTGGGTGGGCATCAGTTTTAGCCTGGGCAGTGAATAGTTTCCATGAGATTTCTAAACTTGGAGCACGTTATTCTTCTTACAGGTTATTCAAAGTACCAAATGTAAAGTTCAAAAATTGGTAAAAGCTATGTTTTCTTTCTAGTTAGAGAAAGCTGGTCTAGAGCTAAAGCAGAGAGAATCAGAGATGAGAAAGGGAGAGACCAGGGGCATCCAACAATCTGATTCTGTATTTCTGAAGCTAAAATACATTCTGGTCATTGGTTCATGACAGACACTCCTTTGCCTTTGTCTTCAGCTAGTCTGAGTTGGATTTCTCACCACTGCAAAGCAGGGTCCCCAATCACTTTTTGCCAAGAATGCCAACAAATAAAACTTACGATACAGAAATGGCATTTGAGGATTAAGTCTTTGCATATATGAGTCACAATATTGAAATAAATCAAATTTAATACTTACACAAAAATTGTTACCCCATAATGTAAAGTTTGAAATTTATCTCATCTCAGTTTTTTTCTTGTGCAAATGAGTTTTGTGTTCATGTCATTGTTTAATTTCTCCAATAAGTTTGCCTTAGTAATAATGGCATAGGGATATGAAAACCCAAGTTACCAATAAGGTGTATATGACTTGACTGTGTGTGGGTTTGTGTGTTTGTAAAATCAGAACTCTAACTTTAGTTCCTTGTGCTGCTGTATAAAATTAAACTTACTTTCTATTAAAGATATAATTGCAGCTGAAAGGTTTTTTAATTAAAACATATAAAGCTATACTTCCAATGTTTTATACGGGGACCTCAACATTAACCCTGCAGTTAATGTATTTAATGAGTTATTTTATATAAAGCTAATTAAAAATTTAGGGTTTTAATATAGTCTCTGCTCCATTTTACCCTCAGCATCTCATACCATATTCAGAATAGTGAATTAAATTATGATGAAATACTTTGCATTGTGTCTATAACGATTAACATTTTAGCAGGGATTTCTACAGAGCCATGTATCAGAGAGTCAATTGTTTGATAAGAAGTCACTCTGATGGTTTTTATTCAATAATCTTGTCATAAAAATCACTCTTTAATATATACCTAGACTGAAATTTGGGATACATATATTATTCCACTAAATTTACACTTTCCATCACCTTGATTTCTAAAAACAAATGTTATTGTGTCAGTTTGGCTATTGATGTTTTACATATTTGATAAAAATGAGTTTTAAGTGTCTATTGCATTATATTAGAAAACATTAAGACATTATTTTTTAAGTTTTATTAAGGTAGAGTATATTATTGTAATAATTTTTAAAACATTACACAAAAATTTTCCTTAATGCCAAGAGAAGATGGGGATATTATTCCTGTGATTTTCTTTCACATACCTGAAGAATATGAAAGAAATTACTCCTTACCAGCGAAAGGTTGACATGCGTTTTTATTATTTGTTACTTTTGGTAAAGTTATTATACGACATCTAATGTGTTGAGAAATGAAACAAAATGACAATCATGTTATTTTACATAAATCGAATTAACAGTCACAATCATGGTGTTTGAAATATGTTTATAAATATGAATATAAATACACATATATAAATAAAATCATTAATTAAAAACAATTTACAATTTTACAAGGTTTTCTGAAAATATCTTAACAGTCATCCGCAACACTTGCTTTTCTTTTGGTGATAACACCACTTTTTCTTGGTGGTTATATTCTTTCCTAATTATTTAATTTCTTACAGCACTGGGACTTGAGGGTGAGAATTGACATATTAATAAGCAAGGCAAAATCTAAACTAATCTGGCATTTTCCTCTTTAGAATAAGAATCTTAAGTAGAGTAATATTCAAATTTAAAGAACTTAAAAATAATCACTTCTTTTTATAAAATTCAAAATCCTGTACTTTTGGAGATCTGATTGTATTCAAATTTTCCTACAATTCTGTGAACTGTTCAATGATATTGAATATAGTCTTTTCGCATCTCTATTTGTATCTACTTATCTATGCTTAAGTGTGAATCTATGTCTGTGACATATCAACACTTTTATAATTAATTTAAAAAATTATAAAAGTGTATTTCAAGTACTAAAACGAGCTAATTTAGTGGCATTTTAATTGTGGTTTTGCTATAGACTTAAAGTTTGTGTTCCTCCAAAATTCAGATGTTAAAACCTAATACTCAATGTGATGATATTTGGAGGTGGAACCTTTGGGAGGTGATTAGGTCATAAGAGTGGAGTCCTCATGAATAGGATTAGTGCCCTTTAAAAAAAGACACCAGAGAATTCTCTTTGCTCTCCACCATGTGAGGATACAATGAGAAGTAGGCAGTCTGCAACCTGGAAGAGGGCTCTCATCAGAACCCAAACATGCTATCACCCCGATCATGGACTTCCAGCTCCCAGAACTGTGAGAAAGAAATTTCTGTTGTGTATAAGCCAACCACTTTATAGTATTTTGTTATACAAGTCTTATCTAATAAAGATAAGTTTACATATATTTTTGATATTTTAATAATGCATAATTATGTGTGAATTATTCTAGAATTAGATTTTCCCTTCAATATTTAAAAAAACATACATAATGAACTTCCAGAAATCTTTATGAGAATTTCCTGGTGATACAGAAGATCAGCATGGAAGATGCAACATATAGGGTATTTCTGTGGTACCTCTTTACATAAAGACTTGGTAAAATATTTCATTTGTAATCATAATAATTTTAACTATACATTTTGAAAATCTCAAGATAGAGAATATGTATATTAATTTAAATGTATTTTTCTCTAGTTTTATTGAGATATAATTGGCATATAATATTTTATTAGTTGCAAATGTACAACATGATGATTTGATATACATGTATATTGTGAAATGATTACCATGATAAGTAGAGTTAACATCCATAATCTCACATAGTTACACTTCTTTTTTTGTGATAAGAACTTTTCAGACTTGCTCTCTTAGCAACTTTCAAATATACAATACAGTATTGTTAACTAGAGTCATTATGTTGTAAATACAAATTCACAACTTATTTATCTTATAACTGGAATTTTGTACCTTTGACCACCTTTATTCATTTACCTCCCTCTACTATCCCCAACCTCTGGCAACCACAAATCTGATTTCTCTTTCTATGAGGGTTTTTTGTAACATATATGTATATTCCATATAAGTGAGATTATACAGTATTCATCTTTGTCTGATTGATTTCACTTACCATAATGCCCTCAAGATCCATCCATTTTGTCACAAATGGTAGCATTTCCTTCTTTTTCATGGCTGACTAATATACCTCTCTTTTTTTCCATTCATCCGTCAATGGACACTTAGGTTGTTTCCATGTCTTGGCTACTGTATATAATGTCATAATGAACATAGCGGTGCAAATATCTCTTTGGGGTAGTGATTTTGTTTCCTTCAGGTATCTACCCAGAAGTGGAATTTCTGGATCATATGGTATTTCTATTTTTAATTTTTAAAGGAAACCCCATACTGTTTTCCACAGTGACTGTACAAATTTACATTTGTTCTCTTGTCTTTTTGATAATAGCCATTCTAACAAGTATGATGTAATATTTCATTGAGGTTTTCATTTTCACTCCCCTAATGATTAGTGACTTTGAGCACTTTTTCATGTACCAGTTGGCCAGTTATATGTCTTCTTTGGAAAAATATCTATTTTGGTCCTTTGCCCATTTTTAAATTTGGATTATTTATTTGTTTGTTTGTTTGCTCTTGAGTTGTATGGGTTCCTTATATATTTTGGGTTTTAACCCCTTATTGAATTTATGGTTTGCAAATATTTTCTCCTATTCTGTAAGTTGCCTTTTCATTTTGTTGATCATTTCTTTTCCTGTGTATTAGCTTTTTAGTTTGGTGTAGTCCCACTTATTTATTTTTGATTTTGTTGCTTTTACTTTAGATGTCATATCCAAAAAAATAATTGCCAAGACCCATGTCACAAGTTCTTTCCCTATTTTCCTCCAGGAGTTTTATGGTTTCAGGTCTTACATTTAAGTCTTTAAATCATTTCAAGTTAATTTTAGTAAGTAGTGTAAGAGAGGGTCCTAATTTCATTATTCTTCATGTGACTATCCAATTTTCCCAGCACCGTTTATTGAAGAAACTGTCTTTTCTCCATTGAGTATTCTTAGCTTGCCTGTTAAATATTAGTTGACCATATATGCCTGGGTTTATTTCTGGGTCTCTATTCCAGTCCATTGGTCTAACTGTCTGTTTTAAAGCCAGTGTCATACTGCTTTGATTACTATAGCTTTGTAATATAGTTTGAAATCAGGATGTGTGATGCCTCCAACTTTGTTCTCAAGATTGCTTTGGTTATTCAGAGACTTTTGTGGGTCTATGCATATTTTAGCATTGTTTTTTTCTTTTTCTGTAAAAATGCCATTGGAATATTGATATGTATTGCATTAAATCTATAAATGGTTTTGGGTAGTATAGACATTTCAACAATATTAATTCTTCCAACTTATAAATATAGGATATATTTCCCTTTATTTGTGTCTTCAGTTTTTTTCATTAATGTCTTATAGTTTTCAGTGTAGAGATCTTTCACATCCTTAGTTAAATTTATAACTAAGAATTTTATTTTTTATGCTATTACAAATAGAATTATTTTCTTTACTTTTTTCAGATAATTCTTTGTTAATGTATAGAAATGCTACTTATTTGGGGGTGTTGATTTTGTATCCTGCAACTTTACTGGATTTGTTAATTAAGATCTAATAGTTAATTTATAGAGCCTTTAGGATTTTCTACGTATAAAATCATGTCATCTGCAAATAGAGAAAAATTTTACTTCTTTTTGAATTCTGATGACTTTTATTTCTTTTTCTTGCCTGATTGCTCTAACTAGGACTTCCAGTCCTGTGCTGAATAGGAGTGGTACAAGAGGGCACCCTTGTCTTGTTCCTGATCTTAAAGGAAAAGGTTTCAACATTTAATCATTGAGTATGATGTTAGTTACAGGCTCCTCATATATGACGTTTCTTATGTTGAGGTACATTTCTTCTACACATAATTTGTTGAGACTTTTCATCATGAATGGCTATTGAATTTTGTAAAATGCTTTTTCCTGCATCTATTGTGATTTTTATCTTTCATTCTGTTAATGTGATATATCACATTTATTGATTTGACTACATTGAACCATCTTTGCATCCCAAGGATGAATCCCACTTGATCACGGTGTATTATCCTCTTAATGTGCTGTTGAGGTCTGTTTGCTAGTATTTTTGTTGAGAGTTTTGCATTTATATTCACCAAGGATACTGGCTGATAAGTTTCCTTCCTTGTAGTGACCTTATCTGTCTTTGGTATCAGAACAATGCTAGCCTCATAAAATGAGTTTGAGAGTGTTCCCTCCTCTTCAATTTTTTTTTTTTGGAGAATTTGTGAAGGATTGATGTTAATTCTTCTTTAAATGTTTGGTAAATTTACCAGTGAGGCTATCTGGTCCTGGGCTATTCTTTGTCAGGAGGCTACTGATTACTGATTCAACCCCCTTACTGCTTATTGGTCCATTTAGATTTTCTATCTCTTCCTGATTCAGTTTTGTGAGGTTGTATGTTTCTAAGAATTTATCCATCCTAGGATGTCTAGGTTGACCAGCATGTCTACTTGCACTCTAGGAAATAATACATTGAGAGTTTCCATTGAAGTTACTTTTTAAATATTAAATTATATTTAATATGCTACTGCCTTTCAAGAAAGGGCCAGTTAAATAAATTATGGATCATCATAAAATGGAATTTATGTACCTGTCTAAAAAATGAGGGCTGTATGTATTAATATACATACACTACCTATTATTAAATGAAAAAAATCAAGGTACAGAACAGTGTGATAGTGTTCTATATTTCTTATGAAATAAGAGGGATTAGGCATATATCTTTTGTCACTTGTGTAAATATAGACATCAAGAAATAAAGACAAAATAAAGTAATAATCCTTATTTTTGTGTATTTGTAGGTTAGATGGGGGTGAGAATGAGATGGATTTTGCATTGTATAAGTATAATAATTATATATAAATATATATAATATATAATATATACAAGTAATGTGTTATATGTGCACGCATATATATGATGCACACATATACATACCACAAGTCCCCAAGCATATATAATGTTGAAATATACAAACTACTGAAAATTAAGTTGAAAAAATTTGACTCGGTTATGTGAAAATGAGTTATTCACTCTTTTTCTAAATAATTACCTCTACACAAAGGCAATATCTAGGTAGTCAATCTGACATTTTCTGTCCAGGTGCTTAAATTTTAGCTTTGTTTTCTTCATTTTCCTGACCTAAGGCCTGTGTTCTGACACTGGTTCTTTTTCTTTTTCTTTTTTTTTTTTTTTTTTTTTTTTTTGCGGTACGTGTGCCTCTCACTGTTGTGGCCTCTCCCGTTGTGGAGCACAGGCTCCGGACGCGCAGGCTCAGCGGCTATGTCTCACGGGCCCAGCTGCTCCATGGCATTTGGGATCTTCCCGGACCGGGGCATGAACCCATGTCCCCTGCATTGGCAGGCGGACTCTCAACCACTGCGCCACCAGGGAAGCACTTCTTTTTTTTTTTTAACATCTTCATTGTAGTATAATTGCTTTACAATGATGTGTTAGTTTCTGCTTTATAACAAAGTGAACCTGCTATACATATACATATATCCCCATATCTCCTCCCTCTTGCATCTCCCTCCCACCCTCCCTACCCCACCCCTCTGGGTGGTCACAAAGCACCAAGTTGATCTCCCTGTGCTATGCTGCTGCTTCCCACTAGCTATCTATTTTACATTTGTTACTATATGTAAGTCCATGCCACTCTGTCACTTCATCCCAGTTTACCCTTCCCCTTCCCTGTGTCCTCAAGTCCATTCCCTACATCTGCATCTTTATTCCTGTCCTGCCCTTAGTTTCTTCAGAACCATTTTTTTTTTAGATTCCATATATATGTGTTAGCATATGGTATTTATTTTTCTCTTTCTGACTTACTTCACTCTGTATGACAGTCTCTAGGTCCATCCACCTCACTACAAATAACTCA
>NC_041214.2:127028252-127092271 GCF_002837175.3 Physeter macrocephalus
CATGATTCTTTTTGAATTATGGTTTTCTCAGGGTATATGCCCAGTAGTGGGATTGCTGGGTCGTATGGTAGTTCTATTTTTAGTATTTTAAGGAATCTCCATACTGTTCTCCATAGTGGCTGTATCAATTTACATTCCCAGCAGCAGTGCAAGAGGGTTCCCTTTTCTCCACATCCTCACCAGCATTTATTCTTTTTTTGGATTTTTTGATAATGGCCATTCTGATTGGTGTGAGGTGATAACCTCATTGTACTTTTGATTTGCATTTCTCTAATGATTAGTGATGTTGAGCATCCTTTCATGTGTTTCTTGGCAATCTGTATATGTTTAATTAGGTACCATTTGTTTATTTTTGTTTTTATTTCCATTTCTCTAAGAGGTGTGTCAAAAAGGATCTTGCTGTGATTTATGTCAGAGTGTTCTGCCTGTGTTTTCCTCTGAATTTTATAGTGTCTGGCCTTACATTTAGATCTTTAATCCATTTTGAGTTTATTTTTGTTGACACTGGTTCTTGATAGTGAAATAATTGCCCTGGGCTCGAGTCCTAGATGTGTGCATATGGCAGAATATTATGGACTCATTCCAGGAATACTAGGGAAAAATCCATCTGCACAATAGGAAGCAAGACTGGGATATCTATGTTTGCACATTCTGAATAGCCCCATATTTTTCCCAGTGTTCAGAAAGTTTTTGTACAGTTCATCAGCCATTAAGGAATATATTTAAGCTGGGCTCTAAAGGTTTGTTGAAACAAGGACACAAAACCCTTGATAAGAATTTATTTCTACAATAAAATATAATACTTTTCAATCATAAGAAACCAGCACTCTGTATTTTTGCCTCAAAAAGGAAAATTATATATATTCATTATATGTGAAATTTGTGAAAGATGCCACAAATAATGACGTTCTATAATGCAGCCACAATGATGCATTTGACACTGAGAGAATAGCAATGCCAAGTTCTCACAGAAACATCCCTTGAGCAATATACGATACTTGATAGCATGCTCAGCACATTATATAATTTTTTTCTCTTATGACATATTTTATATAAAGAAAATTTTCTATTATAGTGGGTGTTCTTCAGTGATTGCTGTCATAATAATACTTGATATAATGGGCTATTTTATCATCCACAGAACACTTTCATTCATATTATCTCATTTGTTTCTTGTGGAGGTTAATAGCATTTTAAAGAAGGCGAAACTAAATTAAGGAATGTCTGTTTCCTGTTCAAAGCCAAATATAGTAAATATAGATGTAGAGAGAAACTTAGATTTTGTGACATCTTATTTTATACTCTCATTATATTTTCTTAGGTCTTTAAAAAAATCACATGTTCCAAAATATTCTAAATCTCTCACTGAGGTATTAAATGTCTCACTAGGGTGGCATATACCATAAATTGTAACCACTGATGTTACTGTGTAAGGGAAATTTCACATTTGGGAATGAGAATAATAATATTTTATTTTTATTGTTATTCTTTTCTTTGTGAAAGGAACTACATTCCTGCCATACAGTAGGCTGTGACTGTAAGTACCTAAAAAAAATTTCAAGGCCCTGGAAACTTTACCATCAGAAAGTAGGTTGTTCAAACTATATATCCCTTAGGGATTCCATCCTCCCCCTTGTCCACCTTAATTGTAGCCAAGTGAATATTGACAAGGAAGGGCCTCCAGAGAGCAGAGCCAGAGCCTGCCCCAAAGCAGGAGTTTATGTTGTGGCTGCCCAGCAGCTGTATTTGGTAGTAATTTTCACTAGTAATTTCTGTAAACATCTTCTAAACAGGAATTTTTATTACAGATACATTATTTCATCCCCACCACTGTGCTTTCATTATTATTGAAAACAGAGGATTCATTTATTAGCTTCAGATCAGTGGACTATGATATGTCGTCTACCATCCTGTGTGAGACAAACACAAAAGAAGCAAACATCCTGAGCTTTGAGACAGTTTGGTAACTGGATGAAATTTTGAGTCTGTCCCTACTGTGAAAAGATTGACTCTTTCAGTGTTTGGGGATCAATATCTCCTTTGACAGCTAGTTTGCCAAAGGGGTGGACTGTTAAAGGATTAAAGTTACTTACATAGAAATAGAAGTCTGTATTATTGCAGTATGAAGTGTCCTCAAGCACGCACGCACACACACAAACACGCACACACGAACACTTCTCAGACTCCCTTGCAAATAATTATAGCCATGTGACTATGTTCTGATCAAAGCTATTTAAGGAAGAATTGGTAGTAGAAACTTATAGGAAATCACCTTTTAACCTTTCTTCATTTATCCAATATCCTGCTGGAATTTGAACATGATGGCTGGAACATTAGAAGCGTTCTTGGACAATGAAGCTACTTTGAATACAAGTCAGGCACTAAAGGTGGCAGGACAGAGAGAAGGACTAGACATCTCCAACAACAGAGCTGCCAGAGCAGCCCTGCTACATCTGGAGAAGCATATCTTGCTGATGCCGCTGCTATTTCCAGTCACTGTTATTAGCACTTGAACATGCTATCCAACTAATACCAGAAAGATTGGTACAATTTGTTACCGTATTAGGGACTCATTAGAATGCCATATTCTCCTTGCTGCTTCCCTATGCCTGAGCTCAGTCCAGTATTGAGACAGAAGAAGAAGTATTAACAGGAAATAAAAGTTAAACAAATTTAAGAGGACAGAACCAGGGTTTGAGATAAGCAAATGAAACTCATTTCTTACTGAACAAAGCAAACTGCAAATAAAATAAATGAATAAAATTGTGAGCGGTTGCCAGACCTTCCAAGTGCAAATAGTAGGAGTTACAGTCCGAGAACAGGAAACATATGAGATAGCAGATAGATTTTGCTGATATAACAAATGGATACAAAAATAATGCCTACTTCATGAGATGTTGTGAGATTTAAACAAAATAATACATATAAAGTGATTATCATATTACCCAACAATTAATAACTTTTCAATAAATATTATTATATATTTATTAACTAAAAAATGGCATTAGTCTTAAAATGGCTAAGGTTTTCCAATTTTACATCAGTATAAACTGGGAGAAAGTTATTCATATTAATTTTTTTGGCTAAATATTAAATTCATGTCAGTGGGCACATTTTTACGAGTTTGTAACATAGAGAATATTGTTATTATGTAAATATTTAGCATTTTGTCCTCAAGATTTACTCTGCTTTCTGTCAGCAGCAATTTAGAATGGGGAGAAAACTGTCCAATAATAGAATGTGGAAATTTTAAAAAGGAAGAAAAGTAAAGCAAGATTTTTCTTATCTGACAGTGACATGTCCTATAATGTTACTGTTAAAAATTTGTGTTTGTTTTCATTGAAAATGATTAAAAGATCAGTTAAATTGGCTAAACTGTACAGTAAGTACTAAAATTACTAAAATGTACTGAAGTTTTTATGTGAACTCAATATATGACAAAGGTGGCTTTTCAAAAGTGTGGAAAATGATGGTGAACTTAGTAATTATTATTAGCATAATTGGACATCAATTGAAAGAAAGAAAAAGGTTTGGGGAAGAGATCATTATAGATGGAATGAATATGTATGTTTTAAAAATAAAACAATAAATAGTTGAAAACTACCAAAGAATCTTTGTTTACACTCAGAAAGGACACCTTGTTAGACATGTGAGAAGAGACAAAAGTCATGAGTGAAGAACATTTGGTACACAAAATGAAAAGATTACATGTAATTTTACCATAAACAAAGTCTAAGAGAAAAATAGACTGAGACATCGTTTACAACAAATGTAGTAAAGATGAATATTCCTAGCTAATTAAGTCACATGAAGCAGGCAAATAGCCCCTACATATGAGATTGATCATCTTTCTTTGGAAAGTGCTTGCCTTAGGAGCCAGACCAGTTTGGCATCCTCCAATGAGAAAGCCTAGACCTGTCACCCTAAGATGAGGCCTGTCCATCTACACTTCTCACACAGTTCACAGAGCTTAAATAGCTTTTTATTTTGCCTCACTACTAAATAAAGAATGATGGTCAAATCAGCAGACATTTCAATAAATTCTCCCACATAAAGGACATAACAAAACAAACAATGTGAGAAAATTCAGGAGCAATGGAGAATATTAACATATGTATAGTCAATTTCCACAAAAATCTAACAAAAGATATTCCATCATTTGTGGGGAAAAAAAGTGCTATAAAACAGCAATTTTTTCTTAAGTATACAATTTTGGAAATTATCAAGCTTATTAAAAGATAACAAACCTAAAGAAAGGCTAGAAGATAAAAGGTGAGAAAAATTTTCTAGAAAATAGAACTAAAATATAAACAAATGGAAAACAGGAGAAAATAAAGAAAAAAATAGATACCAATTTAGTAAAGCATATATCTAATTAATAGGAGCTTCTGAAAAGCCACAGAGAAATGTTGTTTATATCAAATAAAAATATATAAGGAAATGTATTAATATTGAAAAGCACTAGTTTTCAGATTGCATGACCCACTTAGTGCCTAGCCTAAAGAATTAAACAATCCAAACAGAAACATAAACACAAAAGTTTATACTTGTAAAACTTCAAAAACCTGAATATTAAAAGAAGATCGTAAAATGAAAGAGAGAACAAGAGTTAGTCATAAAGAGAGAGAGGAAAAAAAAGCTTCCCAACATAAATCTTATCTTTAGTCATTTTTTTGATCATTTGTGATGTAAAGAATTTTAAATATTTTACTGGATTGTCTGTTGTTATTTCAACATGGCTCTGCTATGCATCTCCTCCACACTCTCCTATGCATCTCAAGAATGACCTTGTGATCTAGATTTCCCAGACTCGCATGACAGCAGAAATCTGGGTTAGATGCTGCCAGTAAAAGGCTATTATACACCTACTGGAAAGAGGGGATAATGGGTAGATGGAAAGACAGAGAGCACATGGCTTGCAATGAATTCTGTGTGAACTCTCCCCAGATCCTGCACCTCAGGTGTCCTGAAAGCTCAGAGCAGTTTTTATTTGAACTCTGCTTTCCTACTTTCTTGGTTCCAGGAAATCTTGATTACTTTCAGTTTTCCTGACGGAGCCCTATTTAATATCCCTTCTGCGCACACAGTCATAGGAAAATTAAAGGAAGGAAAAGGAGAAAAAGAGAGAGAAGAGAGAGAAGAGGTTAAGCGAAAAAAAGCAAGTTACTAAACAGTGTGTAATTTGTATTCAAATACATATGTAAACCTCAAAATCTCTACATCTATAAAGAACATAAATAAAGGTGTGGCAGGGCACATGCTCAATAGTTAATACTGATTATTCCAGAGAGATGGAACTGGAATGGGGTTAAGATAACAAAGAAATGGGGTGAAGATAAAAACACTGTGTTTTTCCTTATGTATATTTGTACTGCTTGATTAATTGCAAAGATCATAAATTGCTCATATAATTATATAATGCAAATTCAAATGTCATTTAAAAGATATTTCCCTTACAGCACCTAGAAAGATGACATGTGTCTTCATGTGTCTCTTTCATCCTCAAGTCACTCCACAGTTCTTCCTGAGTTTAGAATTGAGTAGAGCAATTAGCTAATTAGTAGTTAATTAGCACAACAGCAATGTTTCTAATGACCTTTCTATAAGAGAGTAATAAACTCTGGATTAAAATAATATGAAGCATATGTGTTTGGGCAGGAGCTAGTGGTAGTAGAAGTGGGAAGCAGGATTGTTATTCCGCATACTTAAATTAAGCTATCTACTTGGGAGGCTTTAAACAGTAACTGTATGAGTTTCAAAACAACAGCAACATTAACAAAACACTACATTTTTTTTTTTTTTTGCTGCACACCTACAATGTCACATGAAGATAGCAGCAAAGGCAAGAACAGAACTTAGTGTCTTGTTTATGTATGTTGAAAAATGCTGCCATGATGCACTTCACTGCTATGCAGATCAGCTTGTAAGCTTTTGGAGTGTTTTAAATGTTACACACAAATGGGAAATGTTAGTTGCTCTGATAAGGTTTATCAAATTATGTCCCAGAGGGTGTATTTTTTATTATTATGAATGAGCATGTTGACATAAGGTGTGATAGAAGCAGGGGTAGTTATGTCTCTGCTTGTGCTGACAGCACATTATGTTCACATCATGTTTTTGAATTTCGTTTACAGATAAGCACAGTAGTTGTAACATGAAGTGGTAATCTACTGCTGATATATGAAAATAGAGGAACTTAAAAACATCATTCAGCTGAAATTGTAGACTGTATTGTAGAAGGCTGGGCTCATAATGCACAGACTATCTACTTGAAAAAATTTTCCATTCAAGTAATTATATGAAATTCTGTCTCTAATAGATGGCAAGTGTTTCTACTGATAATTGATTAACATATCGTTGTATGCAATATATATGTTATATATATTATATATATATATAATTAAATTTTGATTAAAAAAATTGAAGTATCCTACTAAGCAGGTGGCTTATGTTTCTAATTTACATTTGCATTAAGTGATATTTAGCTAAAAAATTATTGCAATAGTTTTTGTGTTCTCTTGGTCTCTATAGATGAAAAAATTTGTGATTACTTTAATCAAATGCAAACATTTTTATAAAGGAGTTTTTTAATGTTAACATTAAGTAAGTAGAGAGTTTTTAAAAAGAGTTTTATAACTACAGGTCATCTAGTTCAGTGATTCCCAACCTATTGTAATGCACTTTTAGAAAATTCCCTGGCCTAACTCTGTTTTACGTAATCTGATTCTCTTTATTTGGGCCAGGAAACCTGTTATTTATTTATTTTTTAATAGAGTCTCAGGTGACTTTGATGATCCTTTATTCACATTTCTGTTAGGATTCAGCTTCTCTTGTGGATTGATGAGGAACTGGAAATCTAGAGAGCTAAGACAAATGTTCATGGGGAGATTAGCACCCTGTTTTATAGTCTGCTACCTTGCTTAGAATCTTGGTTACCGTGTTTTCCTATTGCAAAGAGTATTCACGGGTTTTGAGGGTGTGAAATTTAACAAAATAAAAATTAACATTTAGATCACAGGATATTGGCCTTGAGAGATGACCCTACTTGTTTATTTTAGCAAGCCTGGGAATATTTTAGTGTCATAGCGTCTAAATGTTTCCTTTACCTAATGTTGTCAATATTACATTGATATAAAAGGGCAGATGAAAATTAATGAAAAAGTGAGCCTTAATCTCTGAATTTCTTTAGAATTTTTATTTACTATTGCAGGCAGCTTCTAATATTTCCATCTATTTTTTAACCTTCCTAATCTCTGTTGCTTAGTGCAATTTCTACTGAGGGAGAATTTAAAAATAGATCACATGGAGATCAAATATTCTGTCAATATACAGTAGTAGAATTATCTGGTGATGTCATAAATTACTTAATTAGCCAAAAGAGATATGTAGGATGTGTAATTTTGTCAGATAATGTATGAAACAATCACATAACAAATGAAGAAAATTTGTGTACCTTGATTCGACGTTGAGATATGGCCTTGGATGCTTTAATTAACCTCTATCTCTCTGTTTTCTTATAATTAGAAAGAAACTATAGTAATACATAACTCATTGGGTTGTTGTAAGTAGTGGCAGGCATGGAACTGCAGTGCTCAGATCTCCTTCATAAAACTGGCTGCAAGGAGCAACAAAGTTGACTGTTTTCCCCAGATGCCACCCTCTGGATCCATCAATATATTTACATTGAAGCCATCCTTCTCCCAGGATGCTTCCAGTCAGTGACTGACCACGGCAGGGGTTCTAGTCCTCACCTTTTCCTGAAGGATTCAGGGCTTCACTCACTGGTAACTTTGGCTCAGGGACTACCATCAACCTTGTGGAATCTTTCCTAGTGCTGTGCTGTAGTCTGAGACTCTCCCTGCCCCAGTATCCTTCCTTTCCCCTCTCCTTTCTCAGATGCCATACCTGCTTTGGATTCTGAAGGCTTCTCTTCCATACTGCTGCTTCCTCACCTTTATCCTACACAGAACATTTCCCATCATAAATGGCTTTCACGTCTCATCATATCATGGTGCCTGCTACTTGGAGGACCTCAATTAAGACTTGGGAATAAACAAATGAATATTTGTAAAAATATTTAGAAGATTGCCTGCACATAGTGCAGTATATAAGCACTATATAAGTGTTACCATGAAAAAACAAGTAGGGTGAAAAGGGCCAAAAGGCACAAACTTTCAGTTATAAAATAAATGAGTCATGGGGGATATAATGTACAACATGGTGGCTATAGTTAGTAATACTGTACTGCATATTTGAAAGTTGACAAGGGAGTAGATATTAGAAGTTCTTACTACAGGAAATACAATTTTTTGGAACTATGTAAGATAATAAGTGTTGACTTATTTTCATGATCATTTTCCAAAGTATACAAATATCAAATCATTGTTTTATACCTGAAACTAATATAATGTTATGTGTCAATTATACCTCAATTAAAAATAAGTAAAGGTTTTGAATAATACCATGAGTAATTTTATTAGATATGTATAAGAGAGACAAACTCAACAGAAATATGAGAACTATTATTGTTGAATATGACAAAAAATGCCATTACTGGCCATTTTACTACCAGTATAATTTTGGCAATTGAGTTTCCAAGTTCTTGGCATAAAGAGTAAGTGGTAAATTTATTTACTGAAACAAGCAATTTTGTCACAGTTACTTTAATTTCCTGTAAAACCTTAATTTCCTGTAAAACCTTCTACAGAGAAACAACCTGTAGAGCAAATGCGACAATATAATCTCATAGCTTCCCGTGTACTGTATCTAGAGGCTCTGATTTATTTAGCTTAGTAGAGCATTAATTGAAAATTTAGCAGCATGGGCTTAATTCACATTAGGCTCTGTGTCATGGTGTGCAACAATCAATAAGTCAAAAGACTCTGGTTGCTTTGAATAATTTTCTTTCATTTTGGGTGGGGGGGAAGGAGGGTGGGGGAAATGCACAGAGTTAAACAATTATGTTTATAGAAGAATAAAGGATAATTAATACAAATTGAAACATACAACTTCTTGTAGCCAAAGTAGGTCAGCATGGAGTTATTTGTAAAGACCATTTGTCCATAAAATGTTATTAAACATTATAAATTATCTCCTGAAAATTATTTTGACGGTTTATATAACTTATTAATTTATCAACATTTGTTCTACAAATTCTATGAAATATTTATTGAATTTTCTTATGTAAAACTTGTATATGAAAGTAAAACAATTTCTAATTCATCTCAGAGCTTTTCCTATTGCTCGTTTAGAATTTGATTAGTGAGCTTTTAGCAAGATACTTAATTATCTGGGCTAAAGTAAGGTAGAAATATTGGGTTTGAGTACTTAGCACTGCCATTCAGTAAACTCTGTGATCCTAGATCTTTCCCAAACCTATGTTTACCTATCAAATGAAAATATTGTATATTTCATATTAATATTTGTGGATATTCATATGCATTTTTTATATTACCTGAAAATGAGATTGGCATAAGTTTTCTTCTATGTGCATTACTTTCTATTCATTCCCCAATCCTCTATGCTGCCTATTATGAAGTTGGTGGTTAATTCATCTAAAGCTGCTTCCAGCCTAAAATTCACTTGCCTTAGAGTAATTAATCTTGTGTTGGTTTTTAGCCTCATTACTCAAACTGATAGGACATTGGGCAGAGTAGAAAACAGGGAATTGGGCTGAGTAGCAAGTAAATGAATGATTTGGGCCAATTTCTTGTTTCACAGGTCTTTACAGTCTCATTGGTGCTTTGATACTTTCCTTATTGCTCTCTGAGACCTTACGTGCCCTCAGGTAGTAGTGAACCCAATCAAGACGTTTCCAGGTAACGAGCTGTAATCTCCTTCTGCTACTTCAGCATCCATAGGGAGCCACTGAGAGCTGGAGCTTGAGGAAGCAAATGAAAATAATGTGTTTCTGCTAATTATATGCACAACAACCACTCCACTGATCTTCTAAAAGGAGCAAACTCATACAGAATATTCAGCAGACGAAGAAAAAAAAGGAAAAACAAATAACTGTGGGAGGAAAGGGGGAAGGTGAATCAAAGATGAGAGAAAGGGGAACACATCCCTTTGCTCACTTCCAATTCAAGAATCTGAGAAGGCGCTCCCACCAAAATAAACACTATCACTTTCCCTGTTAGGTCTGCAGATTCCCAGGTTTTCACAATGCATTACTTTACTTTTTAACTCATACTGGTAAGAAAAATTTTATAAAAATCCATGACTCACTTTGTTCAAAACTACTCACATAAGTCCAATTTTCATAAAGGAACATGGGACTTCAGTATACAAATTTCAAGGTGTCATGAGACACTATTGATGTTGATATCCAACCTTGACTAATCTTCATAATGAATGTAGGATGAAAAACAATTAATGTTTAATAGGTAGAAAAGTTGGGACTGAAAATGGTTATATAGTCTGCCCAAATTCATGCATTTAGTAAGAGCACTTGGATTGAAATCCAAATATCTTTCTGCTTCACTACTTCTTTTCAAAAATTGTCAACAATTTACCCCAATTACTTCAAAAAAAGAAAATGTCTATTTTAAGGCGATAGAAGTTTAGTCTATAGGTGAAAACAAAGTTTCTTACCTTCTCTCTTCTTAAACCTCCTGTTTCCTCCCCTAACATCCCTCTCTAAACTTACATTTTTATTCTTCTCTATTTTAAAATAGAGAAGCAAACATACAATGTTTTCCTTATCTTCCTACCACCAAAACTACCAGTTTATATGCATTTGTTTTCATACACCTTGGTTTCCCATCTATATTAATAATAAATATCACTACTTGTATTAAATGCCCATCCTTTGCTTTCTCATGAATTTTACTCCTAACATTACCCTCTATATTTGATGTCATCAGATTTCTTTCTTCTGGAACTTGTGCTCCAGTTTACAAACATGCTCTGGCATGTCCTGTCTTAAACGAACAAAACAGAACAACCAACCAGCCAAAAGATAAACACAGACATCTCATAATGGTTCACCTCTCTCTAAAACAGTTTCTATGTTCCTTTCAAAATGAAACTGTGTATATATATATATATATATATATATATATATATATATATATTTCACTACATTGGGCTGTATTCCTTTAACCTCCAATGAGACTGCCCTTGTCATGGTCAGCAGTGAATTTCATCTTGACTAACTTAATTATCTTTCCTCTGTATTTGATATCTCAACATACATAGTTGATTAACTATCCTTGATAAACTTTTCTGTTTCCTTCCATGATACCATACTCTTCTATTTTTCTGAGTACTTTACAATCACCTGCTTCTCAGACTCTTTTGCTAGCCTCTCGTTTTCTATAGGTTAAAATAGTCCAGGTCTCTCTCAGGGGTTTCCTTTATCCTTCTACCAGATTGATGGCCTTTATAGACTCTGGATTTAATGCTATTGATCTGCCAGTGACTCACCAGAAACTTATTTATCCATTTGCTACTTGACATCTACATATAGATATCTAATGTGTCTCACATATATTTGGCAATAAGCAATCCTTTTATAGTCTATCTCATTTCATTAAAGTCATTACCATCAATCCAAATGTTAAGCCAGAACTCTAGGTGTTATCTTTGATTTTTTTTCTTTCCCTTACTCTTTAACTTCCAATCCATCAGTCATTTATGTTGATTCTACCTCTAAATATCCCAAAGGGGCCCACTTTTTTTCTATTTCATAATTATCACCTACTTGTCTGGGTCCTGAAAAGGAAGAGAAATCCACTTAAACAGGTTAAAAGTGAGAGAATAAAGGAACAATTTCAGGGTGTTGAATAGAATTAAAGAAGGTTATAAGAGATATTGGGACAACCAGGACTAGCAACAGCAAGTTGCTATTGCCTACCCAGGCTTGTATTGTCAAGAGGAAGAAATGCTCTGAAACCCGTTTAGAGCCAGACTCTTGAAATAGGGGCGGCCCGTCAGGAAGGAGCTGCAGTCAACACATCTGTAAAGAAGCAGAGAGAGAGCAGTGGGAAGAAATAACTTTACTGTTATCTCTTTGTGCATTCCTTTACCGTGTTGAGGTCTCTTTGGCAAACACAATGGAAAGAGAGCAAGCAGTGAAGCCTGTGTGATGCAGTCTATAGGAGACGGCATCCTCGGCCACAGAGTAGGGCAGAGGAGTGTGGCAGGTGACCTGGGAGGAAACAGTGAGTAACCAGGACACCATTCTAGGCCAAGTCACCCATGTCTAATCCAGACTCCTGCAATCACTTCCCAGTTGGTCTAACTACTTGATTTATGTAGTTAATAATATTGCTGTAATCCATTCTCCAAATGGCAGTCCAAGGGATCCTTGTAAAAAATTAATCAGATCACACCATGCTCCTGCTTAAAGCCCTTAGAGTATTATGCAAAATATTAACACTGGCTCACCAAGGCCTACAGGAACTGGCTTTTCTTTTTAAACTCCTGTGATAGATTGGATTACTGATAATTAATGCATTATTCCCTGACATCTTTGCCTTGTGACCCACTCAGTTTGAATATGGCCATTTGTCTTCCTTTGAGCAATGGGAATGAGAGAATATAATACACACCAAGAACAACCAAATGTGTGCAAACCAAATGTTTGCATGGAAATGCTTAGCTTCTAGTAGTTTTGACCTCCATCATAAGAAAACATGCCCTGGAAAGTTGTGGGTACAAGGCTGAAGATAGAGCCAAATAGAACCTGAGCTGCAGTCTGGAGCCAAGTTCAGCCAAGCCCAGGAGATGTTAGATTTTTTTTTTCCACGAGGGAAAAAATATGAATTGTCCACTGCTAAGATATTGAGTTGTTTGATACCAAACATTATGACAGCAAGAAAATTATTAAACTAAAATTGACCATCCTCCACTGAATTCATATGTTCTAACACAAATTGCTTACTTTCTCTAACCACTGCTTATTAAGATCCATTACATCTGCTTGTAACGTTCTTTATTTAGATCATTGATGGCCACTTCCTTCTGGTCATCAAAGAATATGCTCATGACTTGCAAATAAACATTTATAGCAGCTTTATTTACAATAACCAAATACGGAAAGCCCCAAGTGTCTACGGCTAGATTAATGAATAAGAAAATTCTTATATACCCATACAATGAAATTTTACTTAATAACAAATAAAAAAAGTATTGATATATGCAACAACATGGCTAAACCTCGAAATAATATTATGATTGAAAAAGACACATGAAAATAGTATACATATTCTATGATTCCATTTATATAAAATTCTAGAAATGTAAACTAATCCATAATCACAGAGAGCAGACTACTTATTGCCTAGGGGTGGTATGGAAGGGGGTGAGATTGATTACAAGGGTGTGCAAAGAAACTTTTCAAGTTGAAGCGTTAATTTTCTTAATAGTGGTGAGAGTTTCTTGGGTATATACGTGTGTCTAAACACATCAAATTGTATACTTTAGATATGTGTAGTTTATTTTACATCAATTATATCTCAATATCACTATAAAAACTAGTGCAGATTCTGTGTTCTGTTCCATGTTATACCACTGTTTCAATATAAAATGTTTTAAATTACACACTTAAATTATTTACCTATCCACTAACCTAATGTTTAATGTATCCCTTGTATTCAAATCAGTGAAGAGGATTGTATTCTATTTTTGCTTGTGAGAGTATTTATTATAATCATGATTCATATTCAAGGAAGTAAAAATTCAAATGGCACAAACATGAGTAAAGTGAAGAATATCTTACATAGTAACCCCTTCCCATTCCCTCCCCACTGCTCACAAGTAAATAATTTTTAGAGTTTTTTCCTATGAAGTTAGCCTGGCATTTACCTGTTTTTATCTTTTTTTTTAATCCCCACATTATACATTTCATACCTGTGACCCATTTATTTTACAATTGAAAGTTTGTACCTCTTAGTCTCCTTCACCTATTACTTTCCTCCCCCCACCTACCTTCCCTTTGGCAACCACCTGTTTGTTCTTTGTGTCTGTAACTCTGTTTCTGTTACATTTGTTCATTTGTTTTGTTTTGTTTTTTTAGATTCCATATAGAAGTGAAATCATACACTATTTGTTTTTCTTTGTCTAGCTTATTTCACTTAGCATAATACCCTCCAAGTCCATTCATGCTGTTGCATATGGCAAGATTTCATTGTTTTTTATGGATGAATAATATTCCTTTGTATATATACACTACATCTTTTTTATCCACTCATCTATTGATGGGTACTTAGGTTGCTTCCATATCGTGGCTATTGTAAATAATGCTGCAATGAATGTAATGGTGCATATATCTTTTCTAGCTAGTGTTTTCATTTTCTCTGGGTAAATACCCAGTAGTAGCATTGAGTGGCATGTGGGATCTTCCCGGATCGGGGCACGAACCCGTGTCCCCTGCATCGGCAGGCGGATTCTCAACCACTGCGCCACCAGGGAAGCCCAAGAGTAGTTATATTTTTAACTTTTTGAGGAATCTCCATACTATTTTCCATAGTGACTGGACCAGTTTACACTTCCACCAACAGTGCACAAGGGTTCCCTTTTCTCCACATTCTCCTCAAACCTTGTTATTTGTTGTCTTTTTGATAATAGCCATTCTGACCAGTATGAGGCAATATCTCACTGTGGTTTTGATTTGCATTCCCTTGATGATTAGTGATGTTGAGCATCTTTTCATGTGCCAGTAAGCCATCTGTATATCATCTTTGAAAAAATGTTCAGATCTTCTGCCCATTTTTTAATTGAGTTGTTTGCTTTTTTGATGTTAAGTTGTATTAATTCTTTGTATATTTTAGATATTAACTGCTTATTGGATATATAGATTGCAAATATCTTCTATTCAGCTTTTTAGTTTGATGTTGTCCCATTTGTTTATTTTGTCCTTTGTTTCCTTTGCTGAGGAGACATATCCATAAAAATATTACTAAGACCAATATCAAAGAGTGTACTGCCTATGCTTTCTTCTAGAAGTTTTATGGCTTCAGGTCTTACATTTAAGTCTTTAATCCATTTTGAATTTATTTTTGTGCATGGTACAAGAGAGTAGTCCACTTTGATTCTTTTGCATGTAGCTGTTCAGCTTTCCTAACATCATTTTTTGAAGAGTGTCTTTTCCCAATTGTATATTCTTGTCTCCTTTGTCCTAGATTAATTGCCCATACAAGTGTGTGTTCTTTTCTGGGCTGTCTATTCTGTTTCATTGATCTACATGTCTGTTTTTGTGCCAGTACCATCTCGTTTTGATTACTGTAGCTTTGTAGGATTTCTATTTTAAATAATTAAGGTGGATTGTCTCATTACTTTTAATAATATTATATTATTATATATTCCATATTATGAATTACAATTATATAATTATAAGCATATATTTGATTTTGTTATATTATTAATTATAATTATATAATTATTTATATTTATATAACTGTATAAAATTATAATCATATAATGAACAATTAAATAATCTTAATAATACCTCTATTTTATATTGATTTTTCTTGTCTCCTTATTCTTTCCTCACCATGTATGTTGAGAAGTTTTCTTACCATTTCAGTTAACTTTGGCTGCATAATAAACCACTCAAGAACTTTCTCCTGTATTGGTCATCAGTTGGCAGATTAGTAGGATAGGAGGGATAGGAAAGTGGGGATGGGTGGGTGGGAGATTGTCTATCCACAGGTTGTCTTGATCTCATGTCTGACATTTAGCTAGCTTTTGGACAAGTAACAGTCATAACTGGGCTTCAGGCTAGCCTGTCCAGCATGCTGGCCCATGATTATTTATATCTTATCATGGTTTTAGAGCAGCAAGAAAGCAAGCTCCAATGGGCATGCCCTTTTCAAGCCTTTGCTTTTGTCCCATAGGTCAAAACTGAAAAGGTCAAAGAGCCAGTGAGGAAGGATACTACCCAAGAGTGTAGATGCAGATAGTTGGGAACAAACCAGGGGCCATAACTACAACAATTTATTTCTATCCTCTGACCTTATTATTCACAGCTGAAACTGACTTAGAACTCAGTTTCCCTTTGAGGAAAATATTATTTGTTCAGCTGGGAGGAATATGGTTAGCCTCTAGTCTCTAGATGTTAACTCCTTTACTTCCTCTTCTGCTTTTGAGCTGAGGTCTTGCTTTTCTTGGGGGTCCCAAGCCATTGACTGAGCAAGACAGCAGTAAAGGCTTAACTTGTTTCTGTCCAATGCTAGACTTCATTAATGAGTCATCTTTGCTCAGGAGCTCGCTGTGGACTGGCAGAGACTTTGTCAGATCTGCATAGTAGTCTGACAGCTATCTTTTCCCAATTTGGGTTCCTTCCTTTTCTTTTTACAGATGTTTCTCCTCATAAATCTTTTGCACATCTAACTCCATTTCAACACCTGCCTCCCAAAGGACCCAATAGGTACGGTATTCCTCCTACAGGCAAAATGCTCTCATATCTTCTCAAAACCCTGGAAGTTTTATCTAATAACAAAATCAGGATCAAAGTCTAGGATCTCTTGTTCTATATCATGTCTCATGGTGGCTCCTTGGAAGCAAGTTTTTTGTTTGTTTATTTTTAAATTCAGAGATATATGAACTATACTATGGCAATACAGAACAGAATTACTTCAAAAGATACCCTCAAAGGGGTAAAACTGAAGGCACATAGTAATCACTGGTCCTTCAAAATATCTAAATCCCTCAGATTCCTAGGAGTGACTTCCCAGTTTATTTTGTCTTATTTCTGGAATTGTCCAATGTTCTCTCTCTCTCTCTCTTTTTTTTTTCTTTTGTCTCTACTTTCTGAACTCTCAGCTCCACTCTGAGACATCCTCACTTTTCCAGAAGACTTGGCCTCATTTTGCACTGGAGTAGTTTTTTCAACCAGATTTCTGCCCATTGAACGTTCCCAGAGGCCTTTTTACAATTGAACCAAATTCAGTCCAAGTTGTTGGTCCTTTAGGTTGGAACCACAACAACTCTAAGAATGTCATATCCTTCTATATATAATTTATAATGCACTCCATTTGATGGCAGCCACATAGGCAATTTTTCCCCAAACATGCTTCTCTGTAAATAGACACTGCTACTTTTAATTTTAACTTCTCTGGGACCATGTCTTTATGATTCTTAGAATTTCTTTTGTCTATTTGAGGGTGTATATTAGCACTTGAAATAATTCAGAAGTATCAATAAAGTGTCTTCTAGCCATACCACTAATCTGATCTTTGCTTCCAGGCCTTGTTTGACTTTCAGAATTTTTTTTATTGGCTCGTAATCCAAGAGATGAGAAACAATTTTATTTTCCAAAATAGCAAGCTCTAGCTCCTCCATGTTACCTCTGCATTTTGCTTGTGAGTTTAACAGTTCTTTATCTAGTTATTTCTCTCTTTCTGTATCTTACCATAGATAGTTAAACTCCAGCAGACACTTTACATTTGGATCATAAATCAGCTTGCCAAGTTTGGGTATGGTTCATGTTCTGTCTTACAAGGTACTGCATAGGACAGTTTTGTAAATTATTTTGTAATTGTATGACATGATTCACCATTCTTCCATTTTTCCATGTCTGTGTACTTGTCATTTTCCAACCTCTGCTAATAATTTCTTTGCTGCTTTCCAGGCTCCACCGCTACTAGGTTCAGCACTTTGCTACCACTATCTGTAATGCTATATATTTTTTCACAAAATTATTAAAATATTTACAGGAATACCTTGGAGATATTGTGGGTTTGGTTCCAGACCACTGCAATAGAGCAAATATCGCAATAAAGCAAGTCACATGAATTTCTTTGTTTCCCAGTGCATATAAAAATTATGTTTACACTATAACTTAGTCCATTAAGTGTGCAATAGCATTATATCTTAAAAAAAGCAATGTAAATACCTTAATTTAAAATTACTTTATTGCTCAAAACTGCTAACCATAATTTGAGCCTTCAGTGTGTTATAATACTTTTTGCGGTAGTAACATCAAGGATCACTGATCACAGGTCACCATAACAAATATACTAATAAGGAAAAACTTTGAAGTATTGTGAGAATTACCAAAATGTGACACAGAGACACAAAGCAAACACTGTAGGAAAAATGGCCCTCATAGACTTGCTCAATGCAGGGTTGCCACAAACCTTCAATTTGTAAAAAATTCAGTGTCTGCTAAGCCTAATAAATCGAAGCACAATAAGATGAGGCATGCCCATATTTACAATTGGAATTTTTCAACCAAAATGAAAAAGCAAATGAGCCTGAAAGAGGAACTAAACTGTTATTTAGAATGTATGCCTCAGATCATTCAATACCTCAGTGTCTAAGCTTCCTCTGCACCTGACCAGCATAACAACAGTGACTCAACATACACAGCAGTGGCACTAACAGCAGCATACATTTTCCCCTTAAACTTGCCCAGAGTAAAGGAAGAGAACAAGGGGAGAGTATAAACTCTGCCAAAGTAAGTGTATTTTCATACTGCATGGAACTGTTAACAGCCTGAAACTTTTCCCTCATTTTTGGTAGCTGCAGATTGATGTAGTAACAGTCATTTAGCAAATTTGACACACATGATGAATGCTATAGCCCTTTGCTACCAGTATCTGTAAGGGTTAGTTTTTTCTATGTAACCGATTATCCCCAAAACTCAGTTGGCTTAAAACAACAGCCACTTATTCAGCTCGTGATTTCAAAGCACAGAGTCTCTGGAATCGACTGGGCCTAGGTAACCTTGCTCAGACATTGGTCCTGGTGGTCTCACTCTACTGTCTTGCAGTTGGTTGCCTGTCAGCTGGGTCAATGGACTGGGACCATGTGTTGCTCATCAACCACCAGGCTATCTTGGGTTTTTCACATGTCATCAGGTTTCCAAGAGCAATTAAAACAAAATTAAGCTCAAATACACAAGCATTTTCATGTGTCTGTTTCATATTTGCAACAATTCTTTGGACCAAAATGCATTACATGGCTAAGAACAGAGTTGGTATAGAGGTTATTGTCCAAGTATGTAGATAAAGGGAGGTATGAACAAGTTGGGAGCCTTTCATTTAACAATATAAATACAAAGTTATCTAGCTTCCCCCGTTACACTTAAGAATTTTTTTTGGTTAGTGATATCATCATTTTTAGGTCATTATTAAATTACATTTATAATTTAATGTAACGTACCTACTAAGCCTCCGATTCTTCATTTACGAACATTAGACATTTGTTTATGTGTATGAGACTAAGTCTAGGCCAAGTTATCCTGCAGTAATAATGAACGTAAAAATCTCTGCTAATTGAAAAAAGGTTTATCTTTCACTTACTTATAGCATGAGTCAGCACGTGGGGAGGGGGCGAGGAAGGGCTTTTCCTTCAGGTGATTATTGGGGCAAAAGAGTGCAACTCTACCATATGCCTGGGAGGGGAGTGAAGACTGAAACATTAGCAAACAATACTAATAATTGCCACACTATGAAATGCAAGGAAATTGGAACCTCTACAGTTTTCTCTAGTTTAATTCCTCAAGTCCAGCTTCTGTAATTAGTTATTTACTTTATATTAAGTATTTTGCAGCAGATTATCATTAAAGTGATTATAAATTTTATTTACTCCTTCGACAGCAAACTAATTTGGACTGTTTTTTTGTTTTTTTCTGAACTACAGGTAACCTTTTTTTTTTTTAAACATCTTTATTGGAGTATAATTGCTTTACAATGGTGTGTTAGTTTCTGCTTTACAACAAAGTGAATCAGTTATACATATACATATGTTCCCATATCTCTTCCCTCTTGCGTCTCCCTCCCTCCCACCCTCCTTAATCACATTATCATATTTATGTTAGCCTTTCACTTGGACCCATTACTTCATTGATAAAAATTATTTATCCAGTGTATCTTTATAATTAATACAACTTCCCCATGAATTGCTCCTGATATTACCCAATCTTCTGACTATCACTTTGTTAACAATTATGCAAGTATGTGCAGAGACTATCAAATACCTTGCCCTGCCAGGAAGAATTATTCATCTTCAGAATATCTTTGGGTGGACAAATTCCTGATTTGGGGAATTTTCTTCCTCCCAGTGAAATGATAAGAGAAATTTAGAACACTTGAATATCTAAATAAGTTTTCCTCTAACTTTCCTGATTAATATAATATCTGAAATTTTTCTTACTCATTTTATGGTTTCTTTCTTACTTCTTCAAATACTGTGTTTTGAAGTCCATGACGGGTCCCAGAACCTTATGCATTTTTAACAAGCACCCCAGGTAATCTGTCATATTAACAAAACAGTGGACTAGATAATTTGGGAGATTTAATTCATTTTTAATAATGCCACTCTTGTACTGAATAGAGAAAGAATGTATTGCTTTTCAAACAGCACTGTAAGGTTGAGAGCAGTCTCTTTCTTAGTCAAGGTAAAAGCACTTTGGGACTATGCCTTTCAGAGTTTCTCATGTTGCTGAATGTTGAAAACTAAACTTTTTATATTATGCACCACAAATGAACTCTAATCATAGCAGGGATGCTCCATAACCAACCTAGATATGTATTGCAGTGGTACTACTTTAACTTTTCTCATGGGCATCCATGGGATAGATAAAGCTTTTGTATTTGCTCCATCATAATTTAGTAGAAGTATACCTGCTAGTGTGTAAGCATAACATCCAGAATACATTATGACAGCTTATTTTGAGAAGTAAAAATTATAGCTTCAATTTTTTTCTTATTCTAACGTATTAATTTAGTTGGAGATAACTGAGATGGTGTAGTGCTTTGTAATTTCTTTAAAAGCAGATCTTAGACGTAATGTACCATTTCTGCCTTCCTCAGAAAAAAGGTGCCTCTTGCCAAATTCTATTAACTTTTATTGAACTGATGTTCTTGGTACTGTATTACTAAATTTTATTAAATAGACCATCGTTTTTGGTAAATTTTTTTATTGAAATATATTTACAGAGAAAAGGTAGCATATTGTAAGTGTGGGGCTTGGTGAATTTTTACACAGTGAAACACAACTGCATAATCAGCACCAACACCAAAAAGTAGAATACTACCAGCACCCAGAAGTACCCCTCAACCCTCTTCAGTTAGTATTTCTCAAGAGAAAACTTGAATTGTGACTTCTAACATATAACACACAATGCATAACACATAACACATTTATGTTAATAAAATCATAAAGTATTAAATTTGACAAATAAGTTCAGGAATATTTTGAGAAGAGTTTTATTTAATATAAACAAATCATGATATAAATAACTGGATCGAAAAGAACCCGAAAGGAAAGCTGACAAGAAGGGCAAGTTGAACTTGAAAAGAACAAAAAGACATTATTTCTATTTATTCTCACTGGGAGGTATATGATGTCAAATGACCAAATTACTTTTGAAAAAGTGGTCCATAGTTTAGGTCATAATAAGTGCGGTCTCATTTTTACAATGCCATTTATTTCCTCAGGGTAGCACAAAACAAGGACAAGTTTTAACAAAACTAATAATGATTAAGGAACAAATCCTTCCTGTTCAAGCTGTTAGGAGATACAGATGGCATGGTGCAGATAAACACAATTTTAACCTTGCATTTTTCAAGGTTTTATCAGCTATTACACTCATCTATGCTTTGGGGGAGTTCATTCTCTGGGAGCATAATAGAAAAGATTTGCCTCCCTAATACTCTGGTCCATCTAATAGAGAAATTAGAGCCACCATTAGTCTGAAAAGAGCTTTGCAGAGTGAGTCATTTATTGTCTAAAAGCTGTAAAGCCTTTTGCCTAGATGGATGATGGGTATACATGTTGGCTAGCTTTCCAAAGTATTACTGATTAAGCTGGAACATTTTCTGAGTGCCTTTCTTTCTATTTTAAATCTCAGCAGGAAGGTCATGCTCATGGATAAGAGTGTCTAAACTTAGTGATTCAGGCCTAATATGGAGAATGAGCAGACCCAGGGCAAGGTTCCCTGTGATGTTGATTTAGCATCTAGCCTGTATCCATGCAACACTGGGCTACTTCCCTGAAATGCCTTTCAATTAGTTTAAGATATTTTAACAACATGTGTTGAGTTTAAATTGTAGTGCTTGTATATGCATCTCTGCTATCGTTCCCGCTGCTGAAGTACAATCACTTTTTCGATAGGGAATGATTTTGCAGCCTCTTGTCTCTGTAAGACCCTCTAACTTTGGAAGTCACAAGGATGGGACCCTCAAAGTGACCTGTCCATACTGAAATACCAGTTATTCAATGTGAAAACTTCGGACTGGCTGCTGAGTAAAATAGGAGAGGCAGCAGCCAGTCCCAATGTTCTCTCCTGGTTTCGCAGCTGGAGACACATGCTTACTAATGTCTTGGATGCCTCTTAACATCATGGGTGGCTTTTCAAGATGGTGGCTAAAAGTAGATGACCTGAAGTCAGATTGTCTGGATTTGAGTCCCAGTGCTGATATTTACTATGTTCATACCGTGGACATTAATATCCTTATCCACAAATTAATAAAAATAATAATGATAATGAAAATATTTTTATAGCATATTATGAAAATTAAGTGAACTAGTTAATTCATATATTTTATTTACAGTGGTGCTTGATACATATTAATCCCTAGAAAGGTATTTTTTTGTATCCTTCTTCAAGTTATGTAGGGCTCCATGGTTGTATTGGTCTATTTCTGACCTGGGACTGGATTCTGACTTTACTTATCCTTTCATTCTTCTAATCAAATATACTGATTCTACTCTGCTAGGTAAAAATTGGTAGATTGCTCATAGCTTATATCTCTATTCCCAAAAATAATGCCAGTAAATATGCACATATGTTTTTAAAGATATTTTGTAAATAAAAATATTTATGAAAATTAGCAAAACATGTCAATGTAAAATTGACTTTAACTCATGTGGGCATTTTGATAAAACTTGAATCTCATTATGTGCTTCTGTTAGCAATGCATAGTAAAGACCCTGAACAAAGTATTTGGTCATAAACTCTCTTTAATCCAGTTTTAAATTTCTATGTCTTTTAAAGGATTCTATTAGATTCAATTAATGATTCAAAAATTCTGAATAAAAGTGTGAATGTTTGTCACAGCTTGAAAACTACAATATTCATATGCTACACTACAAAATGTTTCAATAATAGAAGGGATAATTGATTGCAATCCATGATTTGCTTCCATACCACTGCCTTCTCTGGCCAGGAAGGAAGACAAAAAACAAGCCCTGGGCCAGAAACTCTGCCAATAATACTATGGTGAGGAAGTTATTAATACATACAACATTACCAGCCATTCTCAATTGGATCCAAGGGAGTCACAAAACTTCATTTGGCTGCTACGGAGCCTAAGAAATATAGGTTTCAACTTCGTAACTCTATCCTGAACTTAAACTGATGTGAGGTGGTGAAGAGTAGACTCTGTTACTGAAAGACAGAAAAGGAGGAAAGAAGGAAAAAAGAAAGGAAGGAAGGAATGAAGGGAGGAAGAGAGGAAGAAAGGGAGGAAGGAAGGGAGGAAGGAGAATGAAAGGAATAGAGTGAGAGAGAGAGAGAGAAGAAAGGAAAAAATAAAAGAACAGGAAAATTGGTAGACGGAGATACATTTCTCTATCACAAATATTTAGATTTACTTGTTAGGAGATTAAAGCACATATTGGCTATTAATTAGGATTCAAAGCATTCCTGCTCTTGGTGATACACACATAACAACTCCTTTTCCAGAGAGCTTTATATGGTTAAAGAAAGGCAACTTAGCGTTACTTATTTTTTTTAAATACATCTTTATTAGAGTATAATTGCTTCACAATGCTGTGTTAGTTTCTGTTGTACTACAAAGTGAATCAGCCATATGCATACATATATCCCCATATCCCCTCCCTCTTGAGCCTCCCTCCCACCCTCCCTCTCCCACCCCTCTAGGTCATCGCAAAGCACTGAGCTGATCTCCCTGTGCTATGCAGCTGCTTCCCACTAGCTATCCATTTTATATTTGGTAGTGTACATATGTCGCTGCTACTCTCACTTTGCCCCAGCTTCCCCCTACCCCCACTGGGTCCTCAAGTCCATTCTCTATGTCTGTGCATTTATTCTTGCCCTGCCACTACGTTCATCAGTACCATTTTTTTTTTTTAGATTGCATATATATGTGTTAGCATACGGTATTTGTTTTTCTCTTTCTAACTTACTTCGCTCTGTATGACAGACTCTAGGTCCATCCACCGTACTACAAATAACTCAGTTTCATTTCTTTTTATAGCTGAGTAATATTCCATTGCATATATGTGCCACATCTTCTTTATCCATTCATCTGTCGATGGACATTTAGGTTGGTTCCACGTCCTGGCTATTGTAAATAGTGCTGCAATGAACATTGTGGTACATGTCTCTTTTTGAATTATGGTTTTCTCGGGGTATATGCCAAGTAGTGGGATTGCTGGGTCATACGGTAGCTCTATTTTTAGTTTTTTAAGGGACCTCCATACTGTTCTCCATAGTGGTTGTATCAATTTACATTCCCACCAGCAGGACAGGAGGGTTCCCATTTCACCACAGCCTCTCCAGCATTTATTGTTTCTATATTTTTTGATAATGGCCATTCTGACTGGTGTGAGGTGATACCTCATTGTAGTTTTGATTCACATTTCTCTAATGATTAGTGATGTTGAGCATCTTTTCATGTGCTTCTTGGCCATCTGTATGTCTTCTTTGGTGAAATGTTTGTTGAGGTCTTCCACCCATTTTTTAATTGGGTTGCTCTTTTTTTGATATTGAGTTCCATGAGTTTGTATATTCTGGAGATTAGTCCTTTGTCTGTTGTTTCATTTGCAAATATTTTCTCCCATTCCGAGGGTTGTCTTTTCGTCTTGTTTATGGTTTCCTTTGCTGTGCAAAAGCTTTTAAGTTTAATTAGGTCCCATTTGTTTGTTTTTGTTTTTATTCTCATTGCTCTAGGAGGTGGGTCAAAAAAGATCTTGCTGTGGTTTATGTCAAAGAGGGTTTTTCCTATGTTTTCCTCTAAGAGTTTTATAGTGTCTGGCCTTACCTTTAGGTCTCTTATCCATTTTGAGTTTATTTTTGTGTATGGTGTTAGGGAGTGTTCTAATTTCATTCTTTTACATATAGTTGTCCAGTTTTCCCAGCAGCATTTATTGAAGAGACTGTCTTTTCTCCACTGTATATCCTTGCCTCTTTTGTCATAGATTAGTTGACCATAGTTGTGTGGGTTTATCTCTGGGCTTTCTATCCTGTACCATTGATCTATATTTGTGTTTTTGTGCCAGTACCATACTGTCTTGATTACTGGAGTTTTGTAGTATAGTTGGGGAGCCTGATTCCTCTAGCTCTGTTTTTTTCTTTCTCAAGATTGCTTTGGCTATTCAGGGTCTCTTGTGTTTCCATACAAATTGTAAAAACTTTTTGTTCTAATTCTGTGAAGAATGCCATTGGTAGTTTGATAGGGATTTCATTGAATCTGTAGATTGCTTTGGGTAGTATAGTCATTTTCACATATTGATTCTTCCAATCCAAAAACGTGGTATATTTCTCCAACTGTTTATGTCATCTTTGATTTCTTTCATCAGTGTTCTATAGTTTTCTGAGTACAAGACTTTTGCCTCCTTAGGTAGGTTTATTCCTTGGTATTTCATTCTTTTTGTTGCTATAGTAAATGGAATTGTTTCCTTAATTTCTCTTTCTGATTTTTCATTGTTACTGTATTGGAATGCCAGAGATTTCTGTGCATTAATTTTGTATCCTGCAACCTTACCAAATTCATTGATTAGTTCTAGTAGTTTTCTGGTGGCATCTTTAGGATTTTCTATGTAAAGTATCATGTCATCTGCAAACAGTGACAGTTTTATTTCTTCTTTTTCCAATTTGTATTCCTTTTTTCTTTTTCTTCTTCATTTGCCATGGCTACAACTTCTAAAACTATGTTGAATAAGAGTGGCGAGGGTGGACATCTTTGTCTTGTCCCAGATCTTAGTGGAAATGCTTTCAGTTTTTCACCATTGAGTATGATGTTTGCTGTAGGTTTGTCATATATGGCCTTTATTATGTTGAGGTTCTTGACTTATCAGTCAGGTGACCTTGATTTTGATCCCAGTTTGTCCTCTGTGAAACTATAGGCATGCCATCTAATCTCGGTGCATTTCAGTTTCCACTGCCACAAAATGAAGAGCTGGATTAGGTACTGCCACCGTACATTTTAAGTGTAAAGTTATATGATTCTATGACTTGTCTCTTTGTAAATGCACGGTTGAAGATAGTGTGACACTAATTTAAAATCCAGTTAAAGCTTTGGATATTTCAAGATATCCATTTATTTACTGACACATATTATAGATAAACATAACTATTTTACTTTTTCTGTTTTATCTGGTGAAAACAACTGTCATAGTAAACTGTGACATCCTGTATTCATATCAAGTACATTCTGAAGATTTTGTATTGATTGTTTCATTGAGAATGGAAATCCACTGTTAGCTGTAAGAATGAAAAAGCATGTTATTTTAGAATAAAATTATACTTTTCATTACTATTTCCTGCTTTTTTGTTTCATAATCTAGGAAAATCATAATGTTTATCATCTTAATTAAGAAGCATATGATTTCTTAATTTTCTCTTAGTTATTTCTTAATTGTCTTTATATTTCTCTTATTTCCCTACTAGCTGGGTAAGTCTTATACCAATCTACAGTATATTTCTGTTCAAATAGTTGAAATATGTTTATGAACTATGGCATATATTTTTGTTTTCAATGCCTTTTAATTTCAAATAGAATTTTAACATATGTCACTATTTATTTATATCTATTATATTTTACAATAAGGTATACAATTACATATTACATAGGTTTTCAATACTTATTTAGAAAACAAAAAACTGAATTATCAACATTTGATTATCTCAAGGAATATTTGTCATTTTAACAGAAACATGACTCATATTCTGGGTTACTTTTTAGTATCTTTTTGGAATGTGTTGGATTTTTTTGGTAAATATACAGTGTTTGAATTATTAATAAATTGTGTTTCATTTTTGAAAAGCACCTTAAGTGTTGTGCTTAAGGTGAGGCATCAAATAATCAAATGGAATTTCAGTTATCATCTAATCATAATATTCATCTTAGTGGAAATGGATAGTCAATGCTCAATTTAACATGGCTTTACGGCTGATCTCTCATAAGAGTATTATGGCATACTTCTAATTCTTTCTAAACCTAATATTTATTTTTAAAGATTATTAAGATTACTGAATGATTATTCATTAAGAACTCTAGAGAATATAACCTTTCTTTGGCAAAGTGTCATGACTCAAAGAATGTCACAAATGAGAAGACTATTGAATGTGTATTGTTCTTCTTTTCTGCCATCTACCTTATTCTTTAGTAAGTGAAATCATTAAAACATCATTTACATTTCCCAATTCAGATGCAAATTGTATGTTGGACATATGGTGTGATAGAAATTTGGCAATTAGTACAGAGATGGAGTGTTATGGATTTCAGCTTAAGTGCCTGAAATTTGTGTGGAAGGTCAAATGATATTATATTAGGTTTTTGCAAAACAAGTGGATAGTACCATTTTGTAAAATCTAAACAGGGTTGCTCCTAGAGAAGAAAAAATTTAAAGGTTATAAAAATGTCTTCTTCCCTCTTCATGAAAATGGAAACCACTTCACCATATATAAAATGGAAATAGTTGTTACATTTTTTACTGCTAATTTTGATTTTAAAATTGCTTTTAGCAAGCTAAAGGAGATTTTACAAAGTTTTGTTAGAAAAAGATGTTTCCTATATTAACAAATTGAAGGGTGGGTAGAAACTTAAAGCAATTTTGAATTAATTAGCTTGAAAATAATGGCTTAAAAATCTTTCTTACATATTAAGTAATGCAAGCTTTTTTGAGCTGGAAAATTAGTGAATCAGAGTCAAATTGAACGTTTTTCAAATAAGTTTCATACAATCTTTTCCATTTCATATAATAAATCATAGCCTTTTAAAGCATTTTAAAACTCACTAGAAATTTAACATAATCACTGTGAAATATAATTTAAAACTTTAAAAGTTAAATGAATATTTTAATGCTATTTAAAATAGCAACTACAATATCAAGAGGCAGGCAGTAATATAAACACACTTTCTCACGATCGGGAACAAGAGAATCCTTTTTGTCAACCAGTTCCTTATAGCTCATATCCTGGTATGATATAAAGATTTTAGACAAATGTGTTTGTATTTGGAAAAGTCTTCTACTTCTTGTTTTCAGTCCCAATAAATATTCTGGTTAAATAATGCTTTACAAACTTGCAACTTGCTGGACAGTTAAAAAACAAGAACACAGGTGACCCATACCTATATCTGACAAAGGACATTTATTGTAATGCAGCCCTCAAACTACCTTTTTTCTAGCCCGTTACTATCCTACATCTTTCTCATAGGTCATGTATGGAATTGCCACCTGTTATGGGTTGAATTGTGTGCCCCCCCCGCCCCAAATTCCTAACCCCCAGTATCTCAGAATGTAAATTTATTTGGAAATAGTGTCATTGCAGATGCAATTAGTTAAGTTAAAATGAGGTCACTAAGATGTGCCCTAATCCAATATGATTCATGTCCTTGAAAGGAGGAAATTAAGATAGAGACAGACATGCATAGAGGGAAGGTGATGTGAAGAAACACAGGGTGAACACAGACATCTACAAATCAAGAAGAGAGGCAAGGAAAAGGTCCTTCTCTCACAGCTCTCTAAAGGAACCAGCCTTCCTTGATATCTTGACCTTGGACTTTCAGCCTCCAGAATTGTGAGACAATAAATTTTTGTCTTTTAAACCACCCAGTCTGTGGTCCCTTGTTATGGCAGCCCTAGCAAATTAAGATGCCACCTATGTTTATGTAATTTCCAAACCAAGAAAACTCCATTAGCTATTTAAGTTGTTTTAACCATTGAATATATTCATTTTTCTCAAGAAATATGATCATCTTCTATTCCATCTCCCCTCTTCCCCTTGCTATGCTACTACATTTGGCTTTTCTCTATTCTTCTTAAGCTTAATTTCTTAATGTTTGAGACACATTCTAAACAACTCAGGGTTTGGTGCCAGTTACTTTGTGGTAATTTTTTTTGTGCATTTACCTCCACCTCAATGCTAAGATTAAAAGCCAAATAAAATATTCATTGTTATTAGCCAAATATTTCCTTCCTAGAAGGGTGTCTAAAACTAAGGAATTTTCCAGGACCTGGGAATTTCAGTGCTAATACCTGGAAAGTGTCCCGCGAACCAGGGCAAATGATACCCTACACCTTGACAAGTTAAAAAGATGGAGGAATGGACTTGAAAAGACTAATATTTCTCAGATTATGGAGGTTTCCTAGAAATAGTGAGACAGAATCAGAACCTTGAGTGGCCAATATACGGGAGAGAATTCTGGGTGGTCTGTGTCTGACAACTGAGCTTCTTGCAGGCTAGTCTTCCCCCAAAACACTTATTGAATTGAAAAGTTATGTAAGGTAGGAACATTTTAAAAATAAACAAACAAAAGAATGCTCTGAAGAGTACAGTGGGGATTTTGCCTGTTTCATGCTGAGAAGACAAGAATTAAGACCCAAGGGAACACATTAGGTTGTCAGTTTGAAACCCTGGAGTAATGCATCTTATGCGCAGAATGAAGTAAACACGACCTTATCAAAAATGCAAGCTATCAACCCTTCAGTTCAATCCCTGATTGGTGTAAGATAATAAGACCCCACTCTTTATCTGGTAAAAAAGAAAAAGCTCTCAGGAGATTATGGCATCAACTACAAATGTTTTGAACACAATGTAGGGCATCAGGCTTAGTTGATACGCATGTCAAGAGATATAAATTGCAATAAATTACTTGATTAATCTTCAAGAATACAAAATAGAGAAAAAGTAGGGAAGAAAATACACAATACAGATAGGTTTAATAGAAAATATACAGTAAGATGGAGGATGTAAATTTTAACATAATTAATACAAATGGACTAATTGCTCAGATCAAAAGACAACATACATAAATCATGCATATGCTGCTTAGAAGAGATACACTTTAAAAATAAGGAAACAGAAATGATTAAAATAAGGGATAGAAGTAGTTATAACATGAAAATAAATTCACTGAAAGTTGGTGTAGCTATTCAGATCTTTGTTAAGCATGCTTTAAGGCAAAAAACATTGTTATAGCTATAAACAAAATAAAAGTTGAAGAAAGAAAACAGTTTATTGGGATTGAGATAGAGATACCCACCATCACCATTTCAATTCAGCAAGGTACTAGAGGTCTTGGAAAATGAATTAAGTCAAGGAAAATAAAATATATAAGGACTGGAAAATAAAAATAATTGTCATACATAGAAGGTAATGTTTAAGTCCCTTTTATTAGAAGGAGTCAAAACAAAGTTTCTTTTTTCTTTTCTTTTTGTTTTAGGGTCCCACAATCTAATTTTTCTCTTTTTTTAGCATTATTGATATATAATTGACAAAATTGTCAGATATTTAAAATGTACAACGTGAGAATTTGACATGTATATATTGTAAAGAATTCCCCCCTTCGACTTAATTAACAGATCCATAACCTCACATATTTACCTTTTTTAATGAGAATATTTAAGTTCTACTTTCTCAGCAAATTTCAGTTATATAATTCAGTGCTATCAACTATAGTCACCATGTTTTACATTAGCTCCTCAGGTCTCGTTCATTTGGTAACCAAGTTTTTACCCTTTTACCAACTTCTTCCAAATTTCCACCCTCCCTCTAGCTCCCAACAATCACTATTTTATTTTCTGTTTCGATGGGTTCAAGCTTTTTGTTTGTTTATTTGCTTGGTTTTGTTTTGTTTTTAGATTCTACATATAAGTAATACTGTGCAGTAATTTGTAATATGTCTTTCTCTGTCTGGCTTTTTCACTTAGTATAATGCTGTCAGTTTCATCCATGTTGTCACAAATGACAGGATTTCCTTCATTTTTAAGGCTGAATATTACTCCAGTGTGTGTGTGTGTGTGTGTGTGTGTGTCTGTGTGTGTGTGTGTGTCTGTGTGTGTCTGTGTGTCTGTGTATACATATATCACATTTTCTTGATCCATTCATTTGTTCACAGACACTTTGGTTGCTTCTGTAACTTGGTTATCATGAACAAGCAAAATTCGATATCAAGTAAATTCCCATGAAATTTACTTTGGCTAGTCTCAGGGGAAATATAGGTAGCCCATCAGCAATGTCCAATCAGGGCCAAAGTAATTGGAGTATTTGTACCCCTAACCCCATCAGCCTTTGGAAAGGTCTGCCCTTGATGAATACAATTTCTACACTTGTGATTCTCCTTGTACTTAAGTCAGCTCCAACAGCTTGAGTGTAATCCTCTGACAAAGAGTTGCAGGAAGAGTCATCATACTGGGAGTTGGTGTGCCTGGAAAAATAGATAATTTCATGTGAAAGGCAGGAGAGATGTTTTTTTAATTTACTTCGGTGTTTTCAAATTTCTTTCAGTAATGTTTTTTGTCTATGTAGAGTTTATGCACTTTTGAGGAAAATTTCTTCTTTTTTGACATTTGCTGATGTATTTAAATAGTATATTATTTTTAAACATTATTATTTATTTGCTGATAGAATGTATATTATTGATGTTTGTATGTTTACCTTCCCCCCATCCAAGTTGATAAATTCAATGATTAATTCAAACAGGTTATTTAAGTATTATTTTGGATTCTTAGATAACTTACCTGCATCCCAGAATGAAGGCTACAACAGAAAATAAAATTCCAGGCAAATGTGATAGGAAAAATGCTATACTAAACTGTTTTGATTTGAAAAATATGTCCCCACCTGTCTCCCTCTCTTTGTTCATTATTCCTTATTACCTTTTAATCAGAGTGTTTATGCACAGCCCTGTCTGCTCTCCCTACTTGGACATCTAACATTCTTTCCATGCCTCAGACTTTCTGTACCCCAACTTCATAGTAAGTATGAAAATATATCTCTGTAAGGTTATATTATCTGAGATAATAGCCCATGAATATTCACAGATTACCTTTCTAGAAATTTCCTATAAAGTCACTATCTTAATCCTGGTGAATGATTCAAATAGTGAGAATTTCTTTTTCTGGGAAGAATGGTGGGAGAAATTTAGTTGAAGGGATTTAGTTCTGTGGGTTTTCTCTGACTATATCACTTTAACCACCAATTGTTCTTTGCTGCCAGCTAGACAAGATAAAAAACTTGTATGTTATATCAAATACAACATTTTTCTGGCTGAAATTTGGCATAAAAGTTGTTCTCAGTAAACTGTACTGGGGAGTTTTGAACATCTTTCACTGATGCCAAGATTTTAGAACAACATGGGAAAAAATCTGAAACTACAAGAGCTTACATGTAGAATTTGAAAAATGACTCTTTTCAGTGAGTACCTGTGAATGAGCGTTATTCAGTAAATGACCATAATAATAGCCTTCACTGAATCCTCAGAATGTAGACAAAAGGCAAAATAGTAAATGCTGGTGAGGACTAAGTCTGTTGTCATTACCAATTACCTTGTCTTCTCATTGATCTTTATATTTTCTCACCGTCTTCCATATCTTAAATGTAGCTTGACATTTCCTGATAAGAAAACTTATTGCTTCTTAGGTGTGTTTTTACAACAAAATGAAAAAAAAGACTTTTCATCAATTATTCTGATAACCATTGTCATTAATATGTAACACTTTCATGTATTCAAATGGCAATTTAATACAGTTGTATAAGCCTAATTTTAAGAAGTCAAGAATAAGAATTTAAAATAAATATCACATTTATTATGCAGTTATGTTTTGCATTAGCATTCAAAAGAAACAATGAACAAGTATTTTAGAGTAGTGTGCTGTTTCAATGTGAGTAACTGGAGCTGAAGATTATTTTTCATAACTGTTCTTAGAGGTGTAGTAATATAAATTGATTTCTTTTGGCATCAGTACAGGGAAAAAACAGTCTTGTTTAGGGAGATAATGTGATAGTCCATGAATGTATAAAAAAGCTGGAGTCTGGTAAAAGAGGTCACAACAGGAGGACACAGAGAGAAAAGAATCAAAAGGTGAAGAGAGGATATGGTTGCTTTTGGTGTGATAAGAACAGGAAGTGAAAAATTCACAGTGGTAGGATGGCTGAACTAACTTTAAGAAATAGAGAGGTTTCTAATTCAAATTTGAGCTACTAGTTTTTCTGTGTTATGGTTATCTTGCTAAACCTTCAGTGAAGTCTTCTATACATACAGAAACCTTGAGTGAGAGTGTGTATGCATGTGTGTGTGCATGTGGGTGTGTTAGCTTATATATATGTGGGAATATCTGTGTATGTATTAAATAAGTAGGTTACATGATTCTTTTGCTTCTATCCACCACCCCCCCAAAAAAAAACCAAGAGAAAGATAATTAATTCATTGAAGTAAGTTAACAGAAGCATGAACTTGAAGGTTATCAATGAGCTTGGAGGTCACCAAAGTGCCATAAGACCCTTAGATTTTGCAGAAATCTTAGGATGATATATGGTTATTTACAAGCAAGAAGATGGAGGCTTCAGCCAACTTTATCAAGCTATTAATGGATATAGTGACCTCAGTTGACATACACGTGTTTGACTAACCCAGTCAGCAATTTACTTGCACTGTTTTGTTTTTCTGTTCATAATTTATTGATATTGAATCTCTTAAAACTATCAAAGAAAATTTAGACACACAAGTAAATGAGAAAACTTTTCACATGCAAGAATAAATTTGCCTTTAAGCAACTTCATCTCAATATCCTTAAACACTTTTAGGTACAGGATGTCTCTAGATGCTTTAACAAATAAAACTCAAGATCTCAGTTATTAATACAGTAGGAATCTACTTCTTACTTACAGATTACTGTGTATGTGATGGGTATATTCATGGTGGTCATGGTGGTATACACAGTCATTCAGAACCCCAGGAAGATGGAAGTGTTGTCATCTTCAACGTTTAAGTTCAAAGTTAATCAGTGTCCATCCAGCAGAAGTAGGAAGAACAGAATCATTAGTGAATGTTTCTTATTGGCTAGACCTGAAAGGGTCTGACAGTATGTCTACTCATCATCAGTTATATACTACACCTAACTGTGAAGAGGCTAAAAAATTTAGTCTAGTTTTGTGTTCAGAAGAAAGAGAAAACAGAGAGGAGAGTCTTTGTAAGGTATAGTCTGCCCTGTGTTTCCAGATAACTGAAAAGTACTCCCCGTCCCAGAGACTGTCCAGTGTTTCAGAAGCTCACTGCAACTTCTTCAGGGGGACAGCAAGGGTAATTTTTATATACTATTCACATAATAGAGCTTTAAAAAAATATACAACCAAGACAACTCACCAGAAAAGATATACAGATGGCAAATAAACATATAAAAAATGCTCCACATCATAGTCATTAGGAAAATGCAAACTAAAACAATAATGAAATAGTGCTACACACCTATTTGAATGGTTAAAATCTAGAACACTGACAGTACCAAATGCTGAGGAAGATGTGGAGCACCAGAAACTCTTATTCATTGCTGGTGAGAGTAGAAAATGCTACAGTTACTTTGAAAGGCAGTTCGGAACTTTCTTACAAAGCTAAATTAAACATAGGTTTACCATAAGATCCAGCAGTGGAGCTTCTAGGTATTTACTCAAATGAGTTGAAAGCTTATGCTTACACAAAAGCCTGCACATGAATGTTTTAGCAGATTTTTAAATGATTGTCAAAATTGGAAGCAACAAAGTTGTCATTCAGTAGGTGAATGGATAAACAAACTGTAGTGCCTCCATGCAACGCAATATTATTCAACACTAAAAAAAAAAAAAGCTATCAAGACACACACACACACACACACACACACACACACACACCCTGAAGAAACCTTAAATGCATATTGAGAAGTGAGACCAATCTGAAAGGGCTATAAGCTATATTATTCCAACTATATGATATTCTGGAAAAGGCAAAAGTATAGAGACAGTAAAAAAATTAGTAGTTGTCAAGTGTTCAGGAGGAAGAGGAGAGAGATGAATAGATGGAGAAAGGGCATTTTTAGGGTGACACAACTATTCGTATGATACTCTAATAATGGGTACATGGCATTATATGTTTGTCAAAACCCACAGAACTGTACAACAATGAAACCCAATATCAATTATGTACTTTAATTAATAATAAATGTACCAATGCTTTACTTTTTACTTTTCTGTAAAACTACAGCTGCTCTAAAAAATAGACGTTATTAAATTAAAAAAAAAATATTCAAGACTACTTTAGACTTTCTGACAATTTACCTACAGACATTTCAAAACTTTGAGAAAGGAGAATTGATAACTAAGGTAGGAGATGAGAGACACATTACAGAGAATTCTTAGTGGAGTTTGAAACAAGAGGTCTCCCAGTTATGCTATATGAAAAAAAAAAAAACTTTCTGGAAAATAAGTAAAAACATGGAAAACCCATTCACAAGGTCTTCAACAGAAACTGACTCATTTTTACATAAATCATCAGCTGTTCTAAGCAGCACCTGTTTTGTTGAGGAATCCCCAACAAATCTCCCACTTTAAATGAAGCTTTCACCACCCACAATCTCAAATTCTTTATCTTCTCAACTGTCTCCTATCTTTAATAATAAAAAACACATAAAAATACAACCGAAATACAATTGAACAAACTAAACTATTACCAAGTAAAATGAACACCCTCTGGATTTCCTACTCAGGGATATTTTTGTGGGAATGCGAACTACTTGGTAGCCTCATAGGAAGTAAGCCTGTTATAAATGAATGACATTCCTTATGGTTTTAGAAATTTCTAGGAAATAAGACTATCCATTAAATAAATTTGGATTTTAGCCCTCAGTTATTTTCAGTGAAGCTTCTAACCCAAGGACCTAGTTAGACTAGTGAATAGTCTTTGTGTGATGATTCCATTAATTGAAACTCCTTAAGAACCATGTCTAAATTACTCACAGATTTATCCTTGCACCTAACACAGTACTTGAAAGAGTAAAAGTTGGTATATTTTTGTTAAAGTAAAATCTAAGTAGATTAGAGACTCTGCCCAAATTATATTATCTTCTTTCTTTGAAATGTTCATTCTAGATTTTGAATGCTCTCGATAACAATTTATGAATAAGTGCCTGAGCATCAGCTTTCCAACCTCTTTTTGTTCATTGTGTTCTCTACTAAAGGAAAATCCTGACTCTACATTCTAAGAACTGCACCAGTCATATTCTAGATTAGCAGTAATTTCCCACCAATTTCCATGTCATGAATTAGGTAAGGATTTAAAGGACTAAAGTTACATTTTTCTAGGTATAATCTGTAATATACTTACTTTGCAAAGTCATTTTTGTACAAAAGTAAAAAGGTAAATGGCATGGTCTCTACTACAAATCAGTGAATATTGATATTTTTCTGTTCATTGCAGTTATATAAGAGACCTTGAGAAAATATGACTCAGTCCTCTGGCTTTAAGTAGATTAATAAAATTAAATCAAGGTCTTCAATTTTGGCATAAATTCATTTGATCTAGGGTATAAAGGATAATAATATGGGAATTATAAATTGTTTCATACTTCATATTTTCTTTAGTTTTGGGGCTATATAAAAAAACTTGCCCTAAATTTCTTCAAATCAGATTATGAATAGCTACAGAGGTCATGAATAGTGATGAAATAATAGTTATTTTATTAATTCTCAAAATAACTTTAAAACTGTTTGCTGGAAAGGAATAATTAAACAAAATAATGAATGTAGTAACCAACCTGAGTGAAATATAATTTTTTTTAGCTGTGATACAATTGACATATAACATTATATTAGTTTCAGGTGTACAATATGATGATTCAATATATGTATATATTGCCAAATGATCACCGTAATAAGTCTAGTTAACATCCATCACCAAAAATAGATTATTTTTCTTGTGATCAGAAATTTAAGATCTATTCTCTTAGCAACTTTAAAATATAAGATAGAGTAAAATTTACTATAGTCACCATGCTTTACATTATATCCCCATGACTTACTTATTTTATAACTTGAAGTTTGTACCTTTTGACCACTTTCACCCATTTCATCTACCCCTTGCTGCTGGTAACCACCAATCTGTTCTCCGTATCTATGAGTTCAGGTTTTTTTTTTTGTTTGTTTGTTTTTTTTTGCGGTACGCGGGTCTCTCACTGTTGTGGCCTCTCCCGCTGCGGAGCACAGGCTCCGGACGCGCAGACTCAGCGGCCACGGCTCACGGGCCCAGCCGCTCCGCGGCATGGGGGATCCTCCCAGACCGGGGCGCGAACCCGATTCCCCTGCATCGGCAGGCGGACGCGCAACTACTGCACCACCAGGGAAGCCCCATGTTTTTTTGTCTGTTTGCTTTTAGATGTCTCATAAAAGTGAGATCACATGGTATTTCCCTTTCTCTGTCTGACTTATTTCACTCACATAATGCCTTCAAGATCCATCCATGTTGTAGCAAATGCTAAGATTTCCTTCTATTTTATGTCTTAATAATATTCCACTGCATATATATATATATATACACACACATCATATTTTCTTTATCCATTTATTCATTGATGGGCACTTAGGTTGCTTCTATGTACTAGATAAGAGGGGAAGGGGCAACAGGGGTATGGGCTTAAGAGGTACAAATTATTGTGTATAAAATAAGCCGCAAGGATATATTGCACAACACAGTGAATATAGCCAACATTTTATAATAACTATAAATGGAGTATAACATTTAAAACTGTGAACCACTATATTGTACACCTTAACTTTTATAATACTTCAACAAAAAAATAATGTTGCAATAAACATGGGGATGCAGATATCTTTTCAAGTTAGTGTTTTTGTTTACTTTGGATAAATACCCAGAAGTGGAATTGCTGAATCATATGATAATTCTATTTTTAATATTTTGAAGAATCTCCATATTGTTTTCCATAGGGTCTTCATCAATTTGCATTCTCAACAACAACACACAAGGGTTCTCTGTTCCCCACTTCTTCACCAACATGTTATTTATTGACTTTTTAAAATAGTCATTCTAACAGGTGTGAGGTGATATCTCATTGTGATTTTGATATGCATTTCCCTAATGATTAGTGATTTTGAGCATCTTTTCATGTACCTGTTGGGGGTCTTTATGTCTTCTTTGAAAAAGTGTCTATTCAACTCTTCTGCCCATTATTTAATCATTTTTTTGAAGTTGAATTATATGCATTCTTTATATATTTTGGATATTAATCCCTTATCTGGTATATGGTTTGCAAATATTTTCTCGCATTTGGTAGGTTGTATTTTCATTTTGTTGATGGTTCACTTTGCTTGGTAGAAGCTTTTTAATTTGATGTAGGTCCATTTGTTTACTTTTGCTTTGGATGCCTTTACTTTTGGTGTCAATTTAAAAAAAATTATCACTGAGACCAATGTCAAAGAGTTTTCCATTTCTGTTTTCTTTTTCTAGGAGTTTTACAGTTTCAGGTTTTATGTTCAAGTCTTTAATATTTTTTGAATTAATTTTTGTATATGGTCTAAGACAGTGATCCAGTTTTTTTATTTTGCATGTGGCTGTCCAGTTTTCCCAACATTTATTGCAGAGTCTGTCCTTTCCCCCCATTATATATTCTCAGTTCCTTTGTTGTAAATTAATTGACCATATATGCGTGGGTTTATTTCTGTGCTCTCTATTCTGTTCTGTTAATCTATATGTCTGTTTTTATGCTGATACAATACTGTTTTGATTACTATAGCATTGTAAAATAGTTTGAAATCAGGAAGTGTGATGCCTCCATCTTTGTTCTTTTTCAAGATTGCTTTGGCTATTTGGGGTCTTTTGTGGTTTCATATAAATTTTAGGATTGTTTGTTCTATTTCTGGGGAAAATGCCATTGAAATCAACAGCTATATAAAGTGCCTTATTTATCTTAATGTATTGTTGTAATTGGAGTGGCTATATTTATCTTAAACATATGGTTTTAATTGGATTGTAATCTGGGAAAGCATTAATAAGATGATTCTATATGAAAATGAGAGCATATTATTACATAATTACATTTTAAAATTAAATTGAATATATTTAACCCGTACCATAAATGGAATTAGATGACAATCTCAAGTGAGGCAAATACAAATAAACTGGAGAAAAATGTTATTATTACATTTGTTTTTATTTTGTTAATATCAGATAAAAAAGGTGAACATGAGCTTTTCATGTCCAGCAAAAGTAGTTAAGTAAAATGGATCTAAGCCATTGGGACACAGTAACTTAAGGGGAAAGTATATTAACAAGGAAAAATTTTGTAAACACTTTGTATTTCAGATATTTCCCCCAAATCTTGTTACTCTTTATGCTTTCCAATTTAAGTGCTGGTCTATTTGTAGGTTATAATTTGTCATAAATTTGTCTAAAGTGTATATCCTCAAAATATACATAATTAGTAGATTTATGATAAATGGGATAAGGATTAATAGCATATATGGAGTATACCGTGTACACTTAAAAGAAATGTCAATATATTTAGCATTGTAGAAACTGATATTTGCAGAATGTTAGTAGATGAGACGAGTTAGGAAAAGAAGAGAGTGTGGATACATATATAAAATTTAGATGTAAAAAAGAAAGGGAACAAATTCATCTTTTATTGCTGTTGTGATGATGGTGATGCTGTTGTTGTTATTATTATATGAGAATAACATTAAGAGAGTTCCTGCTGATTTTCTTGCTATTGTCTTATTGAACGTTTTTAACGAGGCTTGTGTCTAGATGTCAGTAGAGGACACAGAGTATATCTATGCAGTGATGCTACTGATATTTTAACAAACATTCTAAAATTCAAATATTCAAATGACTGTTTCTTCTAAAAATGCATTTAAATGATGTTGCTATTTCTAGAGATGTATTTTTTGAATTGCCTTCCAAGTCTCTTACTCATTCTTTTGAACATCCAAAATGGTGGCAAATAATTATGCCTTGAAGGTTGATTTTAAATTAGGTAAATATTGGATGTCATTTTACGCACAGAGGATAAATGGGTTATCAAATAGGATAGTACGATTTGTGGTCAAAAAATAAGATGTGAATACATAGCTATGAGAATGTTTTTCTTTATATGCTTTAGAAATTGTTTCCAAAAGCAGTCATTTTAAAAAATATTTCCAAATATGGCAGCATAACTAGAGTAAAACACTTGGCCTCCCAAGGCAATTGTTTCAAAGGACAAGACTCATTTGTAGTGTAAGTTCTGTTTCTGAATTTAAAATATTCTTCTCTAGAACCAGAATAGATATTTTACACAAGTGAGAATGTAAATTGCATTTTTCTTTAAGTGAAAAACAATTTCTTTGTAGATTTACCTAAAGGTGAGCTAGGTTTGTAAAATGTTTTATATGTTATATAAATAGTGACGGTAAGGCATTCTTTATATTAAGCACACATTCTTTAAATAAATAAATAATTATTAAGTTCCTGACTACGGGGCAGTATCTTATGTGTTTGGTATGTATTAAAAAAGAAAAAAATGCTAATGATATTTGTGGCATTAGTGGAGCTTACATTCTAGTAGAGCAAGGCCAAAAAAAGTGTCCATTATGTTAAAAAGAAAAAACAAAACAAGGTAAGCAGAATCAAGATGGGTGTGGCAAAAAGCAGGTAAATTTTTTTAAATAAGTGATCCAGGTAGGCCTCCTTGACAAGAAGATAGCTGACCAAAGACTTAAAGGAGTTGGTCAGTGTCCATAAGGATATATTTAGGAAGCCCATTCAAGGAAGATGAAATAGCCTAAATCAAATCCCTAAGGCTGGAGCATGCCTATCATACTAAGAAACAGAGCAGGAAGACTGCTGTGGCTGAAAAGGAATATATGGTTAGGGAAGTAATACATGAGGAGAGTTGGCTTCTACTTTGCTTGAAGGGTGGTTCAAAGAAGTAGAGTGGCATGACCTAATTTCCCTTTTAAAAGGATCACTCTGTGTGCTGGTTTGAACATAGACATGGAAGGACAAGGTTAGGACCATTGAGACCAGTTATCCAGGTAGATGATTATGGTGGCTCAGATGAAGGTGAAGTGGTGGTGATGAAAAATATTCACTATAAATTTGGGAATCATTGGCATAGCTATGGTAATGAAATAAAACATATTTTAAGGTAGGGCAAGAAAAAATTAAAGATAAAATTCTCCCTGTGTGTTTGTTTGGGCCTCCTCCCTCCTCAATGTGCAGTGTGCATCTGCATTACACACTAATCAGAGCTCCTCAAAGATGGGAGTGCCTGCTCAACTGTAAAGATCAAGTTTTTTTTTTTCCATTCTTCTGATGCTAGCAATGTAACTTCTTGAAAGAATAGTGTTCTTTCCCAGCTCTGTAGGGGGTCATGGTGACTTGCTTCTCACTTTGCACATGCTTACCTAGACTATGTATCCTTGGTGACCTTTATGAAAAATATCAGCATGCCATTTTGATGTACGATCCTTTGTCTCAAAAATGTATTTGGCTGTACTTTCTACTTCTAACAAGCAGAACAGTTCTCAGAGTTTTCTGAGAATCTGCTTCCCAGGTTATAATCCTCAGTTTGGCTTGAATAAAATTCCCTTTTTTTCCTTCTTGATAGTTAATTGAATTTTCATCAACAATGGCATTGGAATGCATGATGGCTAAGATCAACAGGGAAGGAATGAAGATAGGAAAGTTGGCCCAGAACTTAGCCCAGTGACAGTAAAGACCCAAGCCTGAGATTAAGGAAGATGATGTGGCATCAACTTCATGAGTTGAAAAGTAAGTGATGAGAGATGTCTTTAAGAACTAGAGAGAGAACAGAGCATTCCCAGTAAGTAAAGGGATTGACTTTATAAAGGAACATGGATAGTTCATCTGTTGTAAAATAAAGGAAGACAGAGTATATGGAAGCACATGCTGAAAATTAAGTAGATGTAATGATGATGTTTTATGGATGTTTGTTCCTGATTACTTCCATTTTCTCATTGAGGTTAAAAGCAAACTGTTCCATTGAGTGAGAGAGTAGAGCAGGTACTGTAGGTTTGAGGAGAGAGGGAAGATATGGTGTGCAATTGTCTTTTGGCATTAGGGTTGGCAATCTATGCTCCACAAGCCAACTGTCTATTTCAATTTTTACTAAAATAAACCTCGCCCATTTGTTTAAATATCATGTATGGCTTTTTGAAGGTACAGTGGCAATTAGGTAAGTACAACAGAATCTGTAAACCCTGCAAGCCAAAAATTCTTACTACGTGGTCCTTTAAGAAAATATTTAGCAACACCTGTCATAGAAAATTGAAAGAGTGACTGGAAGAGACATATAGTGTGAATGTACAGCAGAATTGTGATTCATTTAAGGGTTAACTCATAAATGTAAAGTGAAACCACTTGTGTGGTTTCAGCCATATTCATCTGCTTAGGTATAGATGTGGAGTAGGTCAAGCATTGGATTACTTGGGTGTGGTTTTGCTAACTGAGAACAGCCAAGAGGAAAAGAGAATCTAGGGTATATGCAAGGGAATGATTATAATGATTTATTATTAAATTCAACTTAATTAAGGAGAAGAGAGAGGCCATAAAAGGGAAGAGAAATGGTTGAAAAATTAACAATCTCAGTTGGAGTGAAAAGATTGCTGGAATCAGGTGAAAAAGAATTTTCTTGAAAGATGGAAGCTGATGGTCTTTGAGATGCGTGGAATTAACTTTTTGAAAGAGATGTGGTTATTGGTAATGAGAAGTTCTAGGGTATGACCATGGGGAGAAGAAGCTGAGGAGGGGTAAAATATAAGATAATTGATGGAGCAAAATTTAAGGAATTGAGAAGTTAAGGTATGGAAGGTATCATCTGTGTGTTTATTTAAATCACCAAGAAATAAGAATGTCAGGAGCTTAAGTAATTGAGAAATGGGAGTAGGTTCAAAGATACCAGCAACTATGTGGGGAGGTTGATGATATTAGATTGGAGCTGAGGGTTTTTAGAGAGAAGGAAGGGAGACTGACTGACTGAATGAATGAATGAAAAGTTAGAACAGTGGTATGGAGACTGTGGGAGAAAAACCTGCCAAGACCAAGAGCAAAGAAGAGAAACCAGTGTCCCCAGAGAGAATCAGGTTTCACGAGAGCAAGGAAGTGAATTTTTTAAAACATTTTAGATAATCAGCGATCTCCTTCCTATTTTTTATAAGGATACATTTAAAATAAATATAAGATTCTTGAGCAATTGTAGACACACGTAATGATTTGATATCAATTTTGCAGCTGAAGTGTTTTAAATCTATAAACTCTTAATTGTTGATCCAGTTACTTTTGTCTTTCCATGAATGTTGACTTAATCAGGCAATTTATGAAATATTGATTCAATTTTTGAAACCATGTTTTAGGATGAATTTGACAAGCAAGAGTACTTCAGAGTCAGAAAGTCTAGTTTGGCTAGTTATAATCTATACCATATATATATATATATATATATATATATATATATATATATACACACATATATACACACAAATGATTGAAGAAGTCTAATTTATTTAGGGGGCATGGAAAAGATACAGACATCATAGTGCCATAAAATATTTAAAGAACAACCATGTAGAGATGGAGGTGACTTACTCTGTATAAAAATTACAGTTGTTCAGCAAGGTAGGGCTGCTTTAGGAGATTTCAAATGAAATCTTTATCATTTGAAGAGTTTACTCAAAGTTTATTCGTAAGGGATGTAAAAAAATTTTTGCATTTTCCAAGTGTTTGAATACATGATTCCTAAGAAACTTTTGAAATATCCTGATGATCAGTGTCATCTGTCTAATACATCTATATATTTAACTGAATTTTTTTCTGTCTTCTTCTGGATGTTTATTACTGAGCATATAGATTTATAGATTATTGTTGAAGTGGTGTACTTTATGTTTGTTGTCATCATTCAAAGGTATTTATTTGGGCAAATATATTTAAATTCAGCATTTCCCCCCTAAAGGGATTTATCTTTGCTAGTTCTCATGGCCACTCTGGTTTCTATATTTTGTATATCAATTTTCTATGACAAAAAATCAAGTTTAAATGATGTTGTCAAAATTTAGATCTGGGGCTACAGATTGACTTTTTATCTGCTATCATTAGTCAAATCAGCTAAATTAACTCCTACTTTGACAGTTGTTTAGGTTAGGAACTTTATTCTGTGTCAAATCAGAGAACCAAATTTAATCTCAGCCAGAACTCAATCATTAAAGTACACCAAATAAAGTTTCAAGCCAAAATGGTAGCAAAAATGAGAAAATACACTATAAAAGACATTTGGAATTTTGCTATAATCCACTGAAGTTCAAATGCTTTTGTGACATTAATTTTGTTAAAAAAGAAAAAAAGAAAAAAAATTCAAGCTATGCTATCACGGTGGCTCTGAGAGATAAACAGTCTTTTCAGGGCAATAGAAGTGCTGAAGCAGCAAGGGACAGGCTCTCAGTGAAGAGTTAAAATTTATGAATCAAGTAGATGATGTGATTGTTAGGGCTTGAAGGGAAAGTAGTAGGCAAAATGATGCTGAAGGGCTTTTTAAAGTGTAGTTTGACTGCTAAGTCTGGAACCCAAAAGTAGCTTTGCTTGTTTCAGTTACAGAGGTAATAACAGGATGAAACATAAGCCATTTCAGGCTAACCTCCTTCACTTTGAGAAAGACACGCATCTATGTTTTATGGATGTTGTGGGCTAGACAGTTGGAGGAACACCTACTGGACACATAGAAGTGTAGGAATAAATGATGTAGTGGTCTAATGGATTAAGGCATTTTTGTACCCTGGGAAACTATAGTCCCTCAAGTCAGTGTAATTTTATGAGAGAAAAGCTCAGACTTTAAGGGACATGCTCAGGGTTGTGTCTTTCATGATGCTGCTTAATGATTTGTTTCATGTCAATAGCTCATTGTAATCCCATACCCAGAGGCAACACTAAAAACTTCTCCTCCTTACAACTTCAATATTTTCAATTTTTAATTATCAATATCCTCAACTTTTTGTTTGTTTGTTTGTTTTGTTATGGTATGCGGGCCTCTTTCTGCTGTGGCCTCTCCCGTTGTGGAGCACAGGCTCTGGACGCGCAGGCTCAGCGGCCATGGCTCACGGGCCCAGCCGCTCCGCGGCATGTGGGATCTTCCCGGACCGGGGCACGAACCCGTGTCCCCTGCATCGGCAGGCGGACTCTCAACCACTGCGCCACCAGGGAAGCCCAATATCCTCAACTTTTGCAGTCAGAAAAATATCAGTGACCACAACACATAAAAATGATGGTATTTATCTGACATTGGCTAAGGGTGCAGATCAAGACTTTTCTAACTCGATATATTGAAATTTGCCTTTGAAAAAAAAAGAAATAACTGTTTCTAGGAGATATATTTATTTCTAGAGTTTTCGGAGAACTGTTAGTTGATTATATGGTCCTCTCAGATACTACAAATTAGAAGCCCCAATGTAAAAACCCTGAAAGATAAATATACACTTAATCTCTATTTCAGTCATTCTAAATATGTTCTCTCATAAGTGTGACTTGTCCCTTGTTGATGGCTATAGGCATGGATAAATATATATATAAGAAACCTTTTAGGGACTTCCCTGGCAGTCCAGTGGTTAAGAATCCGCCCTTCCACTACAATGGATGGCCATGGGTTCCATCCCTGGTTGGGGAACTAAAATCCTGCATGCCACACAGCGTGACTAAACAATTTTTTAAAAAAGAAACGTTTTATTTTGATATGAAATATTCATATGGAATGAGAAATATAAATGGCATGCAAATAATACCCAAATCACTGTACTACTTAAAAGGAGAAACCACCTTTCCTTTGTTTTGATCATTCACAATTATTGAAGTTTGGGGATTATTTTCATCTAATACCTGTTTTGATATTCCCATAGTAATTTGTTCTTTTTATTTTGTCCCTTCATTTTTCTCTTTTTTCTTGTTGTTGTTGTTATTGGCATAGCATTTCATTTGGTTTCCATAAACTATTTGCTCTTTTCTGTAATAGTTCATTAACACATATTTTACAGATCTCATATTGCTTCAATATTACTCAGACCTCTGCTTAAGTAAATTACATCTCATAATCTATAATGCATCCCTTTAAACATATTGTCTATTAATGTCAAGCAGCCCTTATGGATGAACAGGTGAAGGACACTTGATTTAATGATACTTGCATGTTCATTGTCTGATTTAACCATATGAAATTCATACCCTGCTGAAACTTCATGAAACATATGAAAGCACATGTATATGTACATATACATATATAAATCTATGAACTTTAATGTTGCCTTAAAGTATATTATTTACCATAAATCTTCTCTGAAAAAATATGGTTAGATTACTGAATCCTCCCCTAAATACTCATGGCTACCTCAGGTCTACCACAGTGTATAGAAGGTATATGTTCAAAAGATTCACAACTTTTTATTATTAGCAAGGATTTTATATTCAAAACACGTTTTGTTTCCAGCTCATTAACTATACTGTAGCTGAAGCACCTAAGATAATGACTCACACATAGTAGGGATTCAATGGATTTTTTTTTTTAATGAAGGAAAAAGTGAATGACCGTAGTTCAATTGTTAGTATTTTTTGAATAGCTGGATTAGTGGAAGCTCTAACTGTTCTGCGTTCACCCAGTTTTAACTAGATATCGTAAGGGCTAGATTGCTTCTTCTCAAGAGGGCTATTTCATCACACCAGCTGTATGCAAGAAACTATTCAAAATAATCTAAATGAATTATCCCATTTAAAAGTTCTTTCATTAAAAAACCTATAGCCAGAACCAACAGTGAGGCTCAATTATAGAAACCAGTGGTAACTCCATTGGGAGATGTATTGAGGGGGAGGTAGACTTGAGCTCAATTAGAGATTAGAATGTGTTGCTACAGCCATGATGGCATTTTAATTGGCTTCTCTAGGTCACAGAATGTTTTCTTCTTTTATCTACCCTTAGGGCTATGTAGAGTTCTAAGAGTTTGGAACATAATAGAAACTCAATAGGTGTTAAATGTCTTGCAACAGTAATAATCCTATATGTCATCCATTCTAAGATGCAATATACTTAACATTTTATAATCTTTAAAATTGAATTGAAACTTACAATCAACAGCATTGTATATTTGCTATTGGCCAGATGGTAGTCATGACTTATCATCTGTGCAGGCATCAGTTTGGTCAGAAGAGTTCATACTGTAGCCACTGCTATTGGCTTACATGCATTTATGGCATTTCCCATGTTGAGTGTAACTTCCATTAAAAATTATTCAAACAATTATTTTAAAAATGAAAAAAAGACTATTCACTGATTTTGCATTGAAACAAAAAGAGAATTCAGACAGTCATGGAAAATAATAGCAGGTTATACATTTTATGAATGAAACATTTCAACTGCAAAGTGGTTTATGAGACCTAAAAGAGGAAGATACAAGTAGTTGAAACTATGTATATTTTGTTATTGAAATGAAATCAAAGGCAAAAGAAATTTTAAATCTCTCAGAAGAGAGAGAAGAGATTTTAAAGCAAGTAGAAGCTAATGGGACCAAAACATATGCCATAATGGACTACTTTTATATATTAGTATCATTATTTACTTGCCTTTTTAAAATGGAATATAAAGTGTGTCTTACAAATTGATAGCTTGGATTCAGTGAAATCAAATTTAAAATTTAGTTAAAATTTATTGAGTGTTCAGTCTATGCTAAACAATCTATGGCATTATTTATTTGTTTCAGGAAATATTTAAGGCAACTGTAAACATTATATTTAATCTTTACACCATAAAATAGGTACTATTCTACTAATTTTATATTTATGTAGAAAAGGATTCCATAAACAAAGTATATAAAAAATGTATACTAGATCCAGGGATGAAATCTAGGCCTTTTTGGCTCATAAACTCATGTTATTTCCATTACTTCCTTGAGAAAATGATACAGTACATTTATTTTAACTGAACTTAATATCAGTATAATATATACATTCTAGTGGTTAAAATGTAATGTTAAATTTAAGTGAAGAGTTTAAATTTTACTTAGATATACACATGCACAATTGCAGTCACACACTTTAGTATATACAAGCATTCAACATTTTCCAATATAACACATATTTTAGTATTTGGCAAATCATTGCTTCGAATTTTTGCATTTCTTCACCGATTTGGTTATGTAGGAACCAACTATCGCCAATCTAATTCACCAATTTAGTAAACTTTAATGATTTTAAAATTGTCAAAAGACAGGTCCATGGATGAAGAGTTGTTGAAAATCTCTAAAACTATGTTTTTCTTTATGTTCCTGGATTCTGGAAAAGTCAGAGTATCTTCTAAGATCATTAAAGTGGATCTCATTTAGGTTTAGAAATAGACTATTCATGCTAGATTAAATAAGAGTGCCACTCAGATAACTTTGAGGTTTTGCAGATTCAGCCTTTCCATGAAAGAAAACTGATTTTCATAAATTTTCACTTCTGATTAGAGCCCACTAGAAATCCCTTAGGGCTTCCATCTGAAGTGCACAGAATATTTTAAGCACAAAAGCCCTGTGCTTACAATATTCTCAGTGCAATTATATTCCTTGTGTACAATCCACTTCTCTTTTATAGAGTGATGACATTATTTTGTCTAAGTTTGTGGTGGAAAAGCTCATTTAAGACCAAGGGATATTTACTAATTTATAGTTTAGTACTGGTCCTTCAATATAGAGTTTGTGGTATTAAAATGAAAGCATTCTCATCCCCAAATAAATGCCATCAAGTATATTTTGTTGCATTCTAATTTTATGATTCCATGGTTCCCAAATACACAGGTTTTATTTTGCATACTAGTTCAGAATTCCAGATTAATTAAACTTTGTGGAAGAAAGAATGATTTTGTAAGGCACAGACATGAAAGAACTGATTAGGTATGTGCAGACTACAATTTGTTCTAATGGTTTATCTTTGTTTCTAACAATTCTTGCTTGTGTATATTTCCACCTGTTAAATTACTCTATAATTTACTGTTTCCTGCTATTTGACAAGAAAACATTACACTCACAATAAAAAGTAATTTAGGCTATTACCAATCAATGAAATATGTCCCAGTCTAAAATGAGATTGAAATAATTTATGGGATTTTTACAGTCAAATCAGAATGGAGATTATTCCACAGGGGGGAGTCAACTTCTGCAAAACTGCAAGCGTCATATATTTCCTAATAAATTCTCACAGCTGAAACAATGTCATTATTGGAAGGCAGCATAGGAAATTTGATTCAATCAGAAGAATCTTACAAATAAATGCTAGCAGAAAACAAAAAGGATTTTTGTGGACCCATAATTCAGGAATGGCTTTGAAGTTAATGCAAAATGAAGTTAATGCAACATTAAACCTAAGAGGCACATCACGTTTAGTACTGGTGGTAACTCACCACAAATACTGTTTGTTGACTGACTTACTATACTTTTAACCCTAGGAAAACTTTCCTCACAGTAGTTAGCAGCTTAACAATGGTATCACCTCTCCCCACTGGCCACCAACACACAAAACTGAAATGTCCTGGAGAGGAAGCATTTTATTTCACTGTTGAAAAGCAATTACATTCAATTCCTCTTTTTCTGGCAAATGTAACCTCTGAGTTTGAAGGCTTTATGAGCAATGACAAGATTTGAATGCATTTGCTCACGATTTTATGCTGAGTTCATGCACTGAATTTTACTTATTTATAAATCAACTCACATTCATCACAAATGTGACAATATTTGGAAAAGACAAAACTTTTAAGAAAATAAATACTTAGGAACACAATTGGGTCCAATAGACATGACTAGAAAATGAATAAATGTATTGTGCCATTCTTTTGTTTTCCTAACATACAATATAAAATACTCCTTTATTCTCTACTTCTCTCCTTTCCCTCTCCCATTTCTTTTCACCTCCCACCTTTAAGTTTCTGATGTTTCGTCAGTCACCTTATTGAGAGTAAAGAGTTGAATTCTCTGAATAATTCAGGCAAATGGAGACTACAGTATTGTGGGTGGCAGAGAAAGATTGTTAACTAATCATATTCCTTTAATGTGGATTTACTAAATTCACTAATTTTTTCAACTTAAAACTGGGCTCCTCCTACTTTCCATGAGATCTGTTAAAAATAAGAAATGGGGGAATTACCTGGCGGTCCAGTGGTTCAGACTCTGCGCTTCCACTGCAGGGGGTACCGGTTCTATCCCTGGTCAGGGAACTAAGATCCCACATGCCACACAGCGTGGCCAACAGAACAAAACAAAACAAAACCAAGAAATGAACATGAGAAAATTAGTGGAATAAGGTGGGAAACATTACTTAAATAGTGACAAAAGGAGTCATGGAACTTCTTATGAGAATGCAAGTTGTTATCAAGTATGAAATTATGTTAAGCAATTTACTTTTAAACTAATCTTAACTCCCTTGAGGAAAGACTGTGACTTGATTATTTCTATTTAAATTAAGAAATAAAACTCTTTCTGCAAAAAAAAATCTAGAATTAGAGTTAATTCCAAATATATATAACATATGTTGCTTTATATTCCTGTACATTATCCGGGATGCTTATCTCATTTAAAATTTAAAAAATAATTCAGACTATCCCCTGGGAAAAGTGAACATTAATTTATTCATTCTCACTGAATGAGAAGACATTCATTGTGCTGCTAAAGGGTAGTAGACATAAAATCAAAGTGTGTTCTCTACCTTCAAGAAAATGCCAAATGATAAGAATACAGTGATACAACAAGCATTATAATGTAAAAGATCTGTTGTATGTTTTCTTACAGAGTGATCTGAACTGTCCTTTGCTTGATGTCTGAACAAACATATATATAGCAGGTTATATCTTTGTATCTTCTGATTTGTACATTAGCAGCTAAACTGTTGAGTAATGCCTTTGAGTAATCACATGGGCACAGACTGTTAGAAAAGATTAGATTTGTCATCAGATTTTTTCAGCTCAGTAGAGTTATTTGTGCATTATTAGAAGATGAGGATTGCCTGAGTGCATGTAGCTTGAAGCCACTTTCAGTTTGCCTCAGGATCAGCAAATAGACCCCTACCTAAGTGTTTCCAACACATTGATTGTGAAGAAAATTAATGAAACTTGTGAGTTCAGAACTACTGAGGGAGACAAAATTTATTTTGTGACTCTGTGACTACAAATGAAGGCTGCCATCCTCCTTTCTTATGATATAAATTTCAAGAAATTAGGTTCCTTCATGCTAAACATCTCAGTCCCACTACCGACAGGGTTTAATTGCCTATAAGACTATTTTAATGTCTATATTTGATTTGTGACCATAATGTTTATTTAAAAAAGATATATTCTGTTTATTTACTATTTACCAAAAATTATATCTATTTTTCCTTTAATCCTCACAAGAACACTATCAAGCACATATTAGTGTTATTCCTCCCAATTTATACATGAGAAAAATGGGATATAGAATTAAGAAAATTGTCCATGCTCATGTATTCAATAAGTGGATGAATTAGGGCTTAGTTACAGGTTAGGTACCAAATGAATGTCTGTGCCCTGTCCCCAGTTCATATGTTGAAATCTTAACCCCCAATATGATGGTTTAGGAGGCAGGGGCTTTAGGAGATAATTACAGTTGACTTTGAACAACACAGGTTTGAACTGCAGCAGGGCCACTTACACAATGATTTTTTCTCAGTAAATACATACACTACTACAGCTCTGTGGCTGGATGAATCTGAGGATGCCGAACCATGTGGAAGGCCCACAGTAAAGCTATACTCAGATTTTCTAATGTGGGGAGGGTCAGCATCCCAACCCCTGAGCTCTTCAAGGGTCAACTATAGATCATGACGGTAGATCTCTGATGAGCCAAATTTGTATCCTTTTAAGAAGAGACATGAAGTATGATTTCTCTCTTGGCCATGTAAAGATACAACTAAAAGAAAGCCATTTGCAAACCAGGAGGAGTGTTCTTACCAGGTACCGTGTCTGCCAGTACCTTGATGTTGGAGTTCCCAGCCTCCAGAACAGTGCTGAGAAATAAATGTTATTTATGCCACACAGTCCATGGTATTCTATCATAGTAGGCTAAACTGACTAAGGCAAGGTCTAAGCTCTAAAAGCAACGTTGTATGCTGCCTCGTATTAAACTTTATTATCTCATGTGTGAAGTGGATAACACTTATGTAAAATAAAATCCACATAAAAAATGCTCAATAAATATTCATGGCAACAATTTGTACATCTCTTACTACTAGTAGTGCTACTTACTATGTGAAACCCAAACCTCTATTGACTGACTCTTTTTCAAAATAGCTATGTAAAGTTGAAACTGATTATAGGAATGTTTGATATATTTATGCAATATGAAATTGTCCCAGTTCCATTAATTTGTTATTGAATGTATAATCATATATTTTTAAAATATTGCAATCTTTTCTTCACACATGTATATGTATACTGATTTGACAAAATATGATTTTGAGAAGATATTTGAATAAAAGAGATTAATGTATATTGGTAATATTTTATATTTTTTGTTGGTTACTAGTCACCATTATTTCATTTATTTATATGCACAGATGGCATCTCTGATAATGTTGAGGTATTTATGTCTCACCACACAAAATTCTTTACTTGAGGTTAAGAGAAAGCATATATACTTGCTTATACCTTTATGAATTTCATAATTGTCTTAAACTATAATGGACCACTCATTGATTTTTTAATAGCATCATTTCCCATTATATAGTCTTAGCAGTTTTAAGTTTAGTATACTATAAAAATTTAATAAGCATATTATCATTTCTTCTACCAAACAAGGATGGAAATATTGAATAGTCTTAATGTATCTAGAGTCATTCCAACTACCTGCACTTTTTGTTCAATGGTAACTACTTTGTAGATTAGACAATACTTAAAAGCAAGATCATACATTCCCAGTTTAATAAGGATATTCTATTTTAAAACTAATTAAACTTCAAAACCAACTGTATCTTTCATATACATATATATTTCATAATATTCTATGTTATAAACCATATAAAGTTATGTGAATTACTGTTCCATTATATGCTTATGTTGGTAGATTTAAATTCTAACGATGTGCTTAGTCTGCAAATGAAGTATAAGATTCCCTCAGTATCTGTGGGGGATTGGTTCCAGGATCAGGCCATGGATACCAAAATCCATAAATGCTCAAGTTCCTTATATAAAATGGCATATATTGGAGATTAATCCTTTGTCAATTGCTTCATTGGCAAATATTTTCTCCCATTCTGAGGGTTGTCTTTTTGTTTTGTTTATGGTTTCCTTTGCTGTGCAAAAGCTTTTAATTAGGTCCCATTTGTTTACTTTTGTTTTTATTTTCATTACTCTAGGAGGTGGGTCAAAAAAGATCTTGCTGCGATTTATGTCAAAGAGTGTTCTGCCTATGTTTTCCTCTAAGATTTTTATAGTGTGAGGCCTTACATTTAGGTCTTTAATCCATTTTATGTTTATTTTTGTGTATGGTGTGAGGGAGTGTTCTAATTTCATTCTTTTACATGTAGCTGTCCAGTTTTCCCAGCACCACTTATTGAAGAGACTGTCTTGTCTCCATTATATATCCTTGCCTCCTTTGTCATGGATTAGTTGACCATAGGTGCATGGGTTTATCTCTGGGCTTTCTATTCTGTTCCATTGGTCTACATTTCTGTTTTTGTGCCAGTACCATACTGTCTTGATTACTGTAGCTTTGTAGTATAGTCTGAAGTCAGGGACCCTGATTCCTCAAGCTCCATTTTCCTTTCTCAAGATTGCTTTGGTTATTCGGGGTCTTTTGTGTTTCCATAAAAATTGTAAAATTTTCTGTTCTAGTTCTGTAAAAAATGCCATTGGTAATTTGATAAGGATTGCATTAAATCTGTACATTGCTGTCATACAGAGTGAAGTAAGTCCAAAAGAAAAAACTAAATATCGTATATTAACGCATATGTGTGGAATCTAGAAAAATGGTATAGATGATCTTATTTACAAAGCAGAAATAGAGACACAGATGTAGAGAACAAACATATGGACACCAACGGGGGAAAGGGGGTGGTTGGGATGAATTGGGATTGACATATATACACTATTGGTACTGTGCATAAAATAGATAACTAATGAGAACCTACTGTATAGCTCAGGGAACTCTACTCAATGATGTATAAAATAAATAACTAATGAGAACCTACTGTACAGCACAGAGAATGCTACTCAGTGCTCTGTGGTGACCTAAATGGGAAGGAAGTCCAAAAAAGAGGGGATATATGTGTACATATAGCTGATTCATTTGCTGTACAGTAGAAACTAACACAACATTGTAAAGCAACTATACTCCAATAAAAATTAATTAACAAATAAAATTAAGTGGCATAGTATTTGCATACAAACTATGTACATCCTCCTGTATACTTTAAATAATCTCTTGATTACTTACAATACATAATGCTATGTAAATGTTGTATAAATAGTTGCCAGTAGGTAGCAAATTCAAGTTTTACTTTTTAGAACTTTCTTTTTCCAGATATTTTCAATCCACAATTGGTTGCATCTGCAGATGAGGAAACCACAGATATGGAGAGCCAACAGCACTAGTTGTTACAGTGATATTCTAGCAATGATCATTTATATTCCCAATCCTGGAATTTGCTTTTAAATTAACTTTTAATGTAGTTATAATGGAATACCATGTTTAAAAATTACATTTTAAAACTTCAAATTATCTTGCTTTGTATGTATTACCACTGTATATGATCAAAACTTCAACTGTCATTCTTATTGTTATTTCCTGGTTTATAATGTATCCTTTTATTTGGCATCTTTAAGATTTTTCTCTTTGTGATTGATTTTTGGCAGTCCAACTGTGACATATCTCAGTCTGGTTTTCATTATATTTATTCTGCTTAAAGTTTGCTGAGATTCTTGGACAAGTTTGATATTTTTAATCCAATTTGGAAAATTTCAGCCAATATCTCTTTGAATTCTTTCATCCCCACTTTATCTCTCCTTTCCTTCTGGAATTCTAATTACATATATGATTGCCCACTTGATACCCACAGATCACAGAACTTTGTTCACTTTTTATCAATTTAAGTTTGGATAATTTATATTGACTTATCTCCAAATTCACTGATTTTTTTCTTCTGTTGCCAATACTTATATTCCCATTCAATTAATGTTAATTTTAAATATTGTATTCTTAGTTTTAGAATTTTCATTTGGTTTATTTTAAGAGACTCTATATCTTCCTCAAATTTCCTCAAGTCCTCCTCCAATTTATTTTTCATTTTTCCTACAGATTCTTTAATATATTTACTATAATTACTTTAAAGTCTGTATATGTTAATTCTACCATTTGGATTATCTGTTAGTCTGTTTCTACTACCTTTTTTTACTATATGTTATTTTTTACTTTTTAAAAAATTTCTAGTATTTTTCTATTGTGTATTGGACATTACAGATGATATATGTGGCAAATCTGGATTCTATTAACTTTCTCTGTAGAATGTTGAGTTGCATTAAATTACTTACAGCTAACCTTGACCTTGCAGAAGCTTGGTTTTAAATTTTCATAGAGAGGATAGATTTCAATTTTGCCCATATTCCTAAGGTGAAAACCTTAGTCTTAGGATATAGTTCTTATTCCTAAATTGTGGCCATATCCAGAGTTTTAATGGCATAATTAAGTCAAACTCCTTTAACTTCTCAAGAATTGAACTCTAAAATCTGGATTCCCACTGTAAAGCAGCTGCTTATATCATTTCTTAGCTTTAAAATAATTTATCTTTTTTTTCCCCCCCTCTGAATGGGACTCTTATCTTCCTCTTATGCAGTTCAGACTGAGTGGAGTGTACACACAGATTTGCAAGGTCCTACTCTTTGGTTCCCTCCTTGATTGAATACTTTGCTCCTCTTTATTTTCCAACTGGTTTGGAAGCCTGAAATTCTGACTTCTGATCCCCCACATCAATAAGACTGATTCTTTCTTATTAAACTCTCTTTTCTGTATGCTTTGGGCTAAGTAGTTCCCTTACGGTGAAAACTGAATTAATGTATTAACATCATCCAATGTGTTTCCTTCCTTTCATGGGTTGAAGTTTCCCTAGTTTCTGCTTTTGGTTTCTTTCAAGTGCCTTCAATATTGGCTCCTTCATATTTCTTCTCTCTACTCCACTTCTGGAAATACACATTAACTCTTCTTCATTTCCCATTTATTTATCTTGCAATATTAAATTCTGGATAACTGCTTCAGATATATTTTTTGTTCCATAAATCTCACATTGGTGTATCTAAAATTTTGTTTGCTTTTAAAGTTTCTTGCCTGTTACTAATAGTTTTAACCTTATTTTATTTTACAGTATTTTACATATAATTTTTATATATTCTGAATCTAGTAATTCAGATACCTACAATTTTTGCATGTCTGATTTTGTTTTCATTTAAATTTTCTGGCTCTCAGTGGTCTATTGTATATGTTTTTTTGATTTACAGCTGTGAGCTTATGATTGTTGAAATAATTTCTGTTTATTTCCAATACCCAGATCATGTGAATTTATGTTTATAAACTGCCAGTGAAGTTTTCTTCTGCTTAATCTAATACCAAGTTTCAAGGCATACATTTGGTGAATGTGTTTGACCTCCAAATACTCCTAACTGGTTCATAGATACATTTATTTTCTTTTTATGTAGGCTATTTAGTTATTTTTATCTGTGGGCTCTGTTAGATAGAATATATAGTCAAGTAGCTCTATTAGAAAGAAAAGTTTTTCATAATTTGTTATTAGTTCCATACTCCAAATTCTTCCATGTTCCATGTAAGTCAACAAAGAAACAAGGCAGAAACATTTCCAAATGCTAGAGCCTCTAGATTCCAGTAACAATACCATCTACAAAGCTACAAATTATACTGATTTTATCATAAAGATTTTTGAAGCATACTCAAACTCAAGAATTGGAAGAATAGGTGAAGAAAGATAAAATGATCTTTTTTCATAAATAGAATATGTGTTGTGTACTGGTTGATTAGCATCAGTGCATATAGAGTAATATGGAGTAGGATAGGTAAATTTGGGATTAACTATCTAAAATAATGCTAATTCATGGACAAATCTCTAAAACTTAAAAATTAGGTAAAACTCAAATGATAGTAGATGGCTGTAGGTGCATTAAAATAGACAGATAAGAGCTGTAGTTAAAAGCAGCCTTCCTTTATCTTTTTTAAAATTATTTTTTATTGTAGTGTGGTTGCTTTACAATGTTCTGTTAGCCTCCACTGAACAACAAAATGAACCAGACATACACATACAGATATCCCCTCCCTTTTGGACTTCCCTCCCATTTAGGTTTCCACAGTGCATTAGGTAGTGTTCCCTGTGCTACACAGTATGTTCCCATCAGTTGTCTATTTTATACATAGTATCAATAATATATATGCATCAATCCCAGTCTCCCAATTCCTCCCATCTCACCCCTTTCCCCCTTGGTATCCATATGTTTGTCCTCTACCTCTGTGTCTCTATTTCTGCTTTGAAGCACAGTCGATTGGTGTCTGACAGACAACAAAAAAAACCTAAAGAAAAAACCCTGATTTAAGTGATCCATGAGAAGAAGAAAGTGTTTTTAGATGGCAATAATCCAGCCATCTTATCCGTACCCTCCTTTAATAGTAAGCCAAGGCTGCATGAGTCCCAGAAACAGACATGGAAACCATGATGGTGCTGTCTCATGGAGTCATTTTTAAACAGATCCTGACTTAAAAGTTCTCTGTCAGAGAAAAAAAAGACCAATTGTAAATCAAAAGCTCAAAAGCTGTGCCGTGATTAAATGTTGAAGAAACCTTAACCTCTATGTGGGAATTATAGTGTGAATATATGATTGGCCTAAAAGGAAGACTTCAAATAAAAAAGAAGTTATATATATCTGTGAGACCAAAGAACATAAAGTCATTTTGTGATATTATTAGCCATATAAGAATTCCTGTGCATTACATCCTCTGTCCTCCTCACTACAACATGAGAAGGACCAGAAACTTCAGTTAGCAAGACAAGAGAAAGAACAGAGATGCCCAAGAAGGATTTCTACTTCTAGATAGGAAAGAGAAAGTCATGAAAGATGATTACTACCATGGTAACAATAAGATAAGCAAGTTTTGTTTAAAAAAATCATATTTTTTCCATACAGCTAACAAACAGTGGTGCATACCCGGAAACTTCAATAACCTGAATTACAGAGAGAAAAGAGCCATTATAAGTGGGCAGAGAGATGTGGCAGCTTGTACACGGTATGTGGATACTTAGCCTTGGCAAAGTTAGACAGAGAAGCAGACTTGTCATAAATGAGGAGACTTTGCAGGCATGCAGAGAAATCAGCCAAGTCATTGGAACTCCAGGCAACCACCCTTCTCTAACTCAAATAGTGACATTCTAAAAATGATGATGGCACAGAAAATTGGATGTTGGTCATGGATAAATTCAACGTAATTATAGCTGAAGGCCCAGAATCAATTCATTTTTGTTCTTGGAGGGACCTGAGTGACCATAATTGTATCCAACAGAAAGAAGAAAGAACTTTTACTCTCTGAGAATTAACCAAGAGAACAGAAAGATTGTGAATTATTCACTACTGTTCTTTTACACAGTGTCTGAGATATAATTTAGAAATATGTAAAATATGCAAAAAAGCAAGGAAATTGGAACCATAATCAAGAGAAAGCAATCAATAGAAGCAGATCATTCAATAAAGAATGAATAGACAAAGAGGACATTAAATAGAAGCACCAAATGGGATTTAGAACAGCAAAAATATAATATTTATTGTATTAAAAATTAACAAAGTGAGTCCTATAGAAGATCACAACTGCTAATTCAAGAGAAAAAGCAGATTTTTAAAAATCTGTTTATAATTGACAACCTGTGGGATGTCAGTAATATCAAGTGTTTATTATTGTCCAATTAAAAATCCAGAGGGATTAGAATGTGTATGTGTATTTTGAAATAAGCCAAAAAATTTTCAGATTTGAATTCAAAATAACCCGCGCATAACCAGGAAACTCGGTTGAGCCCAAGCGTTAGAAATAGCTAGAAAACCATACATAAGCTCGCTGTAGTGAAAATGCTGGGGAAAAAAATTGAAGCACAAATCCTTAAAGAATCAGGAATACAGTAAGTCCCCTACATACGAACCTTCAAGCTGCGAACTTCCAAAGATGCGGACGTACGTTCACATGTCCAATCACATAAATTAGTTCACGTGTCTGGTGTACATTGTCATGTGAGTGCATCTTCTACAAGTGGTTGTGCTTTTGTGTACTTCACAGTACAGTACTGTTGCTGTGCAACATGAGGAGCTTACTACTGAAAACCTGATGGAATTGGAGGCCCAGAGAAAGGATGAAGAAAGACAAGAGGAGGAAGAAGTAGCTTAAGAATGGAAGAGATTCACAATGCAGAAAATGGCAAGGGGATTTTCTTTATTTGAGGAGGCACTGTTAGTTTTTGAAGCACAGGACCCAAACATAGAATGGTTCACTATGGTTGCAGCAGCTGTTCACAGTGCAATTCAGTGCTACCGTGTCATCTATGAGGAGAAAAAAAAGAGCTACTACCCAGATATCACTGGATCGGTCTTTCAAGAGGGTAGATAGAACTGAATCCAGCAAGGGACCAGAACCTGTGCCATCAATGTCAGGCATGAGTGAAACTGCAGCTTGCCCTCCGTCTCCTGTTGCTGACAATCCTTCAGCTCTACCATCTCCCACCTCCTCCCCCTCTTCCAGTCAGTAACTCTTCTTGCCTGTTCGCTCGATGCCAGCCCCTGGATGCCAGCTGTTGTACTGTACTACTGTGTTTTTCAAGGTACCGCACTGTAAGATTAAAAATGTTTTCTTTGTTTTTGTTTTTTATGTATTATTTGTGTGAAAATTATTATAAACCTTTTATAGTACAGTACTATATAACCGATTGTGTTAGCTGGGTACCTAGGCTAACTTTGTTGGACTTATGAACAAATTGGACTTACGAATGTGCTCTCAGAACAGAACTCATTTGTATGTAGAGGACTTATTGTAAAAATATATAATATATACAGGGGAAATAGAAGAATCAGATGCTGATATCTCTTCAGATATCTTGCATTTAGAAAGTATTGAAATGACATCTTTAAATATCTAGGAGGAAAATGACCATTTCAAAAGTCTGTTTTCTTTGTTTTATATAGATATATATAAATACAGGTAAAATCAAGACAGTTTTATTTTAAACAAAGCTTAGATAATTTGTTACCAGTACACTCACATTACAAGAAATGTAAAAGTTTTCTTCATACTGAAGAGAACAGTCACAGTTTGGAAGTCTACAGGAAGGAATTAAGATTTTCAGAAAGGGTAAAAATATGCCAAAACATGAATTTTTCTCCATTAAAAAAAAATAATTGCCTACTTAATGATTAAATAATAACATGTACTCTGTTGTTTGTAATTTATGCAAAAGTAAAATACATGACGACAATAGGGCTAAAAACTGGAAGGAGTTAAATCTGTATATACTGTTGTAGCGTTCTACAAACCTGAAGCTTTATAGTCTTACTTGAAGTTACATTGACTAAGTTAAAAATTAATGGTAAAATACAGACAGCAAACACTAAATAAATAAAACAAAGATTTAAAGCTGAAAATCTGATAGATGAAATAAAATGAAATGCTAAAAAATTGCTTGCTTAATCCAGAATAATGCAGGAAAAATGGAACAAGAAAACAAAAACCAGATGAAACAAAGAGTAAAAAGTAGCAAGATGGTTGACTTAAACCTAAATACCTTAATAAACATAAAAATGTAAATTGACTAAACATTCCAAATAAAAACAGAGATTGTATGGTTGGGTTAAAAAGCAAAGACAATCTATGTGCTTATTACAAGAGAAAGGCTTTAAATATAAAATTACAGGTAGGGTAAAAGGAAAAAAATGGAAAATATCTTATGGAAGCACTATTCATAAGAATGCTTCTATGTAAATATCAGATAAAGTAGATTTTAAGACAAAGAATGTTACCAGGGTAAAAGAATGAAACTTCACAAAGGTAAAAGCATCAATCAACTCATCAAGAAAATATAATAACCCCTAATGTTTACCCACTGATAACAGAGCTTAAATGTATACATAAAGAAAAAGTTGGCAGAACTAATGAAACAAAAATTCAAGTAAAAAAATTGTTACTGAATTCAAGTCCATCTGCTCGCCGCTCGAAAATCAATACACAAGAGAGAGAAATGTTGGTAGAAAGGAAAATTGCTTTTAATCAGAGTGCCGGCAGTCTGGGGAGATGGTGGATTTAGTGTCCCCCAAAAACCACCGCCAAAGATTCTGCTCAGCCAGGAAAGTTTTTAAAGGGCAGAAGGGAAGTAATCTCAGTTAATCATTGAGATAGGGGGTCAGAGTCATCACCATCCCCCACTGTGTGCAGACTTGTTTGCAGGCTTATGGACTTCTGGTAATTTTTCTTTACATTCTATCTTGTTCACACAGTTTGTTTCCAAGATTACTGAAGGGGAAACTAGGGAAGAGATATGGTCATCTGTTAATTTCTTATTCTTCATTTATTCTTCTTTGATCTATGGAAAGAAGCAACATATTAGGCATGGTAGTCTGTGATCAAAATATTTGAAAGGTGTGCTAGGGCCAGAGATGAGTGGAGCATGGGGCTGCCTGACTTAAGGTTAGTGACAAGACAAAGGGGCTTCCTGCAGAGAACTCTTTCCTGCAAAGAGCTCTTTCCTGCCAAAAGCTGCTTACGAAATTACATTTTAAACTCTCCTCTTTCAGGAATTAAAATAAGGAGACACATATCAATAAAAATGTGAAAATTCTGACAACATTCTCAACCACCTTGATCTAATTGACCACCTATATACAACTATACAACAGTATACTCAGCTTATGAAGATATACTTTGTTTTCCTGAAACACATGGAAAACTAAATGAGATAGACAATATGAAAGATCCTAAAACAAATATATTTGGACATTTAAAAGGATTTAAATTATGCAGAACAGATTATTTGACCATAACTGAATTAAATTAGCAAGCAATACAAAAGGTACCTAGGGTTTTCCAATTATATGGGAATAAAATTAATTATAAATAATCCATAGATTCAATAAGAAATAACAAGGTAAATTAGAAAACAATTCAAATTGAATGATAATGAAAACACAGCGTTGGAAAACTTCTAGTAATTATATCTATCTATGCATTTATGTATTTAGCTATGTATTTAGCTATCTATGTATCTACCTAAACAAGTGTTTTGAAAAAAAGGTGTATTTTAGCTTTATATTGTAAAAGTTAAAATGCATACTAGAAAATAAGGACCTAAGATTCCAAATTAACATGGTAGCAATGAAAGATCAAATTAAACTCAAAATAAGTAGAAGGGGGGAAATAATAAATTATGGGTGGAAATCAATAAATTGTGCAAATAACATACAAAAATCAAAAAGCCAAATCTGGCTTTTTTAAAGGTTAATAAAATCGATCCACCTAGATTAAGATGAGAGAAACACCAGAGTGAGAAAATTAGAAGACAGTGTACAATGACCCCTTCTCCTAGGGCAGTTGCCTAGCTGTTGCAGACCTCAGATCATTGAGGTGAGAATCTTCACTTTAAATTCATCAATTAATTAATGTCTGGGTCTGGTCTTTTAATTATTAAAGCTGTGTTCATGGTTTAAGTTGACAATAGGGCTTCCCTGGTGGTGCAGTGGTTAAGAATCTGCCTGCCAATGCAGGGAACACCGGTTCAAGCCCTGGTCCAGGAAGATCCCACATGCCGTGGAGCACCTAAGCCCATGCACGCAACTAGTGAGTCCGTGAGCCATAACTACTGAAGCCCAATGGGCACCTACAGCCCATGCTCCTCAACAAGAGAAGCCTATGCACTGCAATGAAGAGTAGCCCCTGCTCGCTGCAGCTAGAGACAGCCCATGCACAGCAGTGAAGACCCAATGCAGCCATAAATTAAAAAAAAAAAAAAAATTTAAGTTGACAGCAGAACTTTTAGTTACAAAAAATCTACTAAAGTATCATGGAAATTTCCCAAGTTCTCTTCTAGGGTCAGGGAAGTATTCTATGAGCAGGTTAAATGAGACAGTGAGAAGTTCAAAATTGTTTCTTACATGTTGTATTGTGTCCACTGCAAAAAAAAATGCACAACCTAAAAGTTGAGAATTAGGTTTTATTCAGGGGACTCCTGGAGGACTTAGCCTGGAGGCTGCCTCTCAGATAGCTCTGAGGGACTGCTCAGAATAGGTAAGGGAGGAGCCAGGATATATAGGAGTTTTTGAAAGCGAACAAACAAACAGCAACAAAACAGGTAGTAGAGCATCAAAAGATTACTGCTAATTAAAGAAAAAACAGACATCTCAAGTTAGTGAATTTAGCACTTTTCTATGGGAAGATGCAAGAGTCTGGGCTCGTTGAAATCATTCCTTTGATATGCACCTTAAATATCTAGGGCCAGTATCCTGTTTTTCTCAATCCTGAATCCCCTCAGGGTGCACAGTTGGGCGTGGCTGCAGTGGCTGAGGGCTTGTTGGCTGCAACATCTTTTGTTTACTGATATGGCAGGTGACATTTTTCATCCACAGTCCCAAGAGTCCTTAGGAGTTAGTTTCAAGCAGTAGTATCAATATTTTTCAGAGTGAAAGTCATGTACACCAGGAAATTTTACTTTTCCATACAGCAAATGTTAAGTTAAAAACAGAACTCTAACATAATAAAGTCTCAGGTTGACAACTAATGTTTGTGATCAGTGAATAAACTAAATTTAGTATTTTATTTTATTTAGTTATTTTTTTGTCTCACCATTTATTTATTTATTTATTTTTTTTTTTAACATCTTTATTGGAGTATAACTGTTTTACAATGGTGTGTTAGTTTCTGCTTTACAACAAAGTGAATCAGTTATACATATACATATGTTCCCATATCTCTTCCCTCTTGCGTCACCCTCCCTCCCACCCTCCCTATCCCACCCCTCTAGGTGGTCACAAAGCAC
>NC_041214.2:127092686-127146156 GCF_002837175.3 Physeter macrocephalus
ATTTTGGTACATGACTCTTTTTGAATTATGGTTTTCTCAGGGTATATGCCCAGTAGTGGGATTGCTGGGTCGTATGGTAGTTCTATTTGTAGTTTTTCCAATCATTAGAAACTGAGATTTCTTCTGACTACTATACTCCTTAGTAGTTCTTTTAGCTTTTCTCTTCCCTAGAGCTGACATGTTTGCTTGAGTTTAAGCTTTCTCATGTATTCAGACATTTCTAGAGAAAGAAATGTAGAACTTCTGGGGAAAATATGATCATAGTTAGAAAACTTGGTTGCAAAAATTTGGTTCAAAGACCGGCATAAGAGAAGAGAAATTATCCTAAATCAGAACTGAGTTAGTCATTCAGAGCTTCTTTCCCTGATCCCCTTCAGGTTTAGGTTTGAGTCTTTAAGGCCTGTAATTAACAACTGAGGAAAAGCTCAAATATCTCCTTGGGACACTGACCGCACAAAGAAGCCATGGTATTGGTGCCAGCAGCTTCTGCAGGAATAGAGGGCATCACCAGCAACTTTGACTGCAGCATGAAACAATGCCTTAAGGCAGACATCAGCACACTCCACCTTAAGCATTGTTGGTCTCAGAGTTTGGCAGGTGCTTGCAGAATGCCCAGGAGCAAGGATTAATAGTATGCTAAGGGTACAAGGGTGGGAGTAAAGGTGGTAAGCATGCCACAGGATTCCAGTAGTCCTCCAACGAGTACAGATGAACCAGCTCCCAAGAAGTCCTAGAATTGTCTAGGCTAAAGTTACAATTTAGCAGGAAGGTTTGAGCCAAGGAAATATCCCTTGTTAATATTGTTGAACTTTGTTTTTACTCTCTTAAATGCTTGTGTTTTTACTCCTTTGATGTTGTGATTCAGAAACTGAAGTATTCCAGTTCTCTATCCAATTATTCTAGCCACTGAAATTTCTCCTTTCTAGTCCCAAGGACATAATTGCCCAGTCATCTTTGAAGAATTCTTTTCCGGCCAATAATCGAGCTGCTTACAATTTATGGCTTACAATTAATGAAAAAACTTTTTAAAGAAATAAATATTGCCCTAAAGTTTCATTCTTTTTTTTGCGGTACGCGGGCCTCTCCTGTTGCAGAGCACAGGCTCAGCGGCCATGGCCCATGGGCCCAGCCTTTCCGCGGCATGTGGGATCTTCCCAGACCGGGGCACGAACCCGTGTCCCCTACATCGGCAGGCAGACTCTCAACCACTGCGCCACCAGGGAAGCCCTCATTCTTTTTTAATAGTACTTAATGCACACTTACTATTGATCTAGGATTGTTAATATAATTGTAACAATTCATATGCTAGCTTTTAAAAAAGTTTATTTTTCAACCAAAGCAAAAGTTAAAAAAAAAAAGTCAATACAAAATACTTGAAAAGAAGACCTCAGGAATTTTTGCAGTAGTTTCATGGCAGCTAGAAAATTCATTCATACCAAATCAGAGTCTGGATGACCTTGCATTGAGAACTTGTGTCTAATACATGAGGGAAACCAGGGTATGGAGACAAAGGTAGGACAACCTAATGCAGATCCTAAGCCAGCACATCATTCTTACTCATATGTTGCTGTGTTATAATTGAGAACTGAGTTTTCCATTTAGACCAGTATGCATATATTGGATATGTTTACTAAATAGTTTAAGGAAATTTAACACAAATTTTAATGATTTCGGTGATTTTCAGACTGGCCATTTAACTATGGAAACAGTGTGTGCAAATGTACTTGAAATACTTTTATTAAAAGGTGGGTTGTACAACTATTTTATGACATATACATCTGAAAGATGTCTTTAATATGTTTCCAACCCCCCAGATTTACAGGAAGGTAATAGAATTGCTTAGAATTTTTAAGCTGTTTCTGATGTTTCAAAGTCACCTAATACAAGTTATGTAGAAATTAAGCAGTACATTTACTTCAAACATTAGGCCCCTCCAAGAATACATACAAGAGTGAGATACAGGATTCACATATTTCCCAAGGAAACAAATGGACAGTTCTTCAGCAGTTATGGAAGAAAAGGATAATGTGTCCACATAAAGCTCAAAGGTCCTTATTTCTGGACTTTACGTTATCTTTCAATCACACAGGAGTTCTGAAATAAGTGCCTCCTTTAAACTAAAAATAAAGGGATTCAGATAGATGAAATGCATATGGCTGAAAGAGATAATTTGCTCTGTGTGAATTTTGAATACTTTTCAAAGGACTTATTTTTCACTTTCCCTTTTTTAAAATCTTACCCCAAATGTGTTTGGAATATTCCTTTAATTTTATGCCTCATTTCTATGGCACTCCAAGGCAAATACTCCTATTTTCCCTACTGTCTTCAATAGGACTTCTGTCCTTTGTAAATGATTCTTACTTGATTCCTGAGATTTGTCACCTTCCTCATGATCACTATGGTGATTCAGCACAGCCCAGGTATTTCTCTTTCCTCTTAGGCTCACTCCACCATAACAGTCCAGATTCTTCATACTCCTCTGATTTTAGCACAGTTTCCTGAATAAAAGCTTTTATTAATAATATATGTCTTATCCAAAGAAATGCCTTGTCTTGGGGGAGTGAAGGGTTGTAGTGAATAATCATTATTCATCTGCGTGATGATTCACATTCCTCATTGCTGAAGTTTGAGAAAAGTCTTGAAGTTTGCACAGCAGATGCAATGTTAGCCTGAGGGAGTATACTGACTTCAAACATCCTATCAGCTCCTATGTAAAACTGGGCTACCCTCTCAAATAAATCTTATTTAAACAGTTGAAATGTAAATACATATGATTTATTAGTTTAGTTTTGAGGATACTATTAAGAGGATCAGTTTTGTTCATAATTCAAGAACTTACAAGTGTGTTGCATGCTGGATATTTTTTCCTAATAATAAATTGTAGATGTCTCTATTTATTAATTATTCCTGTAAATTTTACATCTTTTCAGAGACAAACCATTATTTTGCTAATCTTTGAACATCCAAATCAGTTAATAACTATGGTTTTGTAGATGAAAGATGCTTAAATGAAAGCCAAGGGATCTGGGTGCTAACCCTTGCTCTGCCAGTAATTAGCCACCTGTCTTTGGATAGGTCATTTCACCTCTCTGGGATTTGTTTTTCTCATCTATAAATTGAACAGTAAATTTGGATGTAATCTATTATATCTTCTCATCTAAAAAATCTTTTTTTCCTATGGCAAAATAGGTAACCAGAGCCATAGATTTGCTAATCGAAGTCTTTTCTCTCAATGTTACATACAACCCTATACACATACCCTGTGTGTCTACATGAATAGTATGAGCATTGAGCTAAGGCATCACCTAAATAATTATGAATACATGTGTAATAATTCATACATAAATGAATACACACAAACTTAGAATTTTATAAATGATCTTATATTCATCTCTCCTACTATGTTTTGGACCTCATAACTTAATAATCTCTTCCCTATTCAGATATTCCAGCCACACTGACCTCCTGTCTATTATTCCTTCACACTGAGACCACATCAACCCCAAATACTTTGAACTTGAATTTCCCACTTCCTGAAATGTTATTTTTCTAGATATCTATATCCTTTGTTCCTTCTTTTCCTTTAGGTCTTTGCTCTAATCTCACTTTATCTAAAAAAGAATCCTAATTCATTCTGTATAAAAATGCATCCACCATATATATAAATATACACACATATACGCACATGAATACATAGATAAAGAGAAAAAATAGGTAAAGTGACTTGAGGAGTATTATTTGGATATCTTGAGGTAATACATACCTAATGGAAGACTGGCTTCCTCTTCTGTGTTTTAATTGCAGAACCGTTGCGCCAACTAAGCATATTGTGTTTTGGTGGAAGGAGCACTTTATGTGAAACTTCATTATTGTGATGAGTTCAACTCTACAAACTCATTATATTTTAATTTCTCCACCTGCTAAACCATGAAGTGATAGAAAATATATGAGTGGCAACTGCAGAGGAGGGCTAGAACAAACCACCAGGGAGAGCTTGGAATGTCACGTCTCCAAGAAGTTTTAGAGGCCAGGAATGTGCAGCTCTCCGTAGAAAATCTGGGAGGCAAGAACTCCCTAAATTGAATGGAGATTAGTATCCCTGGTGCCTGGGCTCTTATCTTTAGGGAAGTAATTTCAAGTGCCAATTCAAAATACTAATAGAAAACCGGTGCAAAGGGCTATAAATGTTAACATCAAAGGAAAGGAAAAAGATTATTGAGAGAAGAAAGTTGATCTTTTTAACAAAAACACTTTTCAATAAACTTTATTGTAAAAGTTGAAGACAATGTGTCTACATGGAAATGAGTCACATCTCAGCTGTTGCTTCTCTCACATCATAATGCTGTATCCAGGTCGCAGGCTTTCTGAAAGCACATCAGATGAAATCATAACATAAAAGCAATCTCTCCCAAAAGTCACAGTAAGATTGCCTCTGTTTTTTAAACAGAAACTTGTAAGGTTTAAGAAGTCTCCTCCTTTCCCATATTTCCTTTTGAAGAAGTTTTAAAAGACTGCCAATAGAAAAAAACCCAACCCCTCAAAAAGTACATATGCATTAAATACAAACATAGAAAAAAATATCCTAATTTAAAGCTGAAGATTTTAGGAAATCTCTGAGATGCGTGAAAAAACAAAAAGATCCAAGTCACAAATCACATTTACCCAAATATTTACATATAATCAAAAGATAGAAGGAAAATAAATTGTGAGTTTAATCAAGAGATATGTATTTTTCATATGCATATATTTATGTATATTTATATGAATGTGTACTTAACCCAAATTAGGTTACTAATTAAATATTCAGATAAACAAAATATAGTTTTCTAATTAATATCTTTGACATTAATAAGCAAGAAGTTTGAGAGTTAAAAAGGACTTTTGAGTTCATCCTTCCAAATCCCCCTTCTAATTTAGTCAACCCCTGTACAAATGTGTGCATGAGTTTGTCCACTTCTTTTCACCACATTTCCCTATACTTGTCTAGTCTGAGCTGTGATCATGTTTTTATGACTTAGATTAGTGTCCTGTATAACATCTCTGGTATTAGCATTAACCCATGGAGGAGGCATTCCTCACAGAGAGATCCTTTTAAATTTCAGTTATGTCATTATTCCCCTTCTCAAAATCTCTAGTGACTTCTCATTTCACTCATAATAATACTCATGAGCTTAGAATTTTATAAATGGTCCTAATATCATCCCTCCCACTATGTTTTAGACCTCACATCTTAACAGTCTTATCCTCATTCAGATACTCCAGCCACGCTGGCCTCCTGGTTATTAATCCATAACACTGAGCCTGCTTCAGCTCCAGGAATTTTGAACTTGAATTTTTCACTTCCTGAAAGGTTCTTTCCCCAGATATCCATATTCCTGTACTCTAATCTCACCTTGTCTGATATTCATCCATATAAAAGATATCCATCTCCCTCAGATCCTATCCACATATCCTGTTATTTTTTCTTGTAACACCAATTCCCACCTATCATATTATTACCTATTTTTATTTATTTGTTTAATAACAAGGGCAAGTGACCTATCAGTTGATATGTATGATGACAGATTGAATACTCAGCAGCATCAGTAGTGAGGTAAACTTTGATTAGAAGGACCCTAAGCTGTTGAACCAGTGCATATACTTTATCCCTTCAACAACTGATTCACTTTTAAAGGGCTCATCACACAAGCAATGGGAAGGATGAGATGTAATGATCCTTTCTTTAAAGTAAACATCCTCTAGTCTACCTGGCTGGTTAAGTGATTTTTGCACAGTGAATGGTCTTCCATGGGCATTAACATGAGACACAAAAATACACATGACTTTTACCCACTTCTCTAAGTCCATTCATATTTCTCTTCTCTGATCTCCTTTTATCAGATCTCCCAAGGCCTCTGACAACCATTCGAGCCATTTGTTACTGCCAAGGCAATTATATATATTTTTACCTTGGACTAATCCTCCCTCTATATAAAATTAAAAAAACAAATATACCACTCATAACTCAGAATATTCCTGAGTAGGGTTGTAGAGCAACAGCAATTCATTTTCAGACACAAAAATGATCTGCTATGTCTCCATCTACCCTAGATCATTGAGATAATGGTCTTTTTTAAACACTGTCATGCAGAAATTCTGGATTTCACAGCATTCCCTGAGTTGATACTTGATTGAACTGAACTTGTCATTTTTCTTTATTCTTGACTTCTAAAGGAAATTAACAAAGCAGTTGATAGTTAACAAAGCAATTAATAAAGTTACCAAAGCAGTTATGGAAGCAAGGCGAATAAAACATTTTCAAGTGCATAATCCAAAGATATCCTTCCACCTGTACTTTATCCCAAATCCATTATAGATGAGTGTCTTAATGTTTGTGCCAGGGGTTAATATAATCTTGCTCCCCACCATGTGGGAGGTCTTCCTTTACTGTTTAATCAGTGAGTAAAACAGTTCTAGAATCCTGAGGGTCTGCTTGCTAGAGTTACTGCTATTAATAATACCTTAGCTTGTGTTCCTCTGAATGCACAGCTTGAAACAAGGTCTTGGGTGAAATTAGTTCGTTATATTATCCCAGAGAATAAGAGTCGGGGAAAATAGAGAGTGAGATGGGGAAGGAAAAAAATTCCATCTAAGGGAGAAAGGCTTGTTTGTCATCCCCATGAAAGGCTTGTTTCAGCCGGGGCCTTCTGAGAAGCACACAGACTGCCTCTCCATCACTTCCTTTTTTCTATTCATTGAGGATTGCCCCTGAATGCCAATTTCCCCATGTTTCTGAGGCCCTCCTGCTGCTGTTAAGTGTTCATTGTGTAGGAGGAGTCCCAGGGCTGAAAATGAAGTGGTGACATGCACATAAAGGAAGGCCCTGACAGCTTAAAGTGAATCTTGGACTGGGAAGTCTGTACTGCTACCATTTACCCAAGCTTTGAATGGAATCAGAGATAAGACCAAGATGATGTGACTGAACAACTATTACCATGGGCCTCATAAATCAACTGTTTAACAATTTGGTCAAAGTTTTTATGACATTAAATTCAGGCATATAAATGTAATTTTCAGAATGTATTTTCACCCCTTCTTTAATAAAAATTATCTGGACAACACATCCTGTCTCCAGACATGTTGCTAGTCAGTGATTCTACATGATCACAATAAAATTTTAACACATTGTGAAAAAAACAAGGTAGAAGATTTAAGCCATAGTCTTCAAATTAAAAAAAAAAAAAAAAGAAGACTTTCCAGATGTTAGCAGAGGCATGGATAGCAAATTTCAGGTCCTCAATTCCATAGGTAGACTTTTCCAAAACTGATAGGACTAAGAATCAGTCTACTAGCCCTTGATCTCCACCTCTCCTTCCATAGCTACCTTTCTGCTGTTTTGCAGAGGAAAGGCATTCTTACTGGCATCTTACTAGTGTGTGTTATCTCGGGTACGGAACCCTCCGGGGGACAAACAAAAACACAGTCAGGAATGCATTGCCCCTAAAAACCAGAGAGATTTGCTAAGACATTCTGAGAAGGTTGGCTATTTTTTTCTTTTTAAAATCAGAATTTAGAAGGAGATTATTTTCACAGACACTTATCAACCTATTTATTAGTTTAAAAGTAAAGTTAGATTGTTCTGAAATGAATTACTTCTGCTTTGGTTGGTTGGTCTGATGATATGAATGGACTCTGTCAACTCCCCTATATGGAAGATACTGTCCAGAAATAAAATAAACTACATCTCCAGATTCAACATTTAATAAATATATATTTAATGAAATGTTACCACAGAATACATTCAGATACAAGCTATGAAACAGTTCAACCTTAAGATAAAATTCTATTTTTCTATGATTAACTGTGTGAAGAATAGATGATTTACAAAACAAGGGATTAAAGAGTAAACATTTTGAGTGTAACTAAGGTTAGAAGAGGATTACTGATTATTACATTTGCATTTGTTAGAATATCATTAATAAGTACTTTTGTAATACTGGAGGAAATACTCACCTCCCAAGTTATCCAACATAAGTAGGTTAAAATGGAATATACTAAAGTATCAGAGACTTAAAAGGAGTGAGATGAGGTTGAAGCCTGGCTTGATTCCCGCGATAACTCAAGAAAACAGGCCACGGATCTAAGCAAACAACTTATTGATTGAGAATGTACCCCTTCCCTCACAAGGGAGTAGACGGTTGAGGCTAAGCATTTATCCTCATCAGCGACTTTGTTGATAGCTTCATACCATGGCGCACAATTTTAATTGAATGCTTAGATAGCAATCAGTGTCTGGCTTGGATTTCTTTGTTTCCTTGAATCTTGTTCATGGAAACAACAACACAAAAAGAACTCTCTTCTTTTAGCTTTGTTCACTTCTTTTAACCTCTCTCATGACAGTTGCACTCTCAAGCTTTCCAGCTGATTTTATATCCTTGTGTCTGAAAATAAAGTTGCTGAAGCATTACTGTCTATGTAGCCATTAAAACTTCATTAAGATTTTCTATACATATTTCTGTCTCTCTCTGGATAGAATATAAAAATAATAATAATAATCATGCCATGAAAAATTACTGATTCAAGTTCTGAGTAAAATAAAATTAATTTATTCTTTTGTTGGGTTTGTGAAAGAACCCTAAAGGCAATCAGGGAGTGAAGCCTACTGAAGATAGACATGGACCTTAAAACAAAATAAAACAAACAAAAGAAAATTGAGACTGCCAAGAAAAATAATGTTTAAGAAACACTTCCTTTTTTTTTTGTCATTCTCCTATATGTATTTGATAATGTAATCTAATGTGTATTTATGGGCATCTCTGAGTACATACTTCTAGTAAATTTTTGTAAGCAAATAAGAATTATCATTATGTTAAAATGTGGTTTTATTGGTATATATGTGTACGGAAGTGAAAAATTCATTTCAGAAAACATAATATATAGTCCTTTGTGCCTGTAAAATTTTAGAGGAGATGGTAGATGTTTATATCAATCAATGATATTAGGAATGACTTCCTGTAACATAGCTCTTAACCATGTGCTAAGTTCTGTGCTACACTTTGTATATATTATTTTATGTATCCTACAATAACCTAATGAGGTGGGTTGTGTTAGGATCATTTTGCACTTACAGAAACTGAGGATACTAAATGAAATCATTTCTCCATATCTTACCATAAATGAGAGGAACAGAATTTGAATACTGCCCTGCTTGATTCCAAAGCTTGTGTTCTTAACCACTATGTTTTATAGTGTTTTCTCTGCTTTTACATTACCCCTATGGCTCATTCATAAAAATGGCCACTATTACCACATTTCCTTGCTAATAAGAATTATAAGAATCATTGGGGATGGTCTTCTGCTATAAAACTTTGGTCTAAAAAAAAAAACTTTGGTCCGAGAAAAGACAAAAGTGATCTAGTTTTTTTTCTTCTAAGCACTGTTGATTCTCGCTGGAGTTTTCTAAGTGAAGTTTCTAAGTAGAAAACAAGAAGAAACACACACACAGACATGAGAAGCATAACTCTACCCATCTTATATTGTGCAGGCATTCAAGTGTTTGTGCTGACTAGAAACCTTTCTCTGCTGCTATAATCTACTTGAGTAGATAGCTGCACTCTGACTCCAAAGAGATGATATATTTTACAAGCTAAACAAGTCAGTTTCCTTCCATTCCAGCTGTGCTTTGGATACCGGTTCATTTCTTACTACCTAAAAACAATCTCCTCAAGCTCTTCTCAAGAGTCCTAACCACTCTCCTGGATATTCCCCTAAGTTTTCTTTCTGTTTCCAAGAGCATAAGTAGTCTACCACAGATGGCTAGCCTGACAAAATCAATGCCTATATTCTTAGGTTAGACTTCAACCAGTTTCATAGGGTGAAGTGGGGAGGTGAAAGAATGTCAGAGGTTTCTTTTTTTAAAATTTTATTTATTTATTTATTTTTATTTTTGGCTACATCGGGTCTTTGTTGTAGCATGCAGGATCTTTCGTTGAGGTGCACGGGTTTCTCTCTAGTTGTGGCGCGCAGGCTCCAGGGTGTGTGGGCTCTGTATTTGTGGCGCCTGGGCTCCAGAGTGCATGGGCTCCGTAGTTTGCAGCACATGGGCTCTCTAGTTGAGGCGCATGGGATCAGTAGTTGTGGCACACTGGCTTAGTTGCCCCGCCACATGTGACCAGGGATTGAACCCGTGTCCCTGGCATTGGAAGGCAGATTATTTACCACTCACCAGGGAAGTCCCCTGTCAGAGGTTTCTTTATGTGACTAAATATACGAGTACCTTAATAAAAAATAAAAAGAATAATTTTCATGAATGGGTTATTTTCATATAAGAAAGAACTGAAGAAAATTATGTACAAGATAGCATTTCAATTATGCATGGACTAGAAGGAGAGTATGACCACAAGCCAATGCCTTATCCTAAAACCGCATTCTCTTAGTACTGATGATCAAGGAAAGACTTACTATGAATCTGCTGAGGCTAAATTTGTGCCAATTATCTATATACTCATTTGCTACTGTTCTCTAAAGATTGCTGGCTGCACTTTTTACATTTTTAGATTTGAATCAGGTTGTTTCCTCTTTTATTCAGTCTCATTACATACATTTAGTTTGCTTTGTGTGTATGTATGTGTATGCGTGTATGTGAGAGGTACAGGTGCTTGGACATAAAGTAATACATTTGTTAGTCATTTAACCAAGAAATATTTTATTGAGCATATACTATGAGCTAGACACTGTTCAGGGTACTGGGTCTATTCCAGTGGTGAAGACTGACAAAATCTGTGCCCCTTGGAAGTATATATTTTCCTAGGAAATATATTTAACAAGATAAAAAAGAAAATATAATGCAATTTAAATGTAATAAAAAATAAAGCAGGATAAAGGGATTGAATGTGATAAAAGTTGGTGATTAATAGTTTAGGTAACAGTGATGTAATGGTTAATTTTATGTGTCAGCTTGACTGGGTCACAAGTGCTGCGATATTTAGTTAAACACTATTCTGAGTCTATATGAAGGTGTTTTCAGATGAGATTAGCATTTGAATCAGTAGACCGAGTAAAGCAGATTGCCCTCCCTACTGTGGGTGCACATCATCTAATGCATTGAGGGCCTGAATAAAACAAAAAGGCCCAGGAAAGGAGAATTTGCCATCTCGCTCCTGTCTGATGGAGCTGGAACATAATCTTCTCCTGCCTTCAGACTGGAACTTACACCATCAGCTCTCCTCGTTCTTGTTCTCCAGCTTGCAGAGAGGATCATGGGACTTCACAGCCTCCGTAATCATCCTGTGAGGAAAGCCCTTATAGTAAATCTCTCCCTCTCTCTCTCTCTCTCTCTCTCTCTCTCTATATATATATATATATATATATATATATGCACACACATATATATACATACATATATTTGTATACATACATATATATGTATAGTTTTATGTGTGTTCATTTATATATATAACCAATAGACGATCTACATATATACAAACACACACGTGTATATATATTATATATATATATGTATACATGTAATTGGTTCTGTTTCTCTGAAGAACCCTGACGAATACAGGTTATCAGGGAAGCCTCTGCAAAGGTCCTGAGGAGAGAATACATTTGGTATGTGAGGAGGCAGTAAGAATAGTGTGGCTGAAGCAAGTCCCGTGGAAGGTGGAGAGTCAGAGAAGAAGAGGTCAGGTAAGGGGGCAGGGTTTAGCTCATGTAGGTACTAAAAATCACTAGAATTTTTTTCTAAATGTGTTGAAAGGTCAATAGATATATATTAAAAACATTGCTGTGGTGATCGTGTGACAAATGAACTCTTTGAGGCAAGAATGGAAGGATCGTGATAAATGGTCCAAGAGTCATAATGATGGGTTGTACTTGAGAGACCATAAAAAGGGGAGAGATTAGGGGTATGAATGAAGGTACAACTGATAGATGTGGGTAAAGGATTTTAATAGGTGTTTGAAGAGAAAAGGGATTAAGGATAACTTGTAAAGTTGTTGCAGTCAATCTCCAAAGCAGGAAGGACCACCGCGCAAAATTGTCCAGACTGATGATGCCAAATACACACTAAGAGGGTGTGAAAAGTTTTCTTACATAATTGAGGTCACTGGGAGAGTAGGGTGGGCCTCTCAAGCAAGTCCAAAATGGCTTGAGAGCACCAGGAAAGGAGACTGGCACAGGGCTTTATTGTGATTAGGCATGGAACTAGAGAAAGAGGTCCTATGCATAGTTTGAATCTCCTGTTAGTGCCAAAGGAGGGAGCACCCAGGGTTTCCTATCAGCTTTTGCTCAGAAGTGAGACACAAGGGGAAAAGGAGAAAAGCTGTCATCAGTCAAACGACAAAAATAGAGTAAGACTCCTTGCACAAAGATCTAGATCTGGACAAATGAATGAATGGTCGTGCCATTTCAGGAGACAAGGAAATCTGACGGAGGAGCCATATTGGCAGGAGCTGGGGAGTAAAGTGTTCTGCTGTGAGCTTATTATGTCTGAGATGTCTATTTATTACCTACCCCTTTCTATCTCTCTGCTCTCATTTCTTGACACTCTTCCCCTCCATCTATTATAAATAAAAATATTACAAGTTGTAATTAAAGGTGTCTGGTAGACATATGTTATATGCTTAAGGATCTCATGGCCCATGGTGGTAAGCAAATAAGTACACCAACAATAAACTCAGAACATGTGAAAATGCTATGGAAGGAACATTTATAGAATTCCAGAGGTCCCTAGAAAATTGGCACCTAATGCTACTTGGACAAATGAGAAAAAGTTCTATGGGGGAAGTTAACATTTTAAGCTGAATCCTGTAGGAGTCAGACACCTGGGAAAGGTGGAAGCTGGGTAAAGCTTTTATAGGCAGAGCAAGCAGCATCTGTAGAGACATGGAGTAATTATGAGTCATTAAGTACAGAGTATTCACTGAACCAACAATAAATAATTCTCAAGTTCTGATAAATATAGTTTGCTTACTTTTGAGGAGTGCTGTTTGATCTCTATTGTGTTGTTCATAACAGGTCTTTTTAAGGTTTTCCTAACATTAATTTGGAGACCAGTGGGTAAAAGTAAACCAAATCTTTTTAAAATCAGGATCCAGGACAAGGGGGAACCTCTAGCATACTTTATGCAAGTAGAAGTATCTGATCCTCTGTTATATCTGTGCATTCACTGTTACCATACACGAGGCTTGGTATTAACAAAACTATTATTTAGATGGCTCTGTACTATTCAGTCCTATTTCTGGTCTGCTAATTAATAATAATACTGTACTATTGATTTAAGCCAGATTTTTTTGGTTTAGGTTTTTGTTTTTTTCTATTTCTTGTTATCTGTTGAATGTTTGGTCAGTTGACTAAATTTCAACTCATTTTGTACTATGCTGAGCCACAAAAGTAGATCAAGAGTTCTGGGGTGGGGCTTCCCTGGTGGCGCAGTGGTTGAGAGTCTGCCTGCCAATGCAGGGGATACGGGTTCGTGCCCCGGTCGGGGAAGATCCCACATGCCGCGGAGCGGCTGGGCCCGTGAGCCATGGCCGCTGAGCCTGCGCGTCCGGAGCCTGTGCTCCGCACCGGGAGAAGCCACAACAGTGAGAGGCCCGAGTACAGCAAAAAAAAAAAAAAAAAAAAGAGTTCTGGGTTGAAAAGCATCCTAGTCTGATGGAAAAGAAAACTTTGGTCAACTATCAGTGCCTGCCATAGTTGGAGGGCTGGGGTTACAGGTTTCTTGTGTTCCATACTTACCATTCCTGATTTAAGTGAAATGGTAAAGTAACTAAAATGTATCATTTACTTTGTTCTCCTATTTCAATGCCACTATTCTTCTCACCTACTCTCCTCCCCATGCCAAGCACCTAGGATATATCCAAAACTGCTATAAGCTGACTTCAAATAATTTTTAAGATCTCAAAATTTTAAAATGTTAGGGTACCACCATACAGAGAGTGTTTGCCTTCTAAAGAGGCCTGTAATTGTAGAAATAACTTTATGTGTTGTCTGAATAATGGGAATTTAAAATCTCTACATTGGTGTTTGGCATAGTGGCCCCTTCATAATGCTCTCCAGTTGTCTGGCAGTGACCACCATTTTTCTAATAAGGCTGCCTCTGTGCTTCCTTGGAATTATTTTAGGATTCAAAGTTGTCTGATTTCTGGCTTGGTTACTCACCATTCCTTTCATTCCAGTTTACTGACCCAATTTGTAGCTTCTATAGATCTTCTCCAGCTTTCATAACTCTATTGACCATTATTTCTATTAATTCTATATAGTAATTAGCTCGGTCCATGGACCAATATGGATGCCTAACCAATATTTGTCATGAAATCAGTAAGAGTTAATACTTTCAGAAGTATAGGAGAGTTCAAATTACTATGCAAATCTGACTGCCCAAACAGGATGATACCATTTGAAATCTGTTGCTAAATAGTTGGTATAATTAGTGTTCATTATAACACATCAAATATATTCCTTATCAGCACTCACTAGTAGATAGAAATGGCTGTAATCCAGAGTACAGTCTGTTTCTATAGTTACAATGGAAGTAACTTCCTTTGCCACCAAAGCAAATGTCAAAAGCACAATCTTAGATAATGAGTGCATAATGCCATTATGTTAGCTTCTCATCCTTCATGTGGCCTTTATTTCATTTTTAGTTAAAAATGAATGACTGAGAGTATTTATTGTGAAGATAATTGATTAAACTATAAGTTTTTCAAATATCAACTTTTGTTAAAGAAATCTACAGAAATACGCTAAGTCAGAAACCACCATCTTATTGATTGAATGAAAGAAAAAAGTCAGTAAAGCAAGACAGATTTAAAGTAGACATGAAAGAGGTAATAACAAAAGATAGAATCAAAATTACAGACATAAACTCAGAATATAACTTAGTTTAAATTTATTTTTCTTATTAAATACTTTTGGATTGATTTCACTTTCTCCTAAAAGCAGATTAAAAATTGGTTTTCTTCTATATATTGACATTATAATAAACTGAAATTTTAAGGCATTATTAAAATGATGGATATTCAGAATAAATATGATTATTGCCTACTTTCATGCAAACTTAGGCATTTTATTTCTATTGAATGAAGTTGTTTGGGGAACCAGAAAACTTTTCTTTTTTTAACGTAAAAATCTTTACCTTGAGCACATTTTCCTAATAATTTTTGATTGGCCTCTCAGAACCTTTCCTGAGGTTATATTCTTACAGTTGCAAATTTGTGAAACTCTCGTTTCAAGAAACAACCAAGGATATATTGGTTTTATGATCTGGTAATAGAATGTCCAGTTTTACGTGCTCAGTTTTAATGAAAATGTGGTGAATGTAAAAAGCCTTTCAAACCGTCACTGTGTAAGTCAAGCACATGCAGTTACTGTTTGTATATTAAAATCCCTTCTGGCCTGACAACATGCCTACACTTATTTTTTTTTTTAATTAAAGTATCCACATATCTCACTCTTTCTCTTTCTGTATCACAGAGGGAACAACCCTCTCAGTTAGTAGGAGCTCTAACCAGTTATGGACACTACTAGATCTTTTGAATTATCCGATTATAAGCAAGATGCTTCCATAGATATTTTCCTCGCTCTCTTTCAGACTCAGTTGCATGTTCCATAAAGAGGTAATAGGAAGGGCATTATCATCTATGTCCAGTATAATTCTGAAACAGTCAGACAATAAGTGGAAGCAGCTGATGCTTTCCTAATTGTGACTAGTGCAGAGAAAATAAGGAAAAGAATAGTGAGGAAGAGCTTTTAAGGTCCCATTTCCCATGTCAGGCACAGAGCATCTGGACTGAGATTACTTTGCAAGCAGTTTGTGATTTGTAATGGCAACATTAGGACCAAAAGTATATACATATCATAACGTTAAGAAGAAATTGATGTATAAATTTTGCTGTTTTAGGGTTTAAGCGAATTAGCATTGTTCGTATGTTTGGGGAAGATGTTACAATTGGCCATTATCTAAAGACAAGGACATGCTTCTCAATATTAATTTCATATTACTTAGTGGCTCCTTTAATTCTCCAGAGTAAGAAAGTGATTGAAATTGTAAAACTTATGATAATGGTGCCCGTTAAAAATTAGTTCTATTACAGGAAAACAAATGGATATCTTTTGGTTGCAAAGCACAGAAATCAATTCCGACTTGCTTAAACCCAAAGGAGATTTTTGTTTTTGTTGTTGTTTTAATCGGATAAAATAGTTTATTTTAAACAACAAAGATCTGAAAAGGTTATTGACAGATTGGATTCATGTGCTTTTCTTCCAGAATGTTGTTGATGAGCTCCCTGAAAGCTAGATTAGCATTTTATATGAAAGTCTTAAATGTTTAGAAAATAAATACAGAGTTTAAGTAGTACAGGAAGTTGTAGAAGTATGCCATGAAAAAATCGGATGAATTAAATTCCAAACTTATTATGTCCAAATTAATAAGCCAGAAAAAAAGTGATAGGGAAACACACACTCAAAATGTTCTTCAGAAGAACAAGAGTACAGAATGGGGGAGAAAGTGAACATAAGCAGTACCTGAACTGAAAATAAAATATGATACACAGAATATGGCTACAGCAGGGTATAGGATAGAATGAGTTGGAACAGTGTAATCCCGAAAATATCACTTCAGTCAGAGATCACAAGCCTCTGGATTTAGAGTGAGACATAAAATAGGATACTGAGGTGTGACCAGGTGGTTTTTGAAGACTGAATGGGGACTACCTAATTATAACTTGCCTTAAGCTATAGAATCACAATATAATTTAATGTAACCATAAAATGTAGTTAATGGGAGAGAAAATATGTCATGCTGGAAAAGAAAAGGATGTGAGGAAAGTTAGTATACATACCGACAGGTCTCTTTCAGGGCCCTGTACAGGCTCTGCCTGTACTGATAAAAGGGTAGCATGACAGGTTTCTAGGGATGGGAAGGAGCGCAGCTCTCACTTGCAGCATTTTCTAAAAGAGATTGGAGCGGCAGATGAAGCTTCGCTTGCCCACCACTCTCCACGGCCCGGGGGTTGGGGACCCCTGACCTGGGCCCTCAAGGCTGTCACCAGAGAAAAGAATCATAGCCCTTGGTGCCAAAGCCTGAGAAAGGATCTCAGCTGAATAAGAGTCCACACCGATCAATTAAAGTTTTTAAAGTTGGGCTTCCCTGGTGGCGCAGTGATTGAGAATCTGCCTGCCAATGCAGGGTACACGGGTTCGTGCCCCGGTCCGGGAAGATCCCACATGCCGCGGAGCGGCTGGGCCCATGAGCCATGGCCGCTGAGCCTGCGCGTCCGGAGCCTGTGCTCCGCAACGGGAGAGCCCAGAACAGTGAGAGACCCGCGTACCACAAAAAACAAAAACAAACAAACAAAAAAAAGTTTTTAAAGTTTATGTCTTATATAAAGGAAGTGTCTTTGTTGATTGTTTTTAAAGTTGCCAGTACAAACAGCATGCCAAGTAAACAACAACAAAATACCAAGTAGTTCTGAATTGTATACACAATATTGCATCACCCCAAATATGGCATTTTGTAGAAGAATGTAGCTGTATCATCACTCAATAGTCATAATAAATTAAAATAAAGGCAAAAAGTTAATGTCAGTATTAAAATACATTTATGAGTATACAATAAATATTTTGCCTGAAATTTTTATTTCAGCATTTTAAGAACATTAGTTAACAGTTTTGAGTAAATACCACACAACAGATAATAAAATAAATGCTAAATTCAATCATCTTACTTAGTCCTCACAACACTTTGAGGTGGAGACTATTAGCACACATTTATAACCCATGTTTTACAGATGGGAAAATGTGAGGTTAGAGGAGTTTGTCCGAGAGCAACAGATATCTGTCTGTGCCCACCTGTTTACATTCTATTTTCTTTTGATTATAAACACTAATTTTTCTTGAAAGAATATGCCTCTTTACTCAGTTTATATACATTGTAGACTGTGTATATAAATTAGGACATAAAAGTCAACTCAGAATTGATCATCGATCTAAATAAAAGTGTTAAAACTGTGAAACTCTTAAGAGAAAACAGTAAATATTTGTGGCTTTGGATTAGGCAATACATTCTTGGATACGACATCAAAAGCACAGGCAACTTTCTTGTGATGGCTTTGCCTAGTTTTCATATCAGTACAATACAGGTCTCATAAAATAAGTTGGAAATTATCACTTCCTATTCTGTTTTTGGGAAGAGTCTGTGAAAGATTAGTGTTAACTCTTCTTTAAATGTTTGGTAGGATTCATCAGTGAAGCCATATGGGCATGTGCTTTTCTTTGTGGGTACTTCTGTGATTCCTAATTCAATCTCTTTGATTGTTACAGATCTATTCAACGGTCAATGTCTTCTTGAATCAGTTTTGGTAGCTTGTGTTTTTCTAGGAAATTGAACTAAGTTATTTGATTTGTTCATATTTGTTTGTAGTTATTTAATTTGTTAGTACATCATTTTCATTTAATCTTTTAAAGTCCTTCTCATTTCTGTAAGGTCAATAGTGGTATCTTCTATTTGATTCCTGAGATTGATAATTTGAATTTGTTCTCTTCTTTTTCTGTATCAGTCTAACTAAAAGTTTGTCAGTTCTATTGATCTTTTTGAAGACCAATTTTGGGTTTCATCAATATGCACTGTTGTTTTCCTAATCTTTATTTTGTTTATTTACATTTTAATCTTTACTATTTCCTTTTTTTTTGCTTGCTTTGGTTTAATTTGCTCTTATTTTTCCAGTGCCTTAAGGTGAAGATTACTTATTTGAAATCTTCTTTCTTCGTAATGTATTTATAATTATAAATCTCTCTTTGAGCACAGCCCTAGTTACTTCTCATAAGTTTGAGAATTTGTATTTTATTTCATTCATCTCAAGGCATTTTACAATTTACTTTGTGATGTCTTCTTGATCCATTAGTTATTGAGATGTGCAGTTTAATCTCCACATATTCAAGACTATCCCAATTATCTTCTGTTATTGATTTCTAACTTAATTCCACTGTGGTCAGAAAACATACTTTGCAATATTTCAATCCTTTTGAATATGTTTAGGCTTACTTTATATACTAGCACATTTTTTTTTCTGGAGAATATTCATTGGCACTTGAGAAGAATATGTATTCTGCTATTGTTGGGTGGATTATTCCACATGTACCTGTTAGATCTATTTGTTTTTTAATATCGTTCAGATGTTCTATTTCCTTGTTGACCTTCTGCCTACTTGTTCTATTTATTATTGAAAATGTTGCGTTAATATCTCTATTATTGTTAAACTTTCTATTCCTCTCTTTAATTCAGTCATTTTTTTTGCTACATTAAATTTACCATGTTTCAGAGCACCTCATTATTTGCTAAGTACCATAAAAGGTATACATGTACTTTAATATGAATATTTACTCTTACCTTAAGCTTAGCCTGGACAACCAAGTCTCCTCCAGGAAGGGAAAAAAAGAAAATCTGGAAAATGCACCTGGGGAATGTAGCAAAGAAGTAACTATTAGACCAAAAAAGACATCCAATTTTTTTATGGCCCACTTGCCAAGAACATTAGAAGACACACGAGAGAATGTACCTGAATATCTCTGAAATTATTCAGCTGCAACAGAAAGTGACCTTGTTGTAATGCTATAGGTAATTCCTGTTACTAACTTTGAACAGTTTTGAACAAACATAAAAGGATTAACTGAGCAAAAATGATTTTAGGAAAGCCTAATGACTGATTTTAAAGACAAGCTCTCTTAGGTATACAAAACTTTTCTGATTATGTCTTCCATCATCCTTATAAAACAGGGATAAAAATGAGAGTTCAAAATACAAGATTGAGTGTCTGGCAACACTGACAATTACCTGCCCAATGTTTCTGGTTTTGACAGTAGCCAAGGAAATCAGAAATATGCAAAGAAAGGAAATTTCATCGTTGTGGGAAAAATATCAACTGGTTTTTTGATTACTTTCACTTTCTTCACTGAAGAAGCATTGTCTTCAGTGCTCTCTCTCTGATCATCAATAATACTGAGCACTAAAATTTTCTATTACTATTGACTTATTCTCAGGAGAATTGAGCTATATCTGGGCAAAATAGATATGCTATTATGGGACAAACTTATGGAAATATAACACTTGGTAAGGTATTGGAAAAAAAGAGAATTGTGTCATTTTGTGAATAGAAAAATCAAAAATCTATCAAATATACTGTAGAATATAAAACTTTATTCTAACTTGACTGTCTCTTTAGTGCCATTTCTCCACTCAGAAGCCACCATATGAAGCATAAAGTTGCAGCACAGATTGCAACTGATTGTTTCTGTTCTGTTGGGTTTTTTTAAAATACATTTATTTATTTATTTTTGGCTGCGTTGGGTCTTCGTCGCTGCGTGCGGGTTTTCTCTAGTTGAGGCGAGTGGGGACTACTCTTTGTTGAGGAGCACAGGCTCTAGGTGCACGGGATTCAGTAGTTGTGGCACACAGGCTCAGTAGGTGTGGCTCGCGGGCTCTAGAGCGCAGGCTCAGTAGCTGTGGCGCACAGGCTTAGTTGCTCCGCGGCATGTGGGATCTTCCCAGACCAGGGCTCGAACCCATGTCCCCTGCGTTGGCAGGCGGATTCTTAACCACTGCACCACCAGGGAAGTCCCAACCGATTGTTTTACGAACTTGGTCCATGCTTATAGATACCACTTGACCTATTGCACCTGGAACAAATTTCTTCAAAAGTGCTTAAGAAAGTGGTTATCTACAAGATGAAGGAAGGGCAGAGTTGAAAACAATAATACTCTTCAAGATAAAACAAATATTTTCTTTCATATTTGAACAACAAACATTCATAAAGAGCTCACATTATTATAAGCATTTGGATTAAATCAGTAAGGGATATGTAAAATAGTTAACGTGGTTCTTTATCTGGAACAGAAAAACAAAAATTATCCAATGTTAATCAAGGACAATGTATTTACATATTCCTTCAGGACAAATAAAAGGTATCAAAAATATGAATACTATTGGATTGGTGAAAAAGATAAGAGGTTAATCTGGGTGGATTGTGAAGACCCAATAGAAAATATGAGATCTGAGAAAATGGGATTATTTCAATAAACAGTGAGAAATGAGGAAATCATTATAGGAAGCAGAAATGCACTAGCAAAATAAAGGTGGTTTGAGAGCAGGACATGGATTAGTTTGACCTAGTAAAGGCTTTTGCTTCCATCCAGCACAGGACAAGTCTAAATTTGTGATATCAGGGACAGACCTCCAATGGTAGCTGAATAGACTTTCTAAAATGTCAGGAAGGGCCTCCTACAACTAAGCCAGTTAATGTAATCAGGTTTGTCCTGCAGCAGTTCACAGGTTAGATTAGGGCAGTTTGGAGATGAGAGAACCAGTGAATATTTTACAGGAATATACCAGTGGCTTTCAAAAGCAATTGCATAGGTAACTAAGGACTAATATATACATATTTTTCCAGGGAAAGCTACATATCTGAAGGAATGAGAGGAGCAAAAGGAAGATACTAATATTTCAAGTAAACTGTGTTTGAGCAATGGAATTAATCTTGGTTATCAGCTCAATTAAAACAATTTTAAGAAAGAGACAGATACATTCGAACAATTTAGAAAACATGTGTTCAGCATGCCTGATTTTCAAATCTAACCACACCATTTCCTAGAATTATGAACTTGAGTAAATGAACTAGTCTCTCATTTCCTCATGGCTAAAGCAGCATAGCAATAATAGTACCTACTTCAAAGGGTTTTTGCAAAAATTGAATGAAAAAATTCATCTAAAGTATACAGATTGGTGCCTTGAATATTAAAATGTACTGAGGAAAAAGCTGGCTTATATAATTATGATTATTAGTAAAACTCATTGCATGCAGAAATCAGAATCTGTTTTTGGAATTTTAATCTTCAGTATCTTTCAACACAAACACTTAAGCTTTCTTAAGGTAGTAAGTGTATTTTGCTAAAGCAATTTCAATTGTATTTTTTTAAACCACATTGCATTGCACACTGTTAATATAGTTTTTTTTTTTAATTGTAAAACAAATAGAGGAGCTGTGCCCACAATTCAAAGAAATATATTTGGCAGGCTAGTTATATCTCATTTTAAAAATTTAATATACTGTAAGGTACATCCAAGTAGACTTTTTTAAAGTTAATTTAAAAATTTAACACCCAATATTAATGATTTTAGTATGTCGGTCTTGGTGCTTCACTGAAATGGTGAGGTTCTTGAATTAAGCCTTTCATTAAATTATAAATCTCTTTAGGCTCATTGTGCTAGAAGAGGTTTGTTAAAATAAATATTCCTTTTTAAAGTGGAGAAAAAAATAAGTGCCTAAGGGAAAAACAATTAGTCAAGTATGTTAGTAGTGCAAAGTTTTGATAGGATAAAGGCTTCTATCAGATTACTTGTAGAGAGATAACTAAAGGGAAACAGGTGGATAGATTGGTCTGTCATCTGGAAGATAGATGACTGATTGGGTGACCATTTCAATATGGAGGGATAAGAGAGCTATAAGTCTAAACGTCTCAGAGGTGTGAAGTGGGGGTGACTCCAGGCATATCCTTGGATGCCTCAGTCCTTTGGCACTCAGACATTCACAGTCATACAAGGAGTGCTGAGAATGTATGTACAACCTCAGCATGGGAGAGCCAGTTCAGGGTCTCTTTCCACTGATATGCAGATACCTGTACAGCCACCAGAAGTGTACATGATCATGCCCATTTTTTTGTGCTTCTGCAGCTCATCAATATTGGTCACATATTGCTGTTTAAAAATTCAACAATAAATGCAGGAATTTAGTCTACTGCATAGTGCTTAGTAGGACTTTCATGTACCTTGAAATTAGTATGAATAATTTCCTAGAAATTGTCTTGAGTTAATGTTAGAAGAGATATTTAATGAAGTATTAAATTCTTAGTCTTCTCTAAGGGTGGAGAAAAGGCCACATAACAAGCCATTTACTTCTTTTCTAGTTCACTTTCCAATTTTCAGGAGGTAAGCAATCATTTTGAAAGTTTTCTAGATCCTTGGCTCAAATATATTAATTAGTTCATCTTCCTGAAGCTTATATTTAGATCATATAGGCTTGTATGTAACCCCTTTCCATCACCTAATTATATCACTTATTGTATTCTTAATTTAAACAAACAAGTTTGAGTTTAATGGCTCAAATTATTATTTAGGTTGTATTGTTTCAAAAGTCAGCTACTACTCCTAATATGTAAGATCAATGTATTCTTCCTCAGGTGTGCGTGCGTGTGTGTGTGTGCGTGTGTGTGTGTGTGTGTGTGTGTGTGTGTGTGTGTGTATGAAGAGAGGGGTAGGGTGGGGAGAGAGAGAGAAATTCTCTTGAGATCAACTATTCCTGATATTTTGAAGAATACAGGTCAGGTACATTATAAAATGTTCTTCATTTTAAGTTTGTTTCATATTTTCTCACTACTCCTGATGTTCTGATTTATTCCATACATCTTTACATTAGTTTTAAATATTTTAATAGGCAGGTTAACATTGGTTATAAAAACTGGTTTTGCTTTTGGCACCAAGAGGCTATACCTGAAACTCACTTTGAATACAGGGCCTAATTCTCCCATTAGAGTAAGTAGTGAAGTGAGGAGAGTGTGGTGAGGCAGGAACTAGAGGGCTCTGGCAAACCTTGAACATCTTTATTTTCTCTTTCTTCACCCAGTCCCTTGGAGGTGACCAAGAAGGACCTGAAGTGTTGGGTACCTTTTTCTCTTTCTCTCCCTTTTTAAAGTATGAATAACTACCATTTACTGATTTACTGTCAATATATGCCTTTCTATAGTGGACATTTGCAAATTCACTATAGGTGAGGAAAACACTATCCTCAAAGAATGGGAGTTACTTGTCCAGATCACATGGATAGTAAGTGGCAGGGTCAGGAGTGAACTCAGTATCTGGATTTCCTAGACCATCAATGGTCTCTACTGATATCAAACACAGAAGAACAAAAAAAAAAAGTCAGAAGTACAAGAGAATAGAACAAATTTATGAATAAATGCCAGCATTAAGAGCTGCCAAGAAGAAAGGAAACCCTAATGAAGTGTCCCAAATGCTAAGAATTTCTGCTTTTATTCTCTCTAAAAGGAAAAGTGTGTTGGTAGACTCATGATATTTATAAACTGTTTTTTTTGGGGGGGGAAGGGGAGCAGCAAGAAGAGTTAGGGTATAGGATATAGATGAAAGTCTCAGTGTGGGAATAGCCAGAGTGATGGCCAGAATTAGCATCATCTGGGACTTCCCTAGTGGTGTAGTGGCTAAGAATCCACCTGCCAGTGCAGGGGATGAGGGTTCGAGCCCTGGTCTGGGAGGATCCCACATGCCGCAGAGTGACTGATCCCATAAGCCACAACTGCTGAGCACGCATGCCACAACTACTGAAGCCCGTGTGCCTAGAGCCCATGCTCCACAACAAGAGAAGCCACCACAATGAGAAGCCCGTGCACCACAATGAGTAGAGGCCCCCACTCGCTGCAACTAGAGAAAACCTGTGCGCGGCAATGAAGACCCAATGCGCCCAAAAAATAAATAAATAGATTTATTTTTTAAAAAAGAAGCATCATCTATGAAAAGATCAGAGGCTGGCAACCTGGGGAACCATGCCGTGGAAAGTAAAGGATGCTCTGACCAAGAGGAACAAAGAAAGTTTCTGAGGCGTTGGATGAGTGGAAAAGACAGTGAACACCTAGGCCCAAGAAATCATTATGTGGATAGAAGAGCATGCTCTTCTATCCACATATGACAGGACCACAATCTATATTTCAAAAGACTAAAGGCATGAAGACATTTCCATCAGTCCCATGGGGGCAGCCTGGAGAGCAGGGCAGGCATTTTCTGGGTACATAGTGACTAGTCCCTAAATCCTTTATACCTCTCTTTCCTTCACATCCAGTGGGGATGGTGCAGACATAGCTGCCATTTAACTGGTATATATGGTATGCCTTTAACAGTTCTTTAAATATTGGAAAAATCTCTTTCCTGAATGTAGGCACTTCCTTGAGAGCTATGAGCACCCACTACCACCCTTGCCCTTTCCCCCAGGACTCTGCTTCAGCACTACACACAGTGCCTATTCTGATAGTCCCTATTCTGATGGTTTGATCCCATCATATTTTTGGTTTTTTCTCCAGGTTTATTGCGGTATAATTGACAAATAAAAATTGTATATATTTAAGATATACAAAAGATGGTTTAACATAGAGTTGACTGTTAAACAACCCAAGTTTAAACTGCGTGGGTCCACTTATAGGAGGATTTTAAAAGATAAATACATACTACCGCACTACACAACCGCTGTTGGCTGAATCTGAGGATGGGAATATGTAGATACAGAGGGCTGACTGTAAAGTTACACATAGATTTTCAACTGTGCAGAGGGTCAGTGCCCCAACCCCTGAGTTGTTCAAGAGTCAACTGTATATATATTTACACATATGTATACATATATATATAAATGATTACCAAAATCAAGTTAATTCATACATCCATTTCCTCATGTACTTACCTTTATGCCTTTGTGTGTGTGTGTGTATGTGTGTGTGTGTGTGTGTGTGTGTAGTCCCATCATATTCTGAGTATCATTCCTGCCAAGCTTCGTAGAATTTTGTTTCTATAGAACATCTCATCCCATTTCAAAGTCTGCTTTTTAATTTAGCTCACCATACCTTTTTATCAACCTCTACTTATTGCTGCCAAGGGCCTGTGTCCCTTAGACTCTGGGCCTCATGTTGGCCTATGCTTTGTTTCACTGGCATTGTTTCTAGACTTTACACATCCCAAGTTCTGATTTTTCTGTATCTGCTACTAGTGAAATATGTAGGTAGTCTAACCTTAAATTTATGAAAACGCCAGACATAAAGACAATCACAATTTTACAGAGAGCAATGCACATGTAAGGTGATAGCATGGCATTTCAAACTTAGTGGAAATCTACCGGTCTGATCTGATGACATCTCAAAATAGTAATGAACTAATATACAAGTGAATAATTTTTAAAATACCTGGTTATTTATGTAAATCAGGGTTGACTCAGAGGTAGAGGGCATTTAATGTTTCCCTGAGATATACCTTTATGAATCTCAGGGGCTAAAAACTGCAGTGAGCTATTAAACCTCAGTCTGGCTCTAGATGAGTCAGGCTAATTATAAGGCAAAGTCAGTTTGATGCATTCTCTGTCAATAGGAGCATTTACAACAGCATCCTGAATATCTCTTGTTATCAACTGGGACCTTGGCTTTCTATGATTTGGGCTGCCTCTAGAGTGTTTCCATTTTCATGATCTTTTCCCAAGCTGGGTTAGACTTCTGGTTGTAAACTGGGCAGGGAAAAATTATTAGGCAGTGTTTCTTCACAAAAAATTCTTACAGCTTCTCAGTTGTGTCTACAAAGTAGATCTCTTTTAATATGTGTTCATCCCTGTAATGGTCCTAATAATGGCCCAGAGGAAAACCAAGAACACCAAAATCAAATAGATGGGATCGCTATTAGTGGATACCTGTATTTTTCAGCCAAATGGGGCTTTCTTTCACCTGCCTTGTTAAAAAGTAAACAGTCCTTGAGGCATCTTTTTTCATCCATTAGGGACCAACTGTAAGAAAAATGTGATTGTATAAAAACTTTCTGGTAGAAAACTGAAGAGCCAAGGATAATCTGGCCTTCAGTATAATATAATCTGTCCCTCTCTATTTATTATATTTCCAGAGTCCCTTGTTAGCTCTGGGACATCTGTGTTTTAAAAGAGTGGTGGCAAATCTCTCACTGAGACAGAGGTCTTCATTTGCTGAATTTACTAGCAACACAGCATGTAACTGTGTTAAGCCATCTTACTAAACAACAAATGAGATTCCAGAGGCCAAGGCTTACAGAGAAAAACACTTCTCCCTCACTTCATCTCTTTGTAGCTCAATAAAACAACCAAGACCCTGATGGCCTATTTTTTATAATACTGTCTTTTTTCCCGGGTAAACCATCTGGCTCCTGACTTAATGAGGCTGGACTCTGAATACAGATTTTATCCCAGTTTTCCTTGATGGTGGTGACTTCTTCCAGTATTTATTTTGGACCAAGTAGTAAACGTCTCTTTGTTTGTTCTCAATGTTGAAAATTACCTGCATTTTTTTATGCTTAGCTTCACTACAATATTTTCTTTTCTTTCATTAAATAATTAATAATCAATGAAAACTTTACATAAATCAAACTTTGTGTGTTTTATTCTATGAATTCAAAACATAAAGTTTAGATTCACCTCTTTCTTTCAAGCAACCTGAAATTATAACTCCAGCCAATATTTTTAAATTTAACTCATTGATCTTTATAATTTTAAGGAGAATTATATTTTACATGCAAACTGTATATGAGCTCTTTAAGTTTATTTTCCATATGAACTTCACTGTCCTCAATGCTAGTGTTTATATATGTGTGTGTGTGTGTGTGTGTGTGTGTATGTGTGTGAGTGTGTGTGGTACGCGGGCCTCTCACTGTTGCGGCCTCTCCCGTTGCGGAAAGAAAAACCTAAGAGGATTCTCATTTTCCTCTAGTATTTTTTAAAGTTTAATAAATAATGATTTTATTTGAGATTAAAGATTGCTGAATATTTCTGCAATTTTAAATTTTTTAATTTGACAATACATGTTAGAAAAATCAAATTTTTGTTTTTGTTTTTGTTTTTTTTTCTTTTTTCCGGTACGCGGGCCTCTCACTGCTGTGGCCTCTCCCGTTGCGGAGCACAGGCCCCGCATGCACAGGCCCAGCGGCCATAGCTCACGGGCCCAGCCGCTCCGCGGCATGTGGGATCCTCCCAGACCGGGGCACGAACCCGTGTCCCCTGCATCGGCAGGCGGACTCTCAACCACTGCGCCACCAGGGAAGCCCCTAGTGTTTATATTTTAAAGCATTGATTATTGGTTCTTTGGCTTTTAAGACTACTAGGGGACAAAAATTGTCATGAGGAGTGTACACACACACACACACACACACACACACACACACACACGAGTCTTGTTCTAACTTATAAGTAGCATGCCTTTTTAATTTTGTTTTGGGTTTAAGACTTGACTTAGGAAATCCTTCACTCTTTATAATTCTTTACACTCTTTTCTATGCAAAAAGGAAAACTTTGGGAGATACATGACTACTTTTCTTGGCCACAGTCTTTACCTTTTCAAGAATTTTGTTTTTCACTTTATAGAAATCTGTAAATAATTAATTAAAGCAAATCTACTAATTGGCTACACCATGCATAATATGCTGCTATGGGATCTTCCCGCTAATTACTCTGGAAAAGCACTACCACCATAGCTTAAGAGAACACTTTTCTAGAGAAAGATTCTTCACACCTTGCTTTTGCTTTTCAGTGTCTTGGGTTTTGATTTCTATTAGTTTCAATTAACGATCACTCAATTTGTCTTAACTTCTAAACTTTTCTCACTCTGGTCATCTTCTCTTTAAGTATATCAGACTCAGTCTAAACCTTCTCCATCTTTAATACAATTTCTTATGGCAACTCACAGCAGATGATGAACATTAAATTAAGTAGCTTGATATTTAGGCCTGATGTGAGAAATTTCTTTGGAAGCATCTTTAATCCGAGGTTTGATCACCTTGATCTTCCTTCTTCCTTGATGTTTTAAGTTGGTCTGAAGCCTGAGTGTAACTTGTAGTTTTTCACTCTGGAGTTGGGAACCATGTTATTAGCTCACAGGGTCAACACCTCATTTCATTATTTGCCTCCCCAACAGCATAATAGTTTCCTTAAGTCTCTGTAGGAAGGCTCAAGTGGCATTACAAATAGTTCTAGGTTCTTTATCAGTGACTTCTTCTTTCCATACAGTGTTCAATGAGGTATAGGATAAAAATTAGTAATGGTTATTTTATTGAGGAACTCCTTCTTGGCCAAATAGTGTCAAGGATTTAAAAAGGAAGATGAGAAGAAAGAAAAAGAAAGAAAGAAAGAAAGAAAGAGAAAGAAAGAAAGGGAGGGAGGAAGAAAGAAAGGGAGAGAGAGAGAGGGAGGAAGGAAGGAAGGAGAGATTGTTTACAAAAACAAAGTAACTAAAAAACATATTTACAATTAAAAAACATTTCCAGTACTACAGTGTCTTTTTAAAAATTTTTGTAAAACTCTGATTGAATAAAATATCGTTGAAAAACTTTACTCGTAGCTGAAGTAAACAGAAATGTGCTTTAAGAGTACACAAGTATAACATATGAAATAATTACATTCCAGCCAAAATGATATGATGAAATTTTGATAAATGGATTATATTTCCAAGATGACAACTTACTGATAAATCATAACCATTTTCAGGACCATTACAACCATTTAATGCCAGATTACAAAGGTGAAAGGGCACAGAAATTGAGGTAGGATAAAAATGTTATTAAGAGCTTTGTTAATCCATAAAACATATCTCTGTGTTTGGATATATGTGTGTTTGTATATGTTTAAATCCACACACAGAACCACAGAGAGTGGGAGATATATCATGGTACATCATTGCATGGCAGTGCACATTCTCAGCATCCAGGGCTATTTCTTTTTCTTTGACGTACAACCCAAAGTGTCCATACACTTTCTATCCTCATAGTCTAACAGCACGGTCTGATTAATATGTACCTAGGAATAAAATACATAGTAGAAAATTAAAATATTACTTGATCTATAACGGGAACACTGCTAGGTCTAGTGGGCAAAAATCAGACTTATGTTGTCACAATGGCAAGTCACTAGTCTTTTTATCTAGATTTCAGACCTAAGACAGTTCAAGTACCTCTGAATGACAGCCTGGGCTCCTTGAGAAAGGATGCTATAATATTGACATGAGTGTGTGATGTAATTACTCCTCCTATCCTTCCCCAAGGGGAAATAAAACCACTATCTAGACTATCTCTGCACAGGAAAACATGCAATCATTTTAAGGATTACTAGACACTGACAGTAAATTAAACTTAGTTACTGAGGACCCCAAATGACACAGGGGTCTACCAGTAAAAATTAGGGTGCAGATAGTACACATGCCTAAGATACCAACTCCTGTTTCATTGCTTCTTCTTTCTGAATCCACAGCAGGATATCATAGGAAGCTCTTTGTGACGATGGATAAAATAATGTCCTTTTGGTTCTAAACAACATGCTGGCTCTAATCAGAAATTTGCTGATGCAGCATTATAACCCTAAATAGGAGTGTCTCTGAAGAATAATGATACTGAAAATCTTACTGGGGAGACTACTGAACAGCTCAGTTGGTACCGGATTGGTTTGGTATTGACAGAAATCCTTGTATCTGTTAGCTATTGATAATACAAAATTGATGGATAATTTATGACTATGAAGCTTCAGTGATGTTAAGCAATGAACAATCATTTCTCATGCATTGTCAGGGTTCAGCTGGTCCAGGCTGGGCTTTGGCTAATCCCACCTGGCATGCTTATGTGCATGGAGAGTCCTGCAGCTTCAAATGTCTCACATCCTCCTGAGATCAGGGAGCTGCTTGGATATCTCCTTCTCATCTAAACTGACTAGTGGACTAATGTTTTATCTAAACTAATTTAGACTAATGTTGCTAAAGTTTTAGGTTGATGAGTAGAACTGTGGAAACAATAGGCCTGGAACAGTGATTCCAAGGATATCTGGAGGTTTGTAGAGAGATATTCTAGGATGGGCTGAAATATGCAAATATCTGTTTCAGATGACTGTTTAACAAAGGACACCCACATAAGTGGAGGCTCTGAATAATCACATAGACAAGATGACATATTTTGTGAATGTTAATAAACCCCATTTCTCATCTACCTAGTGCTTGCTCAATGTGGACATAGCAGCAAAACTACAAGCTCTGTATGAACCCAACACATGGAATTCCACTGCAAGGATGATCTGGCTTTTGCCACTGTGGATTGCTTAACCTTCCAGGAGCAGACACTGATGCTGAAACGTCAGTTTGATTCCTGCCCCTGGGGAATAGCCAACCACATTGTTGGTAGGTTAAAAAATTTGTTACTTTCCATCATAGAGAGGACAGTGATATTTTCTTACTGAAATTAACATTTATTCCAGATAAAATTCTACTTCTGTCCTCTCACCACTATCTATAAACTTTGGCATGCTTTACTCACCATCATTGATTCTGATGAAGGAAACTATCTCACAGCAAACAAAAGTGCTGCAATGAGCACACGCCCATGAAATTTGAAGGTATTGCCATCTACCCCAAGACTATAAGCAGCTCACATTGTGAAGAACATATCAATGGCCTATTGAAAACTCAGTTTTGTTTCCATTTGGGAGTCAGCATACTTAAATATAGTGTTTTTTAATATCAGGCATGATTTATGCTTCTAGCCAGTGACCATTATTGCTTTTTCGTGAACGGAAGTATAAAGGAGAAAGGGCAATGGAATACAAAGGAAATATAAAGGGGAAGGGGCAATAGAGAACTTATACATTTATGGCTTTGCTGATAGCAACTATTCTAAGAAAAACAGGCTGATTTTTTTTAAAGAAAGTAAAAAGGAGCACATGTAAGAAAATGTAATTGTAGTAAATTGCTTGGCTCTGCAGTGAACAATATTTTTTTTAATGTGAAAAAAGTTAACTTGGTGACTTATTCATCAAAATAATTAAATTAACCAGAAGTATGGGGAGGCAGTGGGAAATGAAGCAAATTTTGATCCTCTATAAGGAAGCAAATATGATATTTCTAAAACTGATACATCATGAAATAACAATAAAAGCATATTATTTCGAAACACAGAATTAATGCTTAATGAAACACCTGAAGAAATGAATGGTGATATCCTCTTGAAAGCAGAATTGGAGGGTAGAAGGGAAAAGGAAGGAACTACTTTTGTATTATAATTAATATTTGTGTCGATTTTAGATCTTTATGTGTTTATTCCTTTGATAAGAAATATTATAACTTTAATAGATAGTCTGTGTGCTGCAGTTGCCAGGAGGAATTGGTCTTCTTCTTCCTCTTCTTTCAGTTCCACTTGTTGATATTTACTGCTAGTTAAACCTATTGTAGACCCTTTATCTATGACTATTAACAAAGTACAGCAGATCAACAGGGTTGGCATCAGTCTTCAGGGGTTAGAACTGGGCTGGAACTGCACACACTTTGGGGCTCTCACCCCCATTCTTATTCACCTGGACCTCAAAGAAGTCACATCTGAAATCATTAATGTGTGAGCATTAGAAGATTCTGGTCATGAATACAGTCCAGTATTCAAGGACACTGAAATCATGCTCTCCTCTATTGTGATCATCTTTCCTTTTGACTCAAAGGTCAGTCAAATTTTTACATTCCTTTGACAATAGAAATTACAAATCAAATGTGCACACATGAATATGTGGAGTTTGGGGCGGAGAGGCACATTGACCTCAAAAAGACTAAAGGTCCTACTATAACATAATCAGTTCCTTTTACTATTCCTAGAAATGCATCAGTGCTGTGTGGTTTAGCTCAGTCTCTAATCATTCTCACCAGGATCATGACATACACATAAAACTGGCCTTGATGCCTCCTGTAAATCTTGAACATTGCTTCCAAAAAGATCTTTTTTTTTAAGGCAAATGACATCATACTTAATCTTTGTTTAAAACCTGAAATCTTTCAAACTCCTTTAAGGATATTGTCCAACTGATTAGCTTGGCCAAAAAACATCTGATCCATGCTTATCCTCCTGACTTATCTTCTACCGTTACCCCACCTACATCCAGTACTACAGCTTGAGTATTTCTTTTTCTTTCTGGTAGTCAATATTCACACTGAGGCATTTTGTTGGGCAAACCCTCTATTTAGATGTTTCACGCTTTTTGGCTTTTAAGTCTCTGAGTTAGTTCTTAGTTCCTGTTTTATCAGCTTTCCAGAGTGGATGCTCATGATAAAGATTTTGAAAGCAAAACAACTTTAGGCAACTCTTGTTTTTATATCAAAATATGTAGTCTTGACTTTCCATACAAGATTCTCCCCTTCATGCCAGATCACATGCTAACAGCCTCTCTTATGTTGGTCTCTGTAACTGAATATCTGTAGCCCTCTCTCTTCATGCTTAGTATCCTCATCACTTCTCACCTTGGTCACTATGTGGCCATAGAGTTATTCTTGATTCTTTCTAATTTTCTGCTCCATAGCTATCACTCCGGCTTCATCTTCAATCTTGCAGTTAATTTTCCAGCTATGCTAAATCATTTGTCTTTGCATATGCCGTTTCTCTGCCTATTATACCCTCTTTTCTTCACATTCCACTTAGGTAACAGCTGTTCACACTCTAGCACGTCCCTTCTCCCTGACTGTCCGTGATTCAGTTGGGGACCTTTATGATATGTTTCAATATCAGCTAAGACTTCCATTGTAGCAAGATCATATTGTTTTCTTTTCTTTTCTTTTTTTTTTTTGGTTGACATACATCCTCATTTATTAGGAATGCCTAGATCCATAGATTGTCAGTATTTAAAAGAACAAACCAAAAACAGCTGAGCTTGATGGGCAGAACACAAGGGGACTAAATGCATACTTTGTTTTTCCGGGTGTTCCCATGTCAAGAAGTCATATTTTCTCTTTGGCTCAATGAGCAAAAGTTTATTCAAAATTACAGGCAACATTTACTTGGTTCCTGTGTTTATAGAAATAGAATCGAGGTTTCTATGCATATATGGAATTTTGAGGAGATGAATATAATGCCACAAGGGACAAGAAGCTTGGAAGATAATTTAATCCAAAGTTTCAACATACCCGTTACTTTTGCAACTTTGTATACTCCATAGAGCAGAGTAAAATCCACAGGGCTCCATGAAGCTGGGGAATCCAAGTCAATTTATTGTGTTATTTACTTTGACATAGTTGCTACAAAGCAGTGGAAAGCTTTTGAGGTTCTTCAATAACAGAACTCAGTTCAAAATGAAATACTTTCAAGAAACAGTCTTATTTCTTTATAAAATGTAGACCAATAAGCTCAAATTCAGAAAGGTACTCTAAGATAACTGGCTGTGCATTAGGTTATAGAAGTTTCAGGTAATTGTTACGTGAATGTTTTTTCCATTAATCCACTTTAAAATCACTATGATTAATTGATTGTACTATTTCTTTCTTTTGGCTGAAAGATACAGAAACCATGATCCAATGATTTGAACCTTTCTCGTTTGAGTTCATTATTAACAAACATTCCCAGTGCTATTAGCCAATTAACCCATTATTTAAATACACTCTGACTTTTCAAAACATTTTAAGATATACTGGATCTTGTGCCATCATGAAAATCCTTCTCCTCAAAATTTGTTTGGTGAGTTTTCCCCTGGTTAAAACGTCAGCATTTGGGGAACTATGAACTTGAGGGAGGGGGTTCAGCGTGTCTGTTACAGCTCTTACAGAAAGACACTCTGTCCAGGCACAGCAGGCATGTTGATATGAATAACTGCTTGATTTGAGTTCACAGGGATTCATATTTTTTCTTGCTTTTCATTTACATTATTTCATATCCTGAATATTAGAGTTTAGGCTTACACATCCTTCAGTTTCTTAGCACGGCTCGCTTAATCTGAGCTTTTGAACTTCAGATGAACTTGGGCTGAGGTTTCGAATCTGTAATGCAACCTGAAACTAAGCAAGTTTCCCCTAGTTTCAGTCTAATTGTTGAAGTCTTCATAACTTCAGGGCATAGGAAGCATGTGTGTGGCACATTTTAGAAATTAGTGATTTTTTTTTAAAGGCAAGTTCTGCTATGCATAAAATAACCGACACCTCGGACATAGCTCTTCTGCAGTTGCAGGACTGGAAATCCTCAGGAATCCTTCCTCGCCGTCGCCACCTCCCACCCCCGGTCACACAGCGTGTGTGATCTTAGTTCCCTCACCAGGGATCGAACCCCCGCCCCCTGCATTGGAAGCACAGACTCTTAACCACTGGACCACCAGGGAAGTTCCAGGAATCCTTTCTCGTCCCACTTCCCAGGCCCTAGTTTTCCTTGTGTACCTTAGTCCTTAGTTTAGCAAGTTCCTCCTCTAAACTTCTAATGTGTTCCTCCAGCGTGGCCTTGTCTTGCTGGGCTTTCTGACTGGCTTGGCTTCGTGCTACTTCAATCATCCTTTCATACCACTTTTCCATCTGGGTGGAAACAGCCTCAAAGTAATAGTGGGTGAGCTCCAGGGCTTGGGAGGTGTCTCGAATGTTAGGGGCAGTCTGCTCGCCACCTGCTACTGGTGGCGGCTGCCTGCAGGTGGTGCTGGGTACTGGCTGCTGGCCTCGGTGCCTCGTCTGCCCACTTTTCCCAGACTTCTTGGTTTGGGTGCCTCTGTCAACACAGGGCCCGGCCTCTGGGTCGCATTTGGCTGCCTCTTTCAAGGGTAACGAGGCTGTCTGGACCTTGACATTCCTCAGTCGGGAGCCTGTACAGTGCGAGGAAGACAGCTCCTGCTGGGGTCTGTGGGTGGCTGTGGAGCTGAGGGCCTTTTCCTTGGGCCTGGCCACCTGGGGGGAGCTGTCAGAGGCTGCTACTGGACCTGCAGTCCCCACTGACTGATCCACACCTGTGGAGGATTCGCAAGTGGAGGGTGTGGATTTAGTCCTGGAGGCCCCAGAATCTGCAGAAAGCTTCAGCTCCAGATTCTGAAACTTTAACATGCACCAAGTTTTTAATTCATCCAACAAGGGCATCTGCCGTTTCTCTCCCTCGTGCTTCTCCGAGTCTGAGTGCTGCTGCAGGCGGTTCAGGCACTCCGTCCTCTCTGCTGAGAGTCGATCGACCATCAGCTGGTCCAGAACCTGCATTTGGTGCTGGGCCTTATTCTCCATGTGCCCCAGCTTCGTGTTCATCTTATCCTGAACCGACACCAGCTCTGCTTTGATCTCCTCCACAGTTGCCTCCAACTGATTCTCCAGCTTGTTGATCAGGGGTTCACATCGACAGCCATTTATTGGCGCCTGCATCACTTTGCCGTCCTTGCCCCGGTACAGCGTGTAGAGCTGGTATGCTCTGAACTCATGGGGGATGGGGGCGAACAGCGTTGCCTGGGCCTCTTTTTAGGGTGATTGTGAGTGCGCGAGTTCTTCTGCTGTCAGGGCTGCTGGTCTGCTGGTGGGGTGGAGTCAGAAAACGCTGACACATTGGGCCTTGACTTTTTCTGCTTGTTGTCCTTTGCTCTGGGCTGCGGGGAGGCGGACAGGAAATCTTCTCTGGACTCTTCTTTTCTGGGTACAGCCTGTTCCCTGCTATGGGTGTCTCCTGCTAAGACACTTCCCTGGGGCACTTTAGTGAGGAGGAGAGCAACTTCCGGATTATTGTGGTAGTGGGCAGTCTCCAGTGGAGTCCGGCCTGCATTATTGACAATGGTCCCATATGCTCCGGCTTCCACCAAGATTTTAACCACCTTCTTGTGATTTAGGGCAGCAGCAATATAAAGTGCTGTGTCTCCAGCATTGTCCTGGACATCGAGGTCGCAGCCCGCCTTCAGCAAGATCTGGACCTCAGAAAGATGGCCCTTATTGGCAGCAAGATGCAGGGGTGTCCAGCCATGCTTGGTAAAGGCTACCTTGGTGCCCTTGTTGATGAGCTGAAACACATTCTCCGCCTGGCCTTTGTACGCATCTATGAGCAGGCGTTCTGAAAGCCCGGCAACCGCATCCTGCTGGCTCATGAATTAGGAGAGAAAGACGTTTTCGGGGAAGTGGTAGACAAGTTTCTTTGGCTCAAGGTGATGCCACAGGCCTAGGCAGGTACCCTTGGGTAAAGATTCTCTGATCATTGGAAGGTGCCTTCATCACTATGCCATCTTTGGGACCTCTGCAGTCAGGATGCCCGGCGCCTCCAAGATCATATTGTTTTCTAATATTTGCTTTGTCTCTGGCTCTCATTAGAGTATAAGCTCCTGGGGGATGAGATGCTAAATGAACATGTGATTTCAAAGGAGTAAAAATGCTTGTCAACTTCTTCATCAATCAGCAAATCCATATACAGGCCTCTTTTGCTTATTCCTGAAGCCTCAGGGGTGTTTCAGGGATCTAGGGTCTAAAGATCTATAGATCCTCTTCTAAACTTGAGGCCTATTTTAAAGAAAATCATCCTCTAAGAGCCCTCTAAACAAACATATTCTCTTGCAAGTTCAGCAGAAAGAAGGATAAGAAAAATATAAAATTACATGAGGTCATGTCCACTATATTAAGATCTAAAGACCAAAGCTCATGTTCAGTTTCTGCCTTAAAGAGTTAGTACATGCTATGGACCTGACTGTCTCCTAAGTGTTAAAAACAACATTTTTATTTACCTCTCAATGGCTCTGGGAGGTAAGTCCTATACTTGTAATTGCTTTTACAGATAGGAAAACAGAGACGTTCTTTAATGTCACCTGATGGCAAAAGGTAGAGCCAGGATTTAGACCCATTCAGTTGGCTTCAGAGCAATTTGAGTAATGTTGAAAGGCATTGAATAATGAGGAGATATTGAATAATATCGTTTGAACTGAGAAGTAACTTTAAGACCAAAAAACGAGGCAGGCAACTCCATAAAGTTCAATTATGAAGTTTATTGTGGGTAACTTACATACAGGCAGGATCAGGCAGACAAGGATCCAGAGGCATTTGCAGCTGCATGCCCATCTGCCAAAAGGAGTGCTAGGGACTGTGAAGAGGCCAAAGCTAAAAATAGAATCTGACTACCAAGGAGAAGGATGTCTGGTACTAAATGGAACTTGGGGGTCTCATGACCAATAACCATCTTCATTAGCAAAAGACGTTCTTTCTGTTTTCATATCAGATGAAGGCAAGTGTAAAAGTTGATTGGAAATTTATCTGGCTTGGGGGCATTCTTTGTGAGTAGGCTAAAGCTCAGTCACCCAGAAAGGGGAGAGTGGTAGGACTGCAGGCCTAAGATGAAGCTGTAAAATGGAGTCAGTGATGGTATGTGTAAGTCAAAACAGCCTTATACTTTACCTTTTAGCTCACAAATATCCGCAAGAGTACTATAACATAATTATTTATCAATTATGAATGCTCAAAAAAGAGAAATTAAAATCCTAAGCAGTTTTATCAGAAAAGAGAGGACAGAGGAGGGATAATATTTAGGGTCAGACCACTGTCTGAATGCCAGGCTCTTAGGCAAAGGCCACTTCCATCCAGATGTGCACTCTCCTTCCCAGGCTGAACTGGGCCAGACCATGTCTCTAGGTTTGGTTCATGAATAAATCAACTTCTGAGGCAGGGTAGTTTGCCTTGGCATTTACTACAAAATCCATTTACAGACTAAATCAAGAGACCATTTTCAGGATAAAGGTGTGAATGGATGAATGAGTAGCATTTTAATTTCTGGTCTATTTTATAGTTTCTATTAACATATAGGGCTTCACCTCCTACAACTCTTCCTGCTGTTCCCTAAAAATGAAATGCCACATTGCCTAGAAGAACATTGCTGAATAAACATAGTAAAGTTAAAAGGCAGAAAGCTATTACGTAGCTTTACGTAGCTTTACATAATAGTTAATTTTAAATGTTTTGCTGGGACATTTTCTGGAAGGACACATTTCTTTTCAATTATTTATTAGTGAATATTCAATTTTATTATTTTAAGGAAAATGATAGTAAGGAAGTTTTATTATCATAACTTACTTTTGAATAAAACTACTACACTACTGTCCCCAGTTGGAATAAAACTATGGGTATATGAACAATTGTTATCCTCCTCTCTTTGTATTACCTTATTTGACACCACTTTGTTCCACACATTTTGGTATTATTTGACAAGATGAAGATTGTTTGATTTTAATAGTTTTGAAATGTGGGAGCTTCATAGCAGGAGTAAAATAATGACTTTTAGATTTTATTACACTCAATAGATTACAATGGTGAAAGAGACTGCATACTTAAAATTCTGGGCTGACTACCACAAACATGAAAACTGAAGCCTGGAGCTCAGTCTCATGGTCAAGACTACTTGATTCATGTTTAGGAATTGCTATTGTTTTTATAATAAGTGAAAAGTAAACAATTGCAAAGAAAAATGGTTATGAAGAATTAGAATTCATAAAATACCAACTATTTAACTTCTAAATCCTGTGAATATTCCCTTTTGAAATTAACTCATAAACGTTAAGTTTAGTATTTTATTTGTAAATTGCCCTTGTCTAACTCCTTGGCATCATTCAACTATTGATAATGCATAAGAGATGGATCATCATACTTACATTATTATTCAGCTCATATTATGCACATAAGCAAACTACGGTTTCACCTAATGGTGTTTTGTATTCACTAAGAGTTTGAGTCACTCTGATATCTTGGAACACATTTTTTACATATAGTGTGATAGCGATATTTTTCATATATATTGTGAGCTCCCCTAAACACATAGAAAGAATTGTGATGGGGTGGTTTGGCTCCTAAATTACGTTAACATTGTCAAATGTAGGACTGTCTATAGAATTAAAGAAGTGACATGTTTTGTAGATATTAAAATTTTATGCACTGTTTTAACACTTTTTTAACTCTATGAAAAAATGCCCTTTAATGAAGACATAAGACTGCAATGACAAAACTATTCTTGAGGGAGATGGAAATATTCAGGTACTATATAGCCCTTAGTTTAAATTATTTATAAAGCCACTAAAATTTTATTTAGAGCAGAGGTAATTGATTTTATAGGGCAGCCTGTTAACAGTCAAGTGTTATCATTTGTAAACCTAAGGCAACATTTCACATTAGCAATGTACCATGCCTTTAGGCTAACAATGTTGTCTTTAATAGCACATTTTAATACAACCCAGGTACAGGTAGGCTATCTTTTGTCAGAAAAATAGATCCTATGTATGAAGTCCCGATTATTAATTTTAGTAATGTCAATTTTGTATACCCAAATTATAAATGACCTTTCATTTAGGGATTATCTTATGCTTTGGCATTTTTGTGTTTGTATCTATTTTCTTCTGTTACTACTAAATGCTGATGGCTGCCTGCTTTGGTTCAATATTCCTGTAAGAATGTGACAGAGAACAGCCTAGTACAAAGCTAAATGACATATTAGTATCCTGATAAGAATAAGCAGCATATTGGCTAAGGGCTAGGGAAACAACAGGATTCTTTGCGATTTGTGGCATTTAGAATATATGAACTATAGTGAAACAGGGACATCTGGTGTAGAATAAGGATGTAAAACTTAGAGCAGAAACAAGAAAGACCAAGGTGCCTTGAAATTATACTTAGATGCACTTAAGTTTTGTGTATATCACTGCATATAAATTTTGCTCCCAAGAACATTACACTCAATTTTATGTATGCATTCTAAAGTATATGGAAATACATGAATACATCAAAATACGTCCTTCATGTATATGAAAAACATCAAAATATGATGACTGAAGAATGACAGATATATCACAGTTTGAAGAATGATAGGTGGATCATAAAGCAAACATATCGAAATCTGACCATTTTAGAAGAGGTGGAGGGTATATGGTATATACACTAAGTGATTATTTTAACTTTTCTGTATCTATGGAAATTTTCATAGTAAAACATGTGGAAAAAATGTAAAGATTACACTTAGGGATAAAACAAACTTGAGAATACAGATATTTAATCGAGAATACAGATATTTAGTCAAGAATACTAAAAATAGGTATAACTCGTGTATTCCACAGAAAACCCTTTCTTTTTTAAGATAAAGATTGTTTACTACTTTTGCTTTTCAACATGAATATATTTTTCTCTTAGCTGTTGTTTTATCTTCTGACATTACTTAGTAAACTAAGATTATGCTGTTATTGCTTATCTGCCATTAATATCCCATGTGCTTTTCTGCATTAAGAGATAGAATGACTATAAAAGATAGATGAAAAAGCTGTACTTTTTTGTCTATGAGTGAAAAATATACTTAAATTTGAGAACCCCTTGACAGTTTAGACTTTACAGTAAATTCTTAAAATGACTTAAGTTGTTCTATACCATGTCAAAGTATAGTTTCTGGAATTACAAGCATCTGGAACTTCAAAGAATGTTTTAATAATAATTTTGTGGCAATATGTAAGCCCTTAAATAGCTTTACTTCAAAGCAAATCCTTGCTGAAAAGGCAGAACACTTTATTAAATTTTAATGTAATTCTTAATGCTATTATTTTTTGCTCAGATTTCATACTTCAGAACAGACATGAGCAAAAGAGTTTGGATTTAGATAGCTTTTCTCTGAGTGATTTAAGGAAGTCAGCTTTGTGCTCAGCACACTTAAAAATTTTACATTTCATAATCTTTTAGCATCTTTAATATTTAGACCACATTTAGGGAATCTAATATTCAATCACTGAATTAGATACCACTTAAATATTTCCTTTGTAACCTTATAATAATTGTGAGAGTAAACATAAATTAATAAAAGTTGCTAAAAATAGGTTTTGAAATTTCATCTGTTTTCCTTGTTAATTGACATTCTTTTTAAGATCACCTGTATTGTTCCATAATGGAGAAGTCTTTGAAAATATCAGTTTGGATCCTGGTGGTCAAACAGAAAAATGCATATATTAGTAGAAACAACGATTGAATAGTATATTTTGAAATTATCTAGAAATCAATTAAATTGCTGTGCTTTTATTACCATATTTTACATGATATAATACATAATATAACATGGAGTTCCTCTCATTTATCTAATAACGATTGGCATATAAAATATAAAGTTAGACAACTCTAAATACTTGCCTCAGAAATTTATGTGCCCTTTGAAAATTTTGGAAATGAATTCTGAGATTCCTCATTTAGATAATGATTTCAATGTAATGATTTACTATGTCAGATTATTGTGCATATTAAATAATATGGAACTTATAAGCACAGATGTAAGTGCATAATTAAAAGTGCAGACTTCAAACCACACTGCTGGATTTAAATATTAGCTTCACCACTTTTCAGCTGTGTGACCTGAACAATTAATTCCTTTTTTTCTCAGTTTTTATAAACTAGGCATGATAATAATAGCATCTACCTCATAGAGTTGTCATAATGATTGAATTAATTAATATATGTGAAACTCCTAGGAAATGAGCCCTCTATAATTTTGGCATTACATATAACACATTTATATATTATATAATTATGTAAAATATATATAATATTTAGCTCTATGTGCCAATTGTCTGGCACATAGTAAGCAGTCAGCATAGTACTATGTTTTTCTTGAGCTTATATTTTACAAACTTGAATATTTACCTCTTCATGTCTTTTTTGAGAGCATTTGAGGGTAGAAAAGATACAAAGTAAAATTAACCCTTGAAAATGTATTAAGTGTGTTTACTAGTATACTCTACTTTTTCAAGAATGATGACCCTTGGGGTACCATGTGTCTTAAGAGCAATATTTTAATATATGATACTTACTGAACATGAATAGGGGTAATTTATATAGTTAGTTTTAAAGAAATGGTATCCCTGAGAAAATAAGTATTAAAATGAGCCATATATGAAAAGTAGAAATAAGCTGGGCAAAATATGATGGGGGGATCTTCCTAGCGGAGAGAAGAGCACATATAAAGGATCTATGAGTGGATTAGGGAGTCTCTTGGGACTTGGCTGACATTTTAAAACTCCCATCAAAATTATTTTAAAAAATTTAAATACAATGAAAACGTTATTGGATTTGAGACTAAGATTGCAGGGATATATAGTTCCCTACAATTATAATAAAACTCAATGCACTTCAGTCAGTAAACAAGCAGAATTTTTAAAGGATCCCGAAAAGCTGATTCTAAAATTGATAAGCAATTATACCGCCTCGCCGCCGCTTCCCTTCGTCGGAGCGGCAGCTCGTCCGCCCGCCCGCCCGGCTCGAGCCCGCGGAGGGGCGGCCCCCCCGACATCTTCGCGGAGCCCACGGACGACCAGGAAGGGGAGCGGCCCAGATGGCGCGTCCTCGGCCCCGCGAGTACAAGGCGGGCGACCTGGTCTTCGGCAAGATGAAGGGCTACCCGCACTGGCCGACCCGGATTGAGGAACTCCCAGAAGGAGCTGTGTGAAGCCTCCAGCAAATACGTATCCTATCTTCTTTTTTGGCACCCATGAAACTGCATTTCTAGGTCCCAAAGACCTTTTCCCTTATAAGGAATACAAAGACAAGTTTGGGAAGTCAAACAAACGGAAAGGATTTAATGAAGGATTGTAGGAAATAGAAAATAACCCAGGAGTAAAGTTTATTGGGTACCAGGCAATTCAGCAACAGAACTCTTCAGAAACCGAGGGAGAAGGCGGGAATACTGCCGAGGCAAGCAGTGAGGAAGAAGGTGATAGAGTGGAAGAAGATGGAAAAGGCATTCTTCAAAGAAAGAATGAAAAAGCAGGCTCGAAACGGAAGAAGTCATACACTTCAAAGAAATCCTCTAAACAGTCCCAGTAATCTCCAGGAGATGAAGATGACAAGGACTGCAAAGAAGAAGAAAATAAAAGCAGCTCTGAGGCTGTGCATATATACAATGGAATATTACTCAGCCATAAAAAGGAAAGAGATTGGGTCATTTGTAGAGACGTGGATGGATCTAGAGACTGTCCTACAGAGTGAAGTAAATCAGAAAGAGAAAAACAAATATTGTATATTAACGCATATATGTGGAATATAGAAAAATGGTACAGATGAACCAGTTTGCAGGGCAGAAAGAGACACAGATGTAGAGAACAAATGTATGGACACCAAGGGGGGAAAGCGGCGGGAGGGTGGGGTGGTGGTGGGATGAATTGGGAGATTGGGATTGACATGTACACTAATAGGTATAAAATAGGTAACTAATAAGAACCTGCTGTATAAAGAAATAAAGTTAGAAAAAAAAAAAGAAATCACAGGTCTCTTCCCTGACAGCCTGCCTGATATGCTCAGGGCAGAGTCTACAGAACAGAAAGGTGTACTGAGGTCTGATTTCATTTTCTGCCAGGACACCACGCCATGAGGACGATGGCGACCACTTATTTGGTGCTGGGCCTTATTCTCCATGTGCCCCAGCTTCGTGTTCATCTTATCCTGAACCGACACCAGCTCTGCTTTGATCTCCTCCACAGTTGCCTCCAACTGATTCTCCAGCTTGTTGATCAGGGGTTCACATCGACAGCCATTTATTGGCGCCTGCATCACTTTGCCGTCCTTGCCCCGGTACAGCGTGTAGAGCTGGTATGCTCTGAACTCATGGGGGATGGGGGCGAACAGCGTTGCCTGGGCCTCTTTTTAGGGTGATTGTGAGTGCGCGAGTTCTTCTGCTGTCAGGGCTGCTGGTCTGCTGGTGGGGTGGAGTCAGAAAACGCTGACACATTGGGCCTTGACTTTTTCTGCTTGTTGTCCTTTGCTCTGGGCTGCGGGGAGGCGGACAGGAAATCTTCTCTGGACTCTTCTTTTCTGGGTACAGCCTGTTCCCTGCTATGGGTGTCTCCTGCTAAGACACTTCCCTGGGGCACTTTAGTGAGGAGGAGAGCAACTTCCGGATTATTGTGGTAGTGGGCAGTCTCCAGTGGAGTCCGGCCTGCATTATTGACAATGGTCCCATATGCTCCGGCTTCCACCAAGATTTTAACCACCTTCTTGTGATTTAGGGCAGCAGCAATATAAAGTGCTGTGTCTCCAGCATTGTCCTGGACATCGAGGTCGCAGCCCGCCTTCAGCAAGATCTGGACCTCAGAAAGATGGCCCTTATTGGCAGCAAGATGCAGGGGTGTCCAGCCATGCTTGGTAAAGGCTACCTTGGTGCCCTTGTTGATGAGCTGAAACACATTCTCCGCCTGGCCTTTGTACGCATCTATGAGCAGGCGTTCTGAAAGCCCGGCAACCGCATCCTGCTGGCTCATGAATTAGGAGAGAAAGACGTTTTCGGGGAAGTGGTAGACAAGTTTCTTTGGCTCAAGGTGATGCCACAGGCCTAGGCAGGTACCCTTGGGTAAAGATTCTCTGATCATTGGAAGGTGCCTTCATCACTATGCCATCTTTGGGACCTCTGCAGTCAGGATGCCCGGCGCCTCCAAGATCATATTGTTTTCTAATATTTGCTTTGTCTCTGGCTCTCATTAGAGTATAAGCTCCTGGGGGATGAGATGCTAAATGAACATGTGATTTCAAAGGAGTAAAAATGCTTGTCAACTTCTTCATCAATCAGCAAATCCATATACAGGCCTCTTTTGCTTATTCCTGAAGCCTCAGGGGTGTTTCAGGGATCTAGGGTCTAAAGATCTATAGATCCTCTTCTAAACTTGAGGCCTATTTTAAAGAAAATCATCCTCTAAGAGCCCTCTAAACAAACATATTCTCTTGCAAGTTCAGCAGAAAGAAGGATAAGAAAAATATAAAATTACATGAGGTCATGTCCACTATATTAAGATCTAAAGACCAAAGCTCATGTTCAGTTTCTGCCTTAAAGAGTTAGTACATGCTATGGACCTGACTGTCTCCTAAGTGTTAAAAACAACATTTTTATTTACCTCTCAATGGCTCTGGGAGGTAAGTCCTATACTTGTAATTGCTTTTACAGATAGGAAAACAGAGACGTTCTTTAATGTCACCTGATGGCAAAAGGTAGAGCCAGGATTTAGACCCATTCAGTTGGCTTCAGAGCAATTTGAGTAATGTTGAAAGGCATTGAATAATGAGGAGATATTGAATAATATCGTTTGAACTGAGAAGTAACTTTAAGACCAAAAAACGAGGCAGGCAACTCCATAAAGTTCAATTATGAAGTTTATTGTGGGTAACTTACATACAGGCAGGATCAGGCAGACAAGGATCCAGAGGCATTTGCAGCTGCATGCCCATCTGCCAAAAGGAGTGCTAGGGACTGTGAAGAGGCCAAAGCTAAAAATAGAATCTGACTACCAAGGAGAAGGATGTCTGGTACTAAATGGAACTTGGGGGTCTCATGACCAATAACCATCTTCATTAGCAAAAGACGTTCTTTCTGTTTTCATATCAGATGAAGGCAAGTGTAAAAGTTGATTGGAAATTTATCTGGCTTGGGGGCATTCTTTGTGAGTAGGCTAAAGCTCAGTCACCCAGAAAGGGGAGAGTGGTAGGACTGCAGGCCTAAGATGAAGCTGTAAAATGGAGTCAGTGATGGTATGTGTAAGTCAAAACAGCCTTATACTTTACCTTTTAGCTCACAAATATCCGCAAGAGTACTATAACATAATTATTTATCAATTATGAATGCTCAAAAAAGAGAAATTAAAATCCTAAGCAGTTTTATCAGAAAAGAGAGGACAGAGGAGGGATAATATTTAGGGTCAGACCACTGTCTGAATGCCAGGCTCTTAGGCAAAGGCCACTTCCATCCAGATGTGCACTCTCCTTCCCAGGCTGAACTGGGCCAGACCATGTCTCTAGGTTTGGTTCATGAATAAATCAACTTCTGAGGCAGGGTAGTTTGCCTTGGCATTTACTACAAAATCCATTTACAGACTAAATCAAGAGACCATTTTCAGGATAAAGGTGTGAATGGATGAATGAGTAGCATTTTAATTTCTGGTCTATTTTATAGTTTCTATTAACATATAGGGCTTCACCTCCTACAACTCTTCCTGCTGTTCCCTAAAAATGAAATGCCACATTGCCTAGAAGAACATTGCTGAATAAACATAGTAAAGTTAAAAGGCAGAAAGCTATTACGTAGCTTTACGTAGCTTTACATAATAGTTAATTTTAAATGTTTTGCTGGGACATTTTCTGGAAGGACACATTTCTTTTCAATTATTTATTAGTGAATATTCAATTTTATTATTTTAAGGAAAATGATAGTAAGGAAGTTTTATTATCATAACTTACTTTTGAATAAAACTACTACACTACTGTCCCCAGTTGGAATAAAACTATGGGTATATGAACAATTGTTATCCTCCTCTCTTTGTATTACCTTATTTGACACCACTTTGTTCCACACATTTTGGTATTATTTGACAAGATGAAGATTGTTTGATTTTAATAGTTTTGAAATGTGGGAGCTTCATAGCAGGAGTAAAATAATGACTTTTAGATTTTATTACACTCAATAGATTACAATGGTGAAAGAGACTGCATACTTAAAATTCTGGGCTGACTACCACAAACATGAAAACTGAAGCCTGGAGCTCAGTCTCATGGTCAAGACTACTTGATTCATGTTTAGGAATTGCTATTGTTTTTATAATAAGTGAAAAGTAAACAATTGCAAAGAAAAATGGTTATGAAGAATTAGAATTCATAAAATACCAACTATTTAACTTCTAAATCCTGTGAATATTCCCTTTTGAAATTAACTCATAAACGTTAAGTTTAGTATTTTATTTGTAAATGGCCCTTGTCTAACTCCTTGGCATCATTCAACTATTGATAATGCATAAGAGATGGATCATCATACTTACATTATTATTCAGCTCATATTATGCACATAAGCAAACTACGGTTTCACCTAATGGTGTTTTGTATTCACTAAGAGTTTGAGTCACTCTGATATCTTGGAACACATTTTTTACATATAGTGTGATAGCGATATTTTTCATATATATTGTGAGCTCCCCTAAACACATAGAAAGAATTGTGATGGGGTGGTTTGGCTCCTAAATTACGTTAACATTGTCAAATGTAGGACTGTCTATAGAATTAAAGAAGTGACATGTTTTGTAGATATTAAAATTTTATGCACTGTTTTAACACTTTTTTAACTCTATGAAAAAATGCCCTTTAATGAAGACATAAGACTGCAATGACAAAACTATTCTTGAGGGAGATGGAAATATTCAGGTACTATATAGCCCTTAGTTTAAATTATTTATAAAGCCACTAAAATTTTATTTAGAGCAGAGGTAATTGATTTTATAGGGCAGCCTGTTAACAGTCAAGTGTTATCATTTGTAAACCTAAGGCAACATTTCACATTAGCAATGTACCATGCCTTTAGGCTAACAATGTTGTCTTTAATAGCACATTTTAATACAACCCAGGTACAGGTAGGCTATCTTTTGTCAGAAAAATAGATCCTATGTATGAAGTCCCGATTATTAATTTTAGTAATGTCAATTTTGTATACCCAAATTATAAATGACCTTTCATTTAGGGATTATCTTATGCTTTGGCATTTTTGTGTTTGTATCTATTTTCTTCTGTTACTACTAAATGCTGATGGCTGCCTGCTTTGGTTCAATATTCCTGTAAGAATGTGACAGAGAACAGCCTAGTACAAAGCTAAATGACATATTAGTATCCTGATAAGAATAAGCAGCATATTGGCTAAGGGCTAGGGAAACAACAGGATTCTTTGCGATTTGTGGCATTTAGAATATATGAACTATAGTGAAACAGGGACATCTGGTGTAGAATAAGGATGTAAAACTTAGAGCAGAAACAAGAAAGACCAAGGTGCCTTGAAATTATACTTAGATGCACTTAAGTTTTGTGTATATCACTGCATATAAATTTTGCTCCCAAGAACATTACACTCAATTTTATGTATGCATTCTAAAGTATATGGAAATACATGAATACATCAAAATACGTCCTTCATGTATATGAAAAACATCAAAATATGATGACTGAAGAATGACAGATATATCACAGTTTGAAGAATGATAGGTGGATCATAAAGCAAACATATCGAAATCTGACCATTTTAGAAGAGGTGGAGGGTATATGGTATATACACTAAGTGATTATTTTAACTTTTCTGTATCTATGGAAATTTTCATAGTAAAACATGTGGAAAAAATGTAAAGATTACACTTAGGGATAAAACAAACTTGAGAATACAGATATTTAATCGAGAATACAGATATTTAGTCAAGAATACTAAAAATAGGTATAACTCGTGTATTCCACAGAAAACCCTTTCTTTTTTAAGATAAAGATTGTTTACTACTTTTGCTTTTCAACATGAATATATTTTTCTCTTAGCTGTTGTTTTATCTTCTGACATTACTTAGTAAACTAAGATTATGCTGTTATTGCTTATCTGCCATTAATATCCCATGTGCTTTTCTGCATTAAGAGATAGAATGACTATAAAAGATAGATGAAAAAGCTGTACTTTTTTGTCTATGAGTGAAAAATATACTTAAATTTGAGAACCCCTTGACAGTTTAGACTTTACAGTAAATTCTTAAAATGACTTAAGTTGTTCTATACCATGTCAAAGTATAGTTTCTGGAATTACAAGCATCTGGAACTTCAAAGAATGTTTTAATAATAATTTTGTGGCAATATGTAAGCCCTTAAATAGCTTTACTTCAAAGCAAATCCTTGCTGAAAAGGCAGAACACTTTATTAAATTTTAATGTAATTCTTAATGCTATTATTTTTTGCTCAGATTTCATACTTCAGAACAGACATGAGCAAAAGAGTTTGGATTTAGATAGCTTTTCTCTGAGTGATTTAAGGAAGTCAGCTTTGTGCTCAGCACACTTAAAAATTTTACATTTCATAATCTTTTAGCATCTTTAATATTTAGACCACATTTAGGGAATCTAATATTCAATCACTGAATTAGATACCACTTAAATATTTCCTTTGTAACCTTATAATAATTGTGAGAGTAAACATAAATTAATAAAAGTTGCTAAAAATAGGTTTTGAAATTTCATCTGTTTTCCTTGTTAATTGACATTCTTTTTAAGATCACCTGTATTGTTCCATAATGGAGAAGTCTTTGAAAATATCAGTTTGGATCCTGGTGGTCAAACAGAAAAATGCATATATTAGTAGAAACAACGATTGAATAGTATATTTTGAAATTATCTAGAAATCAATTAAATTGCTGTGCTTTTATTACCATATTTTACATGATATAATACATAATATAACATGGAGTTCCTCTCATTTATCTAATAACGATTGGCATATAAAATATAAAGTTAGACAACTCTAAATACTTGCCTCAGAAATTTATGTGCCCTTTGAAAATTTTGGAAATGAATTCTGAGATTCCTCATTTAGATAATGATTTCAATGTAATGATTTACTATGTCAGATTATTGTGCATATTAAATAATATGGAACTTATAAGCACAGATGTAAGTGCATAATTAAAAGTGCAGACTTCAAACCACACTGCTGGATTTAAATATTAGCTTCACCACTTTTCAGCTGTGTGACCTGAACAATTAATTCCTTTTTTTCTCAGTTTTTATAAACTAGGCATGATAATAATAGCATCTACCTCATAGAGTTGTCATAATGATTGAATTAATTAATATATGTGAAACTCCTAGGAAATGAGCCCTCTATAATTTTGGCATTACATATAACACATTTATATATTATATAATTATGTAAAATATATATAATATTTAGCTCTATGTGCCAATTGTCTGGCACATAGTAAGCAGTCAGCATAGTACTATGTTTTTCTTGAGCTTATATTTTACAAACTTGAATATTTACCTCTTCATGTCTTTTTTGAGAGCATTTGAGGGTAGAAAAGATACAAAGTAAAATTAACCCTTGAAAATGTATTAAGTGTGTTTACTAGTATACTCTACTTTTTCAAGAATGATGACCCTTGGGGTACCATGTGTCTTAAGAGCAATATTTTAATATATGATACTTACTGAACATGAATAGGGGTAATTTATATAGTTAGTTTTAAAGAAATGGTATCCCTGAGAAAATAAGTATTAAAATGAGCCATATATGAAAAGTAGAAATAAGCTGGGCAAAATATGATGGGGGGATCTTCCTAGCGGAGAGAAGAGCACATATAAAGGATCTATGAGTGGATTAGGGAGTCTCTTGGGACTTGGCTGACATTTTAAAACTCCCATCAAAATTATTTTAAAAAATTTAAATACAATGAAAACGTTATTGGATTTGAGACTAAGATTGCAGGGATATATAGTTCCCTACAATTATAATAAAACTCAATGCACTTCAGTCAGTAAACAAGCAGAATTTTTAAAGGATCCCGAAAAGCTGATTCTAAAATTGATAAGCAATTATACCGCCTCGCCGCCGCTTCCCTTCGTCGGAGCGGCAGCTCGTCCGCCCGCCCGCCCGGCTCGAGCCCGCGGAGGGGCGGCCCCCCCGACATCTTCGCGGAGCCCACGGACGACCAGGAAGGGGAGCGGCCCAGATGGCGCGTCCTCGGCCCCGCGAGTACAAGGCGGGCGACCTGGTCTTCGGCAAGATGAAGGGCTACCCGCACTGGCCGACCCGGATTGAGGAACTCCCAGAAGGAGCTGTGTGAAGCCTCCAGCAAATACGTATCCTATCTTCTTTTTTGGCACCCATGAAACTGCATTTCTAGGTCCCAAAGACCTTTTCCCTTATAAGGAATACAAAGACAAGTTTGGGAAGTCAAACAAACGGAAAGGATTTAATGAAGGATTGTAGGAAATAGAAAATAACCCAGGAGTAAAGTTTATTGGGTACCAGGCAATTCAGCAACAGAACTCTTCAGAAACCGAGGGAGAAGGCGGGAATACTGCCGAGGCAAGCAGTGAGGAAGAAGGTGATAGAGTGGAAGAAGATGGAAAAGGCATTCTTCAAAGAAAGAATGAAAAAGCAGGCTCGAAACGGAAGAAGTCATACACTTCAAAGAAATCCTCTAAACAGTCCCAGTAATCTCCAGGAGATGAAGATGACAAGGACTGCAAAGAAGAAGAAAATAAAAGCAGCTCTGAGGGTGGAGATGCTGGCAATGACACAAGAAACACAACTTCAGACTTGCAAAAAACCAGTGAAGGGACCTAACTACCATAATGAATGCTGCATATTAAGAAAACCACAAGAAGGTTATACGTTTGGTTGTCTAATATTCTTGGATTTGATATGAACCAACACATAGCCCTTGTTGTCATTGACAGAACCCCAGCTTGTATGTACATTATTCACATTCCTCTCTGTTGTGTTTGGGGGAAAAAAGACATTTTAGCCTTTTTTAAAGTTACTGATTTAATTTCATGTTATTTGGTTGCATGAAGTTGCCCTTAACTGCTAAGGTTTATCCAGATTTTTGCACAAGTTTATACAAGTCTAGGATCCTTTATCAAGGCAGTTATGTTCATCACTCTCCTGCCTTTTCTCCACCATCACCAAACACTAAGTTAAATATAAATTAGCATTTTTTTAAATGACCACTCAATATAATGCTTAAGGGATTTCCTCTCTGTGACAGAACCCAGGAACCAATTCCTAGATACATAATGTTGGCATACTGAAGATGAACTTAAAATTGTTCTTCAGTTTTGAGGCCATGTGTAAAGTTTAATCGTATTGTAAAATATCTATTCTGTATTAGAAATAGCTAGTTGACAACGTATACTTCTCAAAACTCATGTTATTAACGTACACAAACTCAGTTTCTATATGTGAAGTTAATGAGTCTTTTGTGTTACTCCAAAACAAGGCAAAGATTTATTTTTTCCCAATCTCAATACAATTTGAGCTAATTACTCAAGTTTGATACTTTACATTTTAAAGCTGGAATCAGCAGTAGCCCTTTGGGAAGTAAGACAAAGCATTGACTTTTAAATACAGACTTTTAAAAACGATCTGTTGTTTTCTTTTGGAACTAGAATTAGCATAGTTAATACTCATCCACAAACCATTATTATGTGTACATTATTGTTGCAATTGTGATAATAGAAAATTTTATTTATTTTTATGCCAGCTTATACTGTGAGAACACATTTAGTTTGGGTTTTATCAATCCTGTTATGCTTGTCCTTGGAACATCTTTCACATATTCAAGGTTTGTAGCTGAAAAGTTTACTGTAAAAAAAATCAAAAACAAAAAAAGTATTGTTTTTACAGAATAAATTTAGTGGAATGTATACTGGGAGTAAGGTTTGAGGTTGTAAACAACTAGGTTAGTGTAATTTGGCTTCATATATGTAATGTGGGGTATTAATGTAATTCATATATTAAAGCAAAAATTGTTTACAGCAAATTGACAATAGAATCAAATGCAGGTGAGGGTTTTCTTTTTCTTTTTTTTTTAAACACTCTATGGGTTTTAGGGTTTTTTTAAACACTGCCGGGAGGGAGAGGAATTGGCTACATGATTGCTTGCACGTCTAAGATACTTACCAGTTCAGTGGACCCTAAATTCACACACTTGACATTATCCATGCATTGATTTGGACCCCATTTTCTTTTGGTTTTCTTATTTTGGTGAAGAGCTAGTAAATAACATGAAGGAAAAACATGAGTGGCACTAAAAGCTGAGGGCCATTGATGATGATGATGGTAGTGGTGGTGGTAGTGATGATGGCAGCTGAGGGCATGAAAGCGCCAGTCCACTTACCTTTCCCGGGCTCTGAGGAGGCGGCTGGATTTTTGGTCTGTTTCTCTTACTTAGCAAATATTGATTTTCCTCTGTTATACCCACTCACACTTCCAAATATGGAAAGTTCATTAAAAGATCATAGGAATGGGGCTTCCCTGGTGGTGCAGTGGTTGAGAGTCCCCCTGCCGATGCAGGGGACACGGGTTCGTGCCCCGGTCCGGGAAGATCCCACATGCCGCGGAGCTGCTGGGCCCGTGAGCCATGGCTGCTGAGCCTGCGCTTCCGGAGCCTGTGCTC